>NW_027494214.1:0-310321 GCF_021521415.1 Bidens hawaiensis | reverse complement strand
CTCCCCCTGAGATGCCAAGTAATCCTTGAAGGCATCTATTATTCGTCCATGTTCTACCAGGAGGGCAGCTTGTAGTCGATTGGATTCCACTAGGCGGTCAATAGTCTTTGACTGTTCAGCAACAATCCGCTCTAGCGAAAGAATCCTCTCGGTATCTGAAGTAGGCAATGGAGTTGGTGGAACATCAGCAGAAGTGACCGCAGGTGGTACACTTGGTAACCCTGCAGTAGAGGTGATTGTCGACTCCACAAACCGTGCAACTACCACCGGTGGATTAAGCGGTTGAGGTGGTAGGGACACAATTGTTGGTGCCGACGTCTCGATCGCTGAAACTTGTGCAGTAGTAGGAATAAGAGACATACCAGATAGGGCAGGTGGAGCAAAACGTACTAGTCTTGAAGATTCTCCAGCTCCGAACCTATCCCTCTCTGTTCTCTTCTTGAGCGTCTTAGCACAATCTGTACTGCCTCCTCTTCATCCACTTCATCCTCATCCTCCCCCACAGTTCTCGGCCTCTTTCCCGTAGTCCGTTCACGAGACACCATAAGCCTTCTTGCCTCAGCAAACGTCTCGTCTAGATCAGAGTCAGCTACCGAAGTAGCTGCTCTGGTAACATCCATAAACTGAGGACCCGAGACATCCATATCAAACAAACCATGTCCACTAAAAGCAGCATCTAGATCAACGTTTTCAGCAGTGGACACAGCCTGAGATATAGTAGCTGGCACAGCAGCAGAAGATACAACAGGCGCAGCTGATACAGCATGAGGTGCTGCCGCCTGATGTGGTTGCGGATCCCTGAACTCGTCCCCTCCTGCAGGAACATACTCCGGGTTAATGAGATACCCGAAAAGTGGAGTATGCCTGGGACGCCGCTCAGGGTTGCTTCGAGTGCTCGACGTTCTGCACTGAGCAAAGATACATTTTGTTACGCACTCAACGTATCTGATAGGGCGTCTTTGCGGTACAGACGGAGCGACATGATTGATAATCATTTGTAGGAACCGAGGATACATAATAAAACGCTCGCAGCGCCGTCGCCCGTCTCTGACGATCAATCTCGTAAAAGATTAGCTGACTAAACGAATATCTGCGGTTGTAAGTCAGCGCAATCATAGCCGATTGCATCGTCGCACCCATCCCATCTGTTCCTGCCTTTCTGCCGGACATGCATACTATCAACACATGCATCAAAAAGCGCCATTGATCCAGCAGAAAGCCTTTCCTCCTCTGCGAGTCCCCCAGCGGACCCGAATAACCCATCCTTAAGTAAGCTCCGTCACGGAAAGGAGCTACGAATTCCGTTGGGTCGTCTCTCGTTTCATCACCGAACTGCAGAGCCAACCGTATGTCCTCCGAGGAAAACTGTATGTCTTGACCATTGACAGTTGCTCGCATCACTGGAGGCTCAGGTCTGCAATCATAATACACCGTCTGCCAGAAATCTTGAATGTTGGGCAGAGATATGGGTAGTGTATTAGTGATCGCGTGAAAAACTCGTGATCGTTGGAGAAATGTGATAATCTCCCTATAGTCTTCAACGCCTCGTGCGTCTGGATCCAAAGTGATGTATTGGTTATGGGCTGGGAAGAATTGTCGTTGCTCATCACCATCATCACCTCCAGTACCTCCAACAGCAGCCATATCTGCACAAAACAAATCAAGTTAGAGACCATATAATCATCTCACAAGTTCGCTGTGTACCATATGCGAAGTTGTGATGTACAGGCGAATTTAAAGTTGAGGCGAAGTTGGGAACAACTTCGCTTCACCTGTAAGTTCGTCTATAAACTTATAAAAAATTTGAAATAGGCGAAGTTATGTTCAAGGCGAAGTTATGGATAACTTCGCCATAGGCGAAATTAAGCTTCAAGCGAAGTTGTGGATAACTTCGCTGAAGGCGAACTTAAGCCACTGGCGAAGTTGAGAATAACTTCGCGTAAACCTTAACTTCGCCTGAATCTGAAACGGCGACTGTTCAGATTCAAACAAGGTTTATCCGATGTTTCGGACCGATTTAACGATCCAACAATGAAGTCCAACATATTTCAATGGTGTTAGGACGAAAAGGTCGTCCATGAACACGTAACGTGAGGTCGGAAAACTTGGTTTCTAAGGTTCGACGACCCGAGGTCTCGAACCGGGTAAAACTATAACGAGAAAGATAGGATGTTATTGACGACACATACCACTAGTATAGTAGAAACAAGGAACACAAGATCGAAATCGAAAGTGAATAACAAGATCCGTATGTATTGGTTTTGAGAACAAGTTCGCCGGTAAATCGAGAAAAAGTATACAGATTACTGTTTACAATCCCTTATATAGGGCAGAGTTGGTTCAGGCGAAGTTACGCTTAACTTCGCCAAGGCGAAGTTAAGCACAACTTCGCTGAATTCAACAACTTCGCCCGTAATTTTCAAAATCAGCCCTTTAAGTTTGAATAATCTTGAATTTAACCTTAAAAATTACCAAAAAGAGTTAAACAAATATGATCAAGATCTAGTAACCAACAATGAAATGATATAACTACAAAAAAACAAAAAAAATCTTAGAAAAATTTTAACGAAATAAGGGATCAAATTTCAGTCTAGTCAGGGACCACTACGTTTTAGAAAAGATCCTAACAGGAATCATACTAACTATGTGACTGTCACTTAGATCCGTGTTTGGCTGTATTATGACATAGAGACACAGGTTGTAAGCATGTAAATAACGTAAATGGTTTTCATCGTTTCTGTGATACGGATTAAGGTTCAGTTAAGCTCAAAAGTTTAAGTTGGCAACATCTCAGAGATAATGATGTCTTCTATCTATTCTCAAAGCGTATTTGGCTATACCCAAGTCACCCCGAATTGACTTCGACCCATAATGTCTGATTAACTTGTATATACTCGTTGACTGCTTCCCCGTTCTCTTCTTACTCCAGACATGAGAAGTCTTGATTGTTACTATGTCTCATAAGTACTAAAAATATACATGTTTTTTTTTTTTTTTTTTTTTTTTTTTTTTTTTTTTTTTTTTTAACCAAACATTCTTATTGACTTCGGAGTATTAAACTACTGCAAGTCCCGAATCTGGATCACTGCAGTGTCTTGAAATGCTTTCTTCACGGGAATCAGATCACTCAGGGGCTCGTGTATGACTGGGTAGTCGCTTTTCTGCCTATCATTCGGAAAGATATGTGTGAAGACATTCAAAACTCTTAAGGAGTTTCCACGTAAATTCGAGTAGTTTAAGTTAGTATCACATACACTTTTACGCACCATAAAAATTACCACGACATACAATGACTGTTCTAAAGCCTTTTAAGCCTAATAACTTCACTAGTTAAGCACACACCGATTCGTATATATATCATTTTCCAAGGTTGGATCAATTTTCTGTTAAACACAGCATAGAACTTCATACGAAGTAACAGACTTGAAAATTAATTTCATTTCCCTTAAAAAAAACTTTAAATTCAATCGCCCCAATCACGTCAAAGTCGTCAGGTAAACGACTATCCTGAAGATCCAATGGATCAACTGGACCGACCACATACAAGTATGTGTCCTTCTTACTAAGTATGACCGACTAATTTTCAGCAACTGAAAGAACACACGTCATAGCTGCACCGGTCACTTTTAGTCTTCCGGTTAATGGCTATCCTCATTCTCTAAGTTGAAACGAGGACCAAAACATATCCTAGGATATGTCCATCAAACTGAGGTAACCGACTAATTTTAAGCAAAAATGACCCATGTTTTTTTTTTTTTTTTTTTTTTTTTTTTTTTTTAAAACAAAGACATGGTTACTCGGGATTGATCATCCCGTTTAGCTCAATTAGGTTTTGAAATCTGGATTTATCAAACGCTTTTGTAAACAAGTCAGCAAAATTTTCAAGTGTATCAACTTTTTCGATCTTGATCAGTTTCTTCTCAGCACAATCCCGTATGAAGTGATGACGAATGTCAATATGCTTAGTTTTACTGTGCTTCACGGGATTGTTAATTACTGAGATGGCGGCAGTGTTATCAATTAAAATAGGAGTAAGTAAGAAATTCAGACCATAGTCGCGCAATTGTTGCTGAATCCACAAAACCTGAGAGCAGCAGTTGGATGCTGCCATGTATTCAGCTTCGCATGTTGAAATTGCAACTGATGTCTGTTTCTTGCACTGCCAGGAAACTAATCTTCCTCCAAGAAACTGACAGCCTCCTGTTGTTGACTTCCGACTCTGATTACAGCCACCATAATCAGAATCTGTATACGCCACCAGTTCAACGTCTCCCCCCTTTGGGTACCACAACCCTAGTTTCGGCTTGCCCTTAAGATACCGCAAAATCCTCTTCACACCTTTCATGTGAGATTCCTTTGGGTTTGCCTGAAAACGAGCACAAAGACAAACAGAAAACATTATATCGGGCCTAGAAGCAGTTAAATACATTAATGAACCTATTATCGCCCGATACAGAGTAGGGTCCACATCTGCGTCACCATCTGATTCAGCGCCCAATTTGTGATTGACGCAGATTGGGGTGTCATATGGAGAACTGTCCTCCATCTTGAATCTCTTCAGCACATCATGAACATACTTTGTTTGATGAATGAACATCCCATCCTTCTTCTGATCAACCTGCAATCCTAGAAAGAAGGTTAATTCACCCATAGCACTCATCTCGAATCGTTTCTTCATGACAGCCTCAAAATCCTGACACATGGATACTCTTGATGCAGCAAAAATGATATCATCCACGTAGACTTGAACCAGTAAGAAGTCACATCCTTCTCTCTTCACAAACAGCGTACTGTCAATCAATCCCCTTTCAAAACCATTTTCCAGCAAGTAGTCCGATAACGTTGAATACCAGGCACGAGGTGCCTGATGTAACCCATATAACGCCTTGCTCAACCTGTATACGTGATCCGGAAAGTCTGGGTCAGGAAAACTCGGAGGTTGCTCAACAAACACAACCTCATCAACTTTCCCGTTAAGAAACGCGCTCTTCACATCCAACTGAAACACCTTCATCTTTTTAGATGCAGCAAACGCCAAAAACAATCTAATCGCTTCTAACCGGGCAACAGGAGCGAAAACCTCATTGTAGTCAATACCCTCTTGTTGATTAAAACCTTTAACAACCAACCTCGCCTTATTTCTCACGATAATCCCCTTTTCATCCCTCTTGCACTTGAACACCCATTTCGTGCCTATAGCATGCACATTTCTTGGTTTTTCAACCAAGGTCCAAACTTCCATTTTCTCGAACTGAGCCAACTCTTCTTGCATGGCTTCGACCCACGAGCTGTCCTTTAAAGCCATTTGATAATTCTTTGGTTCAATTTGGCTTATAAAGCAGGAGTACAAACATTCATTCATTATACCTGTTTCTTTTATAATTGAATAAACACAGGTGTGCTCATTCAGGCTACTTCTGGTTTGTACACTCGAGGACACATCACCTATAACGTTCTCCAATGGGTGATCTTTGTGAATTCTCGTGGTCGGAACAGCACCGACATGCAAATTGTCTTCCAAGTTCGAAGAGATCCCATCTATGGTTGTTTCTGGCTGAGAGTGAAAAGGATTAATAAATTCATCTTCAGTTGAGGCCGCAGGGGTATCGATCGTGTTTGATGTGGAAGGTTGAGATTTCTCAAAAATCTGATGTTGCAATATATTCTCTTCCTCATCAAGTATCATCTTCGTCACAGCTCTTTCGTCTTCTTCAGAAATTTCCAAATTAGGTACGTTAAACGACTTAAAAAGTTTAACATAGTCAAACAGCTCAGCAGGTCCATTGCTTGGTTTTGGCGATTGGTAACTAGTAATGTCGGTGTTACAAACCACCTCCACCTTGCAAGTTGTCGTATTGAAGACCCGTCTGTTGGGAGTCCCAACAACATAACCGACTAGGATTCCCTCATCGGCTACTTCACCAAATTTCGAGTTAGTCTTCAAAATCGAACAAGGAGACCCAAAAGGTTCAAGACCGCACAAGTTGGGCTTCCTTCCGTGCATAAGCTCGTAACAAGTTTTTCCAAGTCTCTTAACGGTTAACACCCGATTCAGAACATAGCAGGCTGTAGCAACTGCTTCAGCCCAGAACATCACAGGAAGTTTTGAGTCTGCCAGCATAGTTCTGGCTCCTTCAATCAACGTTCGGTTCTTCCTTTCAGCTACTCCGTTCTGTTGTGGAGTATACGGAGCGCTGTATTGATGCTCAATACCCTTCTGAAGACAAAAGATTTCCATCTCAAAGTTCTTGAACTCTGTCCCATTGTCGCTTCTGATGAATTTAACTGATTTACTCATGACGTTCTCAACTTTTGTAATTAGATTCTTCACCATTTGAGCCGTCTCGTCTTTCGTTTTCAGAAAATATACCCACGAGTATCGCGAGTAGTCATCAGTGATCACCAAGCAGTAAGAGGTACCTCCTAGACTTTGTACATTAACGGGACCGAAGAGATCCATATGAAGTAGTTCTAGAGTACCGGCAATTGAGTTAATCTTCTTGGTGAGATGGGATTTCTTGTGTTGCTTTCCCTTCTTGCATGCTATACATTTGTCTTCAAAGTTAAAACTCTTTAAGGGAACGCCCATCACAAGCCCATTTTTGACAATGAAGTTCATCTTACGAAGATGAATATGTCCCATTCTCCTGTGCCATAATTCTGATTCTGATTCGCTTGCCTTCGTCATTAAACAGGATTCTCCGGTGGCCATTTCAGTAGACCTCATATCCATCACATATGTATTCGTTTCACGTGGAGCTTTCATTACTATCCATTCTTCTGGTATATGAAAACCAGGCTTCAATACAATCGCTTCATTCTTAGTGAAATGGACAGTGTATTCTTTATCACAGATCTGCGACACACTCAGCAGATTGTGCTTTAATTCCTCCACAAAATTTACGTTTTCAAGTGTCATTCTCCCATTCGACACAGTTCCTCTACCGGTAATCCTTCCTCCGCTTTCACCAGCAAAACTAACTCTAGCTCCCTGAACAGGTTTTAAGTCTTGCAACAAGTGTTTGTTGCCTGTCATGTGCCTGGAACAGCCGCTATCTACAATCCAAAGATTGTTTGCAGCCCTGTTCAACTGTTCCTGCACAATAAAACAAAGAGTTAGAATCTTGGGACCCAAGACCAATTGGTCTTGGATCGATACGTCCCGTACCCTGGCTTTCTTAAGTTAGCATCAGGATAATTTCTGTAAGTCCTGTTAGGGAATCCCCCTGCAGATCGTGTGTAATGCCTTCCAAACCTTTGAGAATTGAAGGTGTTATATCTTGAGGTTTGGTTGTAAAACTGAGGTTGGTTTTTATGAAAACTTGAATTCGTTACATTTTGGCATTTTTTAAAGTTTTCATTTTTAGCAGTAACAAAATGACGCTTATACTCAGTTTTATTTGGCTTCACACCTCTTAATCTTGGCTCCAGAGGGCAATCTGCAACTAAATGCCCTAATTTGTTACATCTAAAGCAACACCGACTCTCCAATTTCTTGTCAAATGTTGGTTTGGATGTAGAGGTAGTGTTACCAGCCGTTCGTCTCACATAAGGTGGGACGTACGGATTGAGTGGAGAACTCTTTTTAGAAACTTTATTTTTATCTCCATCGGTGGGTAACCCTACCTTCTCTTTTGTCTGATCAGATTCGGACAACTTATCCGAATCCGATGAAACTGGACTCAAAACAGAAATACTCACATTAGAAACTTTCGAACTTGTTTCTCCACAGCTAACACTTGGTTTTACACTTGTAATCTTGATTGGAGTTGTCTGAGGAACTTCGAAATCGACAGATTTCTGAACACTCGGATTATAAGTATAGTTGTGGTTAAAGGGTGGTGGAACTTCATTATATCCGATTCCTCCCCTCTTTGCAGAGGTACCTGGATCACTCACGAGGTGATCAAGGATGGCTGAGGAATTCCTGAACTGATCAAGTTTGCGGTTCAGTTCCACCACCTTTACCTGGTGGTCAGCAATCTGTTTATCTCGATCAGCAATCACTTTAGTTTTTTCCTCCAAAACTTCATAACTAAGATCAATTATTTCAATTTTCTCAGCAAGTTTAATTTTTAAGCTTTGAACGTCTTTTTCACATGCTTTTATTTTAATTTTATAACTCGTTTCTCTTGCTTTCGTAAAATGGTGATCTTCTTTAATAGTTTTAAAGTCAGCATCTAAATGGACATACTGATCAGTTATTGTTTTAAGTTGCTCAGACAGATTCTCACAACTAGTACAAATAGTTTTAGGACTTACCTCGGAGCGATTATCCTTGTCATCTGCCATGAAAGCTGTTTCTTCTTCAGTAGCTTTCTCAATCCCTTCAACCTTCTCACATTCTTTCACTTCAGCCTCAGCCATGTTCGCTTGTTCACCAGAACCACATGAATGCGAGTTCCAGTTGTACTCACCTGCTTCTCTGGTCAACATGGCGTTAATCTCTCTGTTAACTCCAGAATGTTGTGTAGGTCGACCTTGTCCTCGTTCAACCCTCTCATTTCTGCATTCCTTGGCAAAGTGCCCGTACTGCTGACAATTATAGCACCTTACCTTGGATTTGTCGAACCCGGGCCGACCACCAACAAATTTTCTTCCAGTTTTGTTCATAAAACGTTTCACACGCCTCACAATCATTGCCATTTGCCACTGCAAATCCATCTCCTCCAGATCATCAGCATCGATCTGATCGTAATCCTCATCAAGAGCAGCAGGGTCCACAATCTTCCCCTGGATGTAGTTTTCATAGGAAGCAATAAATGATGCATAGACTGCAAACTGCTCTTCAGCAGATTTTACACTCATAGGCATCTTGGAATAACTATTGCTAGATGCATTTGCAGAAAAACTACTTGTGGATGCTTGAGGCTTTGAAGTACTAGATCCTCCAGCAACGAAACATACATCACCATTCGTGTTTACAGAAACTTTTCCTTCATGAGACGAGTCAGAGCCTGACTCCCCTTTCGAGTAAAAAGCAGCAGATTCAGGCCTTGAACTTGAGCCTGAGTTAACCTTAGCACCATACATACCAGGGTCTTGTATCTGATCTGTTGGTGTTTCCTTTCGAACCATATTAAGCTCATAAGTTCTGAGCTTGTTTACTGCCGTTTCAAGATCACAATTTGGAAAGTCTCTGTCTTCCCTCATAAGGACGGTGTACATTTCCCACTTCGGTGGGAGAGCATCGAGAAGCTTTTCAACGATCTCTTCTTCTCGGTAAGCAATTGAATAATTGCTGAGCTCTGTCATTAGATGATAGTATCTGGTGATAATATCATCCAGTGATTCGTTCTTCAAAAATTTGAAGACGGAGAACTGGGTTTTTAAGAGTTTGATCTTTGATGCACGTATACCCACATTCCCCTCGAATCTATTTTCAAGAGCATCCCAAAGCTCTCTCGCAGAAGTGTACTTTCGGAACGTATGGAGAACCTCTTGAGGAAGTGCCATTGTTATCGCAGCATGGGCCTTGCTTTCGGCCTCGTACATTTTCTTCTCTTCGTCCTCCATTTTGCTGTACTTCTTAACCACATCGCGACCTTCGTATTGCGCAGTTGGAGGGATATATCCATCCTGGATGCACACCCACATTTTGGCATCCTGGTATTTGATGTATTGGATGAATCTGTCCTTCCATGCCACGAAGTCAGTTCCCTTCATCAGCCTCGGGGCCTTAGTGGCAGACCCCGCTTCTACTTCCATCTTGACCAAGTCGGAGATATTGATCGACGACATCCTTGCAAAAACCTGAAAAACCTGGAAAACAAAAAAAAATATTAAAACAGCTCAGTTGGCGAAGTTAAGAATAACTTCGCTTGAAGGTTAACTTCGCTGAAAGAGAACTTCGCTGAGATCTTAAATTCGCTTGATTTGGGCGAAGTTAAGAATAACTTCGCTTAGCTCTGGCGAACTTATGAGTTGAGCGAACTTGGGTTTGAAGCGAAGTTGCGGATAACTTCGCTAAGGCGAACTTATGAAGTGAGCGAAGTTGTAGTTAACTTCGCTAATCCTTATATCTTCGCCAAAAACCCTAATTCCAGCGACGGCAACTTCGCCTGAAGAATGGTAACTTCGCCCGATGAACGGTAACTTCGCCCGATGAACAGGGAAGTTTGTTCAGATCTGTTTTCGTCAATCCAGCAGCTCCCGATCAATGCAAAGGCTTGAAAATGACTGTCAAGCACTAGCAAAACTCAATCCCAACAAAAACACGTCCCGCGAATAGGTCAAACGAGACGTTTTCTACACCCGCGTGAAATCCCGAACCTCACAATCGAGCCGATTGGCTCTGATACCAATTGTAGGTTCCTGGACGGATCGTACACGGGATGTCTCTAACAACGCAGGTGCGGAATCCCTGCATAGGTAGATACGAGTGTAGAGTATGTAGAGATCGAACACACAAGCAATAAACCAACCACGTTATATTGATAACAAACACGTGACCCGAGGTCACCGTTACAGACTATGACACGTAACTCGGTTACTGAAAACTGAAACGAAAACCCTAAACGAACAACCTCAAACTGTTTCGTCTGAAACAGTATATAAACACGACAACTTCGCCACAGGCGAAGTTGTCCATAACTTCGCTGATTCAACAAGTTCGCCATAGCGAACTTGTTGACAACTTCGCGCATTACAAAACAAACATAAACAAAACATAATTACATTATAGACTCGATTACAAATGCTAGACTATGAACTACTGACATACATGTACCAACAAAGGTCTTCACCTTTCTAACGAATTGGGTAACACCTCACCTGGAGCGCACGATGTTCGACTATAGTTCGAGGCTGCCGGACCAGACCAGCTGATAATCCTGTTGTTGTTGGCTATAGATCGGATCCTCAAGATAAGTGGTGAACGTGTCACACATACGTTACTATGGTTTATAACATTTTCATGTTATATAAGGATTCGCCATTTTCTTGTCGCTCAAGCTTGGAACTTTCCCTAGTTTTATCTAAGGTTTAGCCATTTTCATGTCTCTAAAGTGAAGGCCTTGTCGCCAGAAAGTAGGCTTTATTGCCAGTAAACAGGCCTTGTCGCCATTAAATAGGCTTTATCGCCCGAATTATCTAACTTGATCTTGATAGATCGAAGATTGGCCAAGTCTCTAAGCGCAAAAGATGCTAATTAGTTATTTCTAACTAAGATAACACAAATTACAAAAGTATGATGCATAAAGACTCAACGATTGGGGATATCATGTGCAAATTGGTTAATTTGAAATCTGTTACAACGGCACACTTTTATATTTAAATTTGTCTTGCATCTTATTTCCTTTTGAAGTGTGATCTTTCGGCTTAAAACTGTGTCAACTTTCACTTATAGAAATTTTAAATACGTATCTTTTGGATATGTTATACTTAGGATATTTTGCTACCTACAATCAGTTTTAGGGATATGTTTTCCATATACTTGATATAATAAGTCCTGAAAACGTATTTTTTGGATACATATCCTTAAGATATATCATAGATAAGTTTAAAACTATTTTAGATTTGTTGCAAGTGAAACATATCAAGATAGTTTTTCTAAAAAATCACACAAACAACACACAAGATAAAAGCCAAAAGATTACGCCATTACTTAAGATAAGTGTTGGAAAATAAAAAGGCAATGCCCGGGCATCATTCTTAACAAGCAGAAGACCCTTCCACCCGGGCATTACTAGATGTCCAAAATCCAAGATAACATGGGTTTCGTATTGAAACCAAGATCCCTCCACCCGTATTTCCCATTATCCTAAGTGTTTTGGTCAAAAATCGGTCAAAGAATCAAGTAACCAAATTCGTGTGTGCGGATTGGTGCTTGTACGAACAAAGATGTACAAAAGTAATAATTGTAAAGGTTGAACAACAAGATTTATATGAGGAAAAGCCCTTGGTAACTAGTATTCCGTTGGCATAAAACCTCGGGTAGTGAAAACTATCACTACCGATTATATTGAACTTGAAAAGATACAATTGATGGAATTATAGCCGATCGTGAGTACAAAGTGTTTGCTATAAGTTCTTAGTACTAAAGTGTTGTGTGTGTTGATTAGCTATAACTCGATATATATACAAGGAAATACAATGGCTAATAACCAACTAAGCTACAATCTCGGCCATGTTCGCTTTACTTTTTCAACTTGACTGTTTAAGAGCTTGACAAGAAGGGAAGACTAGGTAAAATATGTCATCCGCAAGAATTGGGATTCCAGTAAGCACGTGTTATAGCTGCAAAAAAATATATTAAAATATAATCGAAGTCGACCGCTGAGGATCCTTCAACTACTCAAGATCCTTAGTCCTGGTAACAGCTGCCACAGATAACTGATTTACGAGGATCAAGAATCCTAATCCCAACAATTGCCCACAAACATGATAGATTTGAATGGGAAACATCTGTCATGTTTATCCCGAGGCGTTTTTGAATCGGACCGTTAGCGATAACATGACGCGACCGTCACCTGCCACTGTATCATTATCCCTAATAAATAGGTCTTCAATCCTTATAACTTCTCCTTTATCATATTCAAAATCATATTCCGGCGACCATAATCCTCAGGTATTCCACTTTCTTCTCTCAAGTATTTCCTTTATTATTTTTTGTTTTTCCAATATCTTCAATCATGCCAAAGAAAAACTTGAAAGCCACCTATTGTTCGAACCCTAGGGAAGTAGTTCCTGAACTTAGGTCTCAAGATCTTCTCAAAGACCCTGCATCTGAAATCTGTAAATTTACTGACGAGAAGATTGAGAGTATTTCCACCTGCTTTCCCGAAGGAACCATTTTCAGGCCCTATGACCCTCGGGTTAGAAGTGATTATATCTTTAGTGACTGGTTTTGTTTTCCAGCATTTCCTTTCTTACTCAGTTTCTCTTATCCTTTCCCTGACCTGACAAAAACCCTCTTTTCGTTACCGGCATGAGGTATATTCTGGCCATGCCGATGATATGGAGAACTCTGCACACCGTCAAGAGATTGATTGAAGAAAGGAATCTTGATTTCAACATCTCGGCTCTATCTTACCTGTATACTTTAGTCACCCATAGCTCCAGCAGATTTGTGTTTAAGAGTAAACCCTTTCAACCTATCCCGAACACCAAAACGACACACAATGACCAAAGCTGGAAAAACCAGTTCTGAGAGACTCCATCCCAAACGGGAATCAGCTACCAACCAGATGGATCCTCAAGGGTAGCACAGTGGATCCGAAGGATATGTGATTCTCTCTTTGCTGATTAACTGATTAGAATTTTGTTGTTTTTTATGCAGTGTCCAACTTCTTAGACCATGCTACTGATTCAGACGGCGTCAAGAAGGCGAAGGTGTTCCTATCTCTGGATCCTTTTGACCGGACCTTCAAGATTGTTGGTGAAGAATTGATTGATTCAGCCGAGAAGACTGCAGGTTCTTCAGAAACCGTGTCCAGTAAGTTAGAGTTTATTCCTTAATCATAAATTTAGTAAAAATGAGGAAAATCAATAGATTATAAGGAACTTATCTTTTTTCAGGCAGGGGCACATAAATCGTCATCAAAGCCATCTAAGAATCTGTCGGGTCAATTCCAGTTGGAAGACGTTGAGAGTCTCATCTCCTCTCACTCCTCTGAGAAGAGGCCCATGGAGAGTTTCAGCCTCGCACCGCCAAAGACTATGATGACTCGTTCCAAGGCCACCATGAAGAGAAAAAGGGATACTGACGTGGAGGTTGACAGTGCCCAACATATATTTGATCAACTTTCAGAAGTAAGGATCCTTTATCCACAGGCATGAATGTTTTGGTTGTATCATTAACTTGTAAACTTCTTACAGGCTGTAGCCAATTTCAAGGCTTTGTACGATGAAAAGTGGCCAACACAGAGAAGGAGCTAGCCAAGTACTGTGCCGGGATATCTCTGAAGGACAAACTGATCATGGAACTTCAGACTGAGAAGGGTGCCTTTGAGGATAGGTTGGCTCTTGCAGACATCCGAGCTTAGGAGCAAGTGGTGGAGGTTACGAAGCAGGCCAAGGTGTGGGCTAGTAAGGCGGTACTCATAGCAAGGATCAAGATGGCTACGGAAGCTAAGGATCCTTGCTTTGATAGGACCGCTTGGAAGGTGGCTATGTGGAGAAAACACTGGCTGGCTTTGGTGAGGAGAGCGAGGATGCTGGGGCCGAGAAGAGGGTAGAGGATTCCGGGACCAGCGAGGCCAAAGAGGATGCGCTGGAGGTCAATGAGGCTGGTGAGGGTGATGGTGACGTGGCGAAGGAGTGAGGGCGCAAATGGGTGATAAAGGATATAAAGACAAGGCTAGGGCCCATTTTTTATTAAGTCTTAATAGTTTTTTGTTGGTGGTTTTTTATGTGGACAATAGTAGTTGTAATCCTCAGGATTGATGATCTTTAAGACAATTACGAAAGGTGGTTAGGGTGGAGGGATCCTCTGTTTTGGGGATGAAGCCTTAATCGCCTTTCTTTTCTTTTGTTTCTACATGGACATATGATAATCTTGGCGTAGCCTAATCCGTGTGGATGGTTCAGGTTTTGTTGGTGAAGCCCGAATCAACTCTTTCTTATAATAATATAACTCTTTTGATTTCCATCTTATCATTTGTGTTGCTAGAATAGAGGATTCTCAATCCTTAGAACTTTCCTTTTAAGATATTCACCTGTTAGAATAAATCACCAAAAGATAATATAATAGTTAGAAAAGTTGGATTTAAACCCAACTATCTTGGGGATAAGCACAACAAAACGTGGGGACAAGCCCAATAAAACGTGCGGACAAACCCAATAAATACTAGCAACGAGCCGATCCTTGGCGTTGGCCCAATTGTACGCGGTGAAGAGCCTAACTCGGTGTTGTCCTTAGCTTGTGTATATAGTACATCTACCATTTAATTCGTAGGATCCAACATATGATTTTTAGCCATGAAATTGTCAGCCACGTATAGCACTGGTCCCACAGCCTTCAATTATACCCGGATAATCGTGCGCTCCAGGTGAGGGTGTCAAAACCCTAATTCGGGAGATAAGGTGAAAACCTTATAAACCTGGCGACAAGGCCGATTAAACTTAGGAGAGAGTTAGTCAACCCGTTTTTTCCACTTCTGCAACTTGACATACTTGACGAAACAAGAATCTAACATAACATAAAGTAAAATTTTACTAAGTAATGGACTGACTACGATCCAGGATCCTAAACAACAAAAATACTTTTTCAGATGAATCGCATTCCAAGCCCTTGGGAGCATGTCACCTTCCGAATTCACCAAACGATATGCCCCTTTTCCAGCTTCGGATTCAATCAAGTAAGGTCCTTCCCATTTGGGTGCTAACTTTCCATCAGCAGGATCAGTTGTATTTTGAAAAATCCTTCGAAGAACTAAATCCCCAACTTGAAATCTTCTGATTCTGATATTTTTGTTGTATGCACCAGCTATCTTTTATTGGTAGGCGGACATCCTGAATCTTGCTTAATCTCTAAGTTCTTCCACAGTATCTAGGTCTTGGACAAGATTCTCGTTGTTTGTCTGAGGATCACGGATGCTTGTTCTGGCTGTTGGATATACCATTTCGGTGGGCATCACTACCTCAGCTCCAAAGACTAATGAGAACGGCGTCTGTCGTGTGGCATTCTTTGGAGTTGTCCTATCTGCCCAAAGCACGTAGGGTAATTCCTCGGCCCATTTGCCTTTCTTTGTTCCAAGCTTCTTCTTCAGGTTGTTGATGATGATTTTGTTGCTTGATTTTGCTTGGCCATTTGCTTCTGGATGGACTGTTGTTGAAGTGATCATCTTGATTCCCCAACTATCACAAAAGTTAGTAGTTCTTTTCCCAATAAATTGGGAACTATTATCACAAATAATTTCAGAAGGGATTCCAAATCGAGTAATAATGTTACATTTAATAAAGGGTATAACTTCCTTCTACCTAACTTGAGGGAAAGCCTCAGCTTCGATACATTTAGAGAAATAGTCTGTCATTGCCAACATGAAGAATTTTCCCCCTGGAGCTGTAGGAAGTTTGCCCACTATGTCCATTCCCCATTTCATAAATGACCACGAGGATACGATGGGATATAAGGGTTCTACCGGTTGATGTAGGATGTTGCCATACCTCTGACAAGCATTGCACTTCCTGGAGTACTCCATAGCATCCTTCTTCATAGTGGGCCAGAAATATCCGGTTCTTAGAATCCTGGAGAATAATGCTCTGCCCCCTGTATGGTTGCCACAATCTCCTTCATGGAAATCTTTCAACACTTCTTGGAATCTCGGATCCTTCGATGCACCTTAAATATGGACCTGCAAGGGATTTCTTATATAGCATATTATGTACAATAGTATATTGGGATACTTTGGCTTTAAAAGCTTTGGGGTTCTCTTCTTTTGGGATTTCTCCATCTTGGATATACTTCATTATTGGAAGGATCCAGGATGAATGATCAACAGTGATCCTCAGGATCCATGTGTAGATTCCCATCTACTTCCATTGCTTGGAATTCCTCAATTGCAGGGGATAGAACGTGGATGATAGGAATTTTTATGTTCTCTTGGAGCTTCAAAGCTGAAGCTAGGTTTGCTAAGGCATCGGCCCCAACATTTCTTCTCTTGGTAACTGTGTAATGTTAAAATAATCGAAGGATCCTGCAAGATCCTTTACTATATCTAAATATTTAATTAATTTCTCCATTTGACTACATATGAGCCATTAAAGTGATTAGCAATTAATACTGAATCTACAAAAATTTGAAGATACCTGATTCTCATACCTTTGGCCAGTTGTATACCTGCGATGAGTGCCTCATATTCTGCCTCGTTGTTAGTGGCCTAGAATTCAAAAGCTATCGAATGGGGTAGTATGTCCCCCTGTGGCGATTTTAGTAGTATTCCCAATCTTGTTCCTTTGACATTTGAGGCTTCGTCAGTGAAGAGTGTCCAAGGATCCTTGGTCTCTTCAAGATGTTGAAATTCAAGATTCGCTTGTTCTTCTATGTCACTACTGAAATCAGCCACAAAGTATGCTAGTGCCTGTGACTTAATCGCATTTCTAGGATCATATTGAATAACATACACACTTAGTTTCATAGCCCACTTGGCCATTCTACCCGACATTTCCGGTTTTCTAAGGACATTCTTTATGGGATAATTAGTTTTTACAATAATAGTATGAGTTTCAAAATAATGTCTTAACTTAGTTGAAGCCATGATTAGAGCAAGAATAAGTTTTTCTAGGTGAGAGTACTTGGACTCGGCATCTAGGAAACTTTTACTTACATAGTAAATAGGATGTTGGTTACCTTCGTGACCTTTACCCAGACTGCACTTAAAGTAGTGAGGGAAACGGCTAGATAAAGGATCAATGGTTCTCTATCTACAGGTTTCATCAAAGCGGGGGCCGAGGTTAAGTAGTCCTTTAGAGCGGTGAGAGAAGCCTCATGCTTCTCCGTCCACTCGAATTTCTTGTTTTTTCTCAGGATGTCATAGAAATCTTTACATTTTTCTAAGGATTTTGATATGAACCTGCTAAGTGTTGCCACCCTTCGTGGTAATCTTTATACCTCTTTGACGTTTGTTGGGGACTTGACATTTAAGATGGCCTGAATCTGCTCTGTACTTGCTTCTATCCCTCTTTTGGTTACCAGATACCCAAGGAATTTTCCAGCCTTGACACCAAATACACATTTAGCAGGATTTAGCTTCATGTTGTATTTGTCAAGGATGTCAAACGCTACTTACAAATCCTTGAGGTGATCTTCCGCCTTCTTTGATTTTACCACCATGTCATTGAGGTTGACTTCCATGGTATCTCCTAATTATTCTTTGAACATCATATTGAGTAGCCTTTGACATGTAGCACCAGCATTTCTAAGACCAAACGGCATAGCAATATAACAATATATGCCCATAGGGGTTATAAATGCCGTGTTTACAAAGTGTTGCTTTAATCACACACGAACGGCTTTTCCTTGAGAGGCCATTGAGTGAGTGATAGTAGGGATTGAATAAAGTTAAGGATTTTTTGTGATTAAAGCACCAAAGGCCCCACGGTGGGCGCCAAATTTTTTTGGTCAAAAATTGGTCTAAGGATCAAGTAACCAAATTCGTGTGTGAGGATTGGTGCTTGTAGAAAGATGATCAAAGTAATAATTGTAAAGATTGAACAACAAGATTTATACGAGGAAAAGCCCTTGGTAACTAGTATCCTGCCGACATAAAAACCTCTGGCAGTGAAA
Source organism: Bidens hawaiensis (assembly GCF_021521415.1). Lineage (NCBI taxonomy): Eukaryota > Viridiplantae > Streptophyta > Magnoliopsida > Asterales > Asteraceae > Bidens > Bidens hawaiensis. The sequence goes on along the minus strand of NW_027494214.1, from coordinate 292,095 downwards.
ACTATCACTACCGATTATATTGAACTTGAAAAGATACAAGTGGTGGAATTATAGCCGATCGTGAGTACAAAGTGTTTGCTATAAGTTCTTAGTGCTAAAGTGTTGTGTGTGTTGATCAGCTATAACTCGATATATATACAAGGAAATACAACGGCTAATAACCAACTAAGCTACAATCTCGGCCACGTTCGCTTTACTTTTTCAACTTGACCGGTTAAGAGCTTGGACGAGAAGGGAAGACTAGGTAAAATATCTCATCCGAAAGAATAGGGATTCCAGTAAGCACGTGTTATACCTGCAAATAATAGATTAAAATATAATCAAAGTCGACTGCAGGGGATCCTTCAACTACTCAGGATCCTTAGTCCTGGTAACAGCTGCCACAGATAACTGATTTACGAGGATCAAGAATCCTGGTCCCAACACTAAGTACCATTGTTCAAAAGCAGAAAATTAAAATTGTTCAACATACCACAAACCATCAACAAACCACCATAAACACAAACAAACAAGCCATAAAATTAGGCTCAGGTGTTGTCTTTATTACCTTCATTGTCCAATTGCTCACTATCACCAGCCACATTCACAGCATCGCCAATCGCCACCTCCACATCCTCCTCAGCCACCTTCTCCACTCCACTTAGTCCCGGCTCCTCCATGCTTTCTCCATTTAGCTCCACCAAAACCTTCTCCCAAGCCGCTACATCCCAGATAAGGGTATCAACAACCACATCCTTGGCCTCCTTTGTCATCCGAAGACGAGATTGGAAGATCGAGATCGCCGCCGATTTTTTGGCTCCCTCACTGACCTCCTGCATCCTCACCAAAGAGTTGCTTGGATCAACTCTTTCCTGGTTAACGCAAGCTCCTGCTTCAAGTCTTCAATCTCCTTGGCCTTCTTCTCGAGGAGATTGGTCTTGGAGGTTCCGATTTTTAGTAGTTCGGCATTGCGAGTATTGTAGTCTAAAAGCTCCTGGCTCACAACATTGAACCTAAAGGATAGCAGCTCAAGACCCTGTCAAGATAAGTTATTCTCAGCATAAGTTATCCTCAGGATACAAGGATATAGTAAAGAAATACGTACCTGTTGGAATTCAAGGTCATATACCGGGGGTGGAGTCTGAGGCTTCTTGGGTCTTCCTCTTCTTGGAGCCTTTAGCTCGATTGCTTTCAGGCTTTGGTAGAACACTAGGAGTGATTTCCTTTTTTATGGTACTACTAGTGGACAATATGTTGCTGATATCGTCAACAACAAAAACTGCAGTAGACTTGCCTACAAAAATGAAGGTTAGTATCTCTAAACCTTTAATATATATGACTGATAAATTGGTATTTCTTACCAGACATGTTGGAGCCCACCGATTGGGATGGTTCTTGGAACCTTGACTAGAAGTGGAATGTCCTTTCCTCCTTGTCTATGAGGTAAAACGAATTTACCTTGTTCCTGGTCTGTCGGCCGGGAGGAGCAATCTCAAAAACTTCAGAACTGCAAGTTTATGACAAGATATATTAGTTCGATACATATTAGCATACTACCTCAGAATAATGTATCCTACTTTTGGTAACCCAAAGATATGGAAGATTTTCGGGATCTGGAAGAGAATCCCTTTTGACAAAGAAGAACTGTTTTTTCCATTGATCGTTGTTTTGAGTGTTCCTGAGGATAAGAGGGGTTCTGTCAGACTTGGTCTTGAGGAGGTATCGGGAAGAGCCGTGGCTTCGAAGATCATAAACAAAGGCCAACTTCGAAAGGGTAAAATATAGGGCATGATCGGTAATCAACCTCTCAAGCACAAACAAGGTTTTCCAGACCATGGGCATGGTTTGGATAAAACTAAGGCTGGTTTTGCTGAAGAACTCAGTGGTAAAAGTCGAAAAAGGGTAAGTGAAACTGATCTTAAATGGCAAAAATGGAAAGCAGATCCAAGATTTTGAAACAAGGTCAGACGAAACTTAAGGATTGAAGGGTCTGAAGACGGTTCCTGGAGGGAAACATCATTTGGCTTGCAAGTTCATAATATCTGTATTGTTGAAGGTGCATATTTCGTTAACAGGGTTTGCAAGAAGGTTTTGTGAAACAAAATCCTCTATTTCGGAGGATCAGAGTTTTACACTCATGATTATAGAAGATGAAGAATAGAGAAAGCAAGAAGATTACATGGATAAGTGATCGGATGATTCTTTAAATTATTTATCTTGGATAAATATAAAGATAACCAAGGGTCTGACATGATTAAGGATGATTGACACGTGCACATGATCTACACAAGCGATGAGATTCAAAATTACAAAAACTAACAGCTGTAACCCACTTTAACAGCCGTTAATTTTGGGGACAATTGTTAGGGCTCGGATTTTCAGTATCCTTAGCAAGCGATATATTTAAGATAACTCAAGGATACAGTATCCTCCCACGAAACAAGTATACTTAATATATTATATAACTAACGGTCAATGGCTTTTATTTGTTGTTTACCAGGTCTTATAACGTTCCCATAACCTCCTAAAGACTCAGACCGCTCGCCAACAACTTCAAAGAACGTGCTAAATAGGGAAAAACGGCTAGTTTTAATTTATTCTATTGTTTCCTTTTTTTAGGGATTCTTGTTAGCTTAATTTTCAGTATAAATAGGCTATCTCTGGACCAAACACACACAACATTTTTCACACACTAGCAATAGCGATCTTCTATAACACGATCCAAAAGAGAAAAGCTCCAAAACTTGTATTCATTTTTTGTTATTAATAAACTGGCGGTGAAAGTTTTCACCGCCCAGGGTTTTTTTCTTGTTATCCTCAGGATAACGGGTTTTTTCCTCGCAACAAATCTTTGTGTCACTTCATTTTTACATTCATTTCCATTCAAGCACCACGCCTCACTCACTAATTTGGTTACGAAATTACACTCGTTGATTTTTACCCAAAACAATAAGTGCAGGGGTCATCTGGTGAGATAACTCAAAACACAAACCACAATTTCAATAGAGATACCATTTAACTTTAATGAAAAAACCTTTGACAGTTAGTACTTATACTTCTGAATGCACGCATACAACTTGTAACTTAAAGAGCTAATACTCGTTTGAAATACGAATAATAATAAATTGTACATTGTCCTTACATTGGAGGAGAATCTGACTACTAATAACGGGACCCGCTGATGAGAATCGAACGATAACTGTAATTAAAAAAACCATAAATGATGAATATACGTGCCCTGTAAATGGGTAGCTTATTAATAAAGATATTTTCACCTGGAAATTCTCCACTTCTATGCTCATATTCTTTAAAACACATGTTTAGATAGGTGTTAGGCATCAGATTTTGGGTATCCTAAACAGGTGATGTATTTCAGGATAACTTCAGAATACAGTATCCTCAGAAGCAACAGGTATCCTTAATATATTGTTTAACTAATGGTTCAATCGCATTTCTTTGATGTTTACAAGGTCTTGTAACGTTCACATGATCTCCTGAAGACTCGGACCACTCAGCAACTACTTCAAAAACGTGCTAAATGGAAGATAACGGATATTTTTTTGATTTAGTCTTTCATTTCCTTTTTTTTGGAGATATTGCTAGCTTTTGCTTTGTATAAATAGAGCTCTTATCCAGATCATTTCACACACAACAATCACTCTAGTTATAGCAACACTCTGTAAACACGATCCGAAGAAGAAAGCTCCAACACATGTAACCGCTTTTGATTATTAATAAACTGGTGGTGATAGTTTTCACCACCCGGGGTTTTTTTCTTGTTATCCTCAGGATAACGGGCTTTTTCCTTGCAACAAATCCTTGTGTTATTGCATTTATACATTCATTTCAATCAAGCACCACACCTCACTCACTAATTTGGTTACGAAATTGCACTTGTTGATTTTTACCCAAAACAATTTGGCGCCCACCATGGGGCGATTGGTGCTTCAATCTTTCAAAACCGTTTGTTTCATTCTCAACCACTTTCATCCCTTCACCATGTCTTCACAGCCAAAAACCAGTTCCATCTTTGCTCCGGTGGTCAGCACTGCTTCAAGTTAACCCTGGTCCTCCGCCAATTCTGAAGAAGAACACTCAGCCTAGAGGAGAACTTCCAACATACTCGGGAACCTCTACACGGGTAGATCCGGTTATTTCTAACAGTGATATTCTTTCTCTGATGAAACAGGTGAAAACTCACATGGAGCAGCAAGAAAAGACCAGCCTGAAGCTATCCAAAGAGATTGAAGGGATCAAAAAGAAGCTAGGATAGGAGGCTACTCCAATCATGCCCAAAGCTCTTGATTTTGATTCTCCAGGATCATCCATCCTTCAGAATCACGGATCCTTGGAGGCACAGCCAACAAAGGCCCCGTCTCAGCAGCAGTCAGGATACTAGGGAAATTATCCTCCGGTATCCTTGGAGTTATCCCGATCTATGAGGCCAGATTCCATCAACATGCCGCCTCGTCCATCCATGCCAGCCGGCTTATTCTGGTCAGGATCTCCCATAGTGTCCTCTGAAGTGCATGTTGGGGATGATATCCCTATGCAGACACCACCGTATCCTGAAACCACTTTTACTGGAGATACTCGTCGTCAAGGCTCAGGATACTAGATGCCTAACCACGACCTCTATAACAATTTACTTAATACAAATTTATACACTAATCGTGGTTCTGTGCAGGATAAGGGGATATCCCCTAAAATAGCAAGAGAATTGCAAAAATGAAGGATACGATTTCCAATATCCCTAGGATAATACGTCCCATAGAAGAAGTTCCTGCAGGTAGCCACAGGTTATCCAGATTCACCTGGCCTATATGCGACGTAGAGATCCCCAAGAAATTCCAAACTCCCAGCATGAAATTATATGATGGCACTACAGATCCTGAGGAACACGTAGCTCAGTATAGAGAAATGATGGAGATCAAACCCATCCCCATTGACATCAAAGAAGCTTGACTATGCAAGGGATTCAGTTCAACAGTAACAGGACCGGCTCCCAAATGGTTATTGAGTATTCCTTCTAATACTATTACTTCATTTGCTCATTTGATTAACTTGTTCAATAATTAATCAGTTTTCTTGTAGTAGATCTTTTGAGAAAATGACAGGTGATTTATATAGAATAGTTCAGCATAATAATGAATCCTTAAGGGATTACATAACTAGATTTAGCAGGAAAGCTTTGGACATCCCCAACCTTGATATGGCAGTTGCTGTTGAAGCTCTGAAGATGGGATTAAAGAGGGATTCTCCGTTCTATGACGATCTTGTCATGACACCATGCAGGAATCTCGATGAAGTCAAAAATAGGGCTTTGAGATATATGCAGCTGAAGGATGACAAGAAGGCTCACGGAAACTTGGTTATCCTAAGATACGAGTCAACCAACAGAAAATCAGATTCTCCACAAAAATTCTCCAGACCCAAGCCTTATTCTAAATAAGATAGTCCAAGGATAAATATTGTGGAAGAAGACGAGGATGATGAAGAATATCCTAAATTTTCTGAATATTGTTTTAACATTGATATAAGTGGTGTGATATGTGCTATGGATTTAGGTGATACGGCTATATGGCCCAAGAAAAATGAAAAGTCCGGATCCAGCAAAGACAAATCCAAATGGTGTGTATACCATGAAGACTTTGGCCATCGCACTAATGATTGTATCGCACTTCGGAAGGAAATAGGATACCTTCTCAGTAAAGGATACCTGAAGGAACTGTTAAGAAGGAATAAGAACAAGAGTCAGGATCCTGCCAAGATACCTGAAAGGGCACCTTCTCCACCACCCGGAGCAAAGGTCATTGCCTTAATCTCCGTAGGATCAGACATCTATGGAACCTTGTACTCAGCAGCCAAGAAGCGTGCAAGAGAAACAATGATGGATAATGGAGAGAAACCTCTCCGAACCTCCGCGTTGACTCTCAAAAAACTATATCCTTCGAAGAAGAGGATCGATGTGATCTTCAGGATCCTCACCATGATGATTTGGTAATTACTTTAAGTATAGCTAACTGTTTTGTGCGCAAGATACTTATTGACGGCGGAAGCTCCGTGAACATCATCCAACTAGATGCTTTAAAGAAAATGGATATCTCAGAATCTGAGATTACCCCGAGATCCTCAGTCCTCGTAGGGTTTAGTGGGGAAACCAAGAATACATTGGGAGATATCAAACTTCCAGTATACATAGAGGGAGTAAACTCTATACAAAAATTTTGTGTTATTGACTCATTATCTTTTTGTAATGTGATCTTAGGCAGGCATTGGATCCATGACATGAAGCCAGTACCCTCAATGTGCCATCAGTGTCTAAAACTTCCAAGTCCTTAGGGAGTTATCAAGATAGAAAGTGACCAACAAGACGCCAAATATTTCTATGCATCGTCAATGAAGTCGGCCGCAAAATCTACTCTAGCATAGCAATTACAGAAACAACCGGGGGGGTCCTGCACGCTAGAGAACAAGATGTGAAAGAAGTATCCTTGGATCCTCAGGATACCGAGATCAAAGTTTTGTTAGGATCAGGTATGCCTATGGATATCGAGCAGGGACTAGTATCCTTCCTAAAGAAAAGAGCTTCCACCTTCGCCTAGAGACATAAGGATATGATAGGTATCTCTAAATCTATCATTACTCATAAACTTGGTATAGATAACTCTTTCCGGCCGGTGCATCAAAAGCGAAGAAAGTTTTGCTCCCGAAAGAAACAACATCATACAAGAAGAAGTGGAGAAACTTCTCAAAACCAAAATGATAAGAAAGGTCCAATATCCTAGATGGTTAGCAAACTTGGTGGTAGTCTAGAAAAAGAATGGGAAACGGAGAGTGTGTGGACTTCACAGACCTGAATAAGGCGTGTCCCAAACATCCCTTTCCACTCCCACATATTGATTCGATGGTAGATGCAACTGCTGGTCACGAGATACTTACCTTCATGGACGCATCCTCGGGATTTCAACAAATACAAATGGAGCCTTCAGGCCAAGAATACACAACCTCATGACTCCTACATGTATATATTGTTATATTGCAATGACTTTTGGACTAAAAAATGCAGGTGCAACATACCAAAGGCTAGTCAATATGATGTTCAAAGACCAACTGGGGGACATGATGGGAGTCTACATAGACGACATGGTGGTGAAATCAAGAAGAGCTGAGGATCGCCTCAAAGACTTGGCAACAGCATTTGATATCCTGGATAAGTACAACATGAAGTTGAATCCTGCCAAGTGCCACTTTGGAGTCAAAGCAAGAAAATTTCTAGGATGCATGGTCACCAAAAGGGGAATAAAAACAAGCCCCAAGCAGATCAAAGCTATCCAGGATATCAAATCACCAAGAAGCATGAAAGATTTCCAAAGGTTAACTTGAAGAATAGCAGCTCTCAACAGGTTTATCTCAAGATCTTCAGAGAAGTGCAAAGACTTCTACGATATCCTGAGGAAGAATCAGAAGCTCGAATGGGGAGATAAGCAGGAAAGGGCGTCTATATCTCTGAATGAATACTTATCCTCAGCACCACTCCTAATGAAGCCAGATGATGGTGAACCACTATCCTTGTACCTAGCTGTTTCACGGAGTGCAATAAGCGCTATCCTAGTCAAAGATCATGAAGGTCAACAACATCCGGTATATTATGTAAGTAAAAGCCTATTAGATGCTGAATCCAGGTACTCTTATCTTGAAAAATTAATTTTAACACTTATAAGGGCTTCTACTAAATTACGACATTATTTTGAAACTCATGTTATTCATGTAAAAACTAACTATCCTATTAAGGCTATTTTGAGAAAACCGGAAATGCCAAGTAGGATGGCGAAGTGGGCTGTGAAACTTAGTGCATACGAAGTCTCATATGAATCAAGGACGGCTATCAAATCCCAGGCACTTGCCGACTTTTTGGCTGATTTTAGTCAGGATATCCTTGAAGAAGTAGAAAAAGAAGTTCAACAATTGGACGTAAAGGAGAGTTGGACTTTGCATATAGATGGAGCCTCTAACATAAGAGGAACAGGTCTGGGTATCCTGCTAAAATCGCCACAGGGGGACATTATACCTCTATCTATATCTTGTGAATTTCAGGCTACTAATAATGAGGCTGAGTATGAAGCCCTAATAGCAGGATTACAATTAGCTAAGGATATGAAAGTCAGGTATCTTAAGGTTTATGTTGATTTCTTATTATTAGCTAACCATTTTAATGGCTCTTATGCAGTAAATGCATAAAATTTAGCAAAATATTTAGAAATAGTTAAGCAATTAGCTATGTGTTTCGAGACATTCAATATAGTACAAGTACCTAGAGAAGAGAACACTGAAGCAGATGCCTTAGCAAGTTTAGCATCAGCTCTCAAGATACCATAAGACATCAAGATACCTATCGTTCATATCTTGACCCCAACAATGAAGAAGAACCACGAAGTCATGGAGAGTTTAAATTCTGAAGACAATCCAGTGTCCTAGATCCATCCCATAGTTCGGTATCTTCAGGAAAACGAGATTCTAGAAGGAGAAAATCCTAGAGCTTTCCGAATGAAGGTAACCCAATATATTATCCTAAATAATACTTTATATAGAAAATCACTTGCAGGTCCATACTTGAGTTGCTTGGAACTTCATGAAATACAAGAAGTTCTCAAGGACATACACGAAGGTGATTGTGGAAACCACACTGGGGGCAGAGCCTAGGTATCTAAGATACTAAGAACAAGCTATTTTTGGCCAACTACGAAGAAGGACGCAATGGATTTCTCCAAGAAATGTGATGCTTGTCAAAGACACAGCAACATCTTGCTAGCAACCAGCTGAACCAGTACATCCTATCATATCTCCGTGGCCATTTATGAAATGGGGAATGGATATTGTGGGAAAGCTGCCCAAGACTCCTAGTGGAAAAGTATTTATGTTGGCCATGACATATTATTTCTCCACGTGGATCGAAGCTGAAGCATTTGTCCAAGTTAGGGAGAAAGAATTGATCTCCATTATCAAGCGCAATATCCTGACAAGATTCGGTATCCCCGCGATAATCTTTTGTGATAGTGGTTCACAGTTCATCGGTAGCAGGACAACCAATTTTTGTGAAAGTTGGGGAATCAAGATGGTGACGTCAACACCAGTACATCCTAAAGCCAATGGTCAAGCAGAATCAAGCAATAAGATCATCATCAACAATTTGAAGAAGAAGTTGGGGTCCAAGAAAGGAAAGTGGGCTGAAGAATTACCATTCGTACTTTGGGCTGATAGGACTACTTCAAAAAATGAAACGGGTCAAACACCTTTCTCTTTGGTGTTTGGGGCCGAAGCTATTATCCCTACAGAGATGGTGATCCCCACAATAAGAACTAGCATCCAAAATACTGAGTCCAACAACCAAAGCCTTTCTGAAGATCTAGACACTATTGACAAGCTCAGAGATCTTGCTAAGATCAGGATGGCAGCATATCAACAAAGGCATTTCAAAATGTTTCAAGTAGGAGATATGGTGTTGAGAAAGGCATTTCAAAATTCCACTAATCCAGCAAATGGAAAGCTAGCTCCAAAATGGGAAAGTCCTTATTTGATTGATTCAGAAGCAAGTAAAGGAGCCTGCAGATTGATCACTATGGAAGGTGTTCCTATACCAAGAGCTTGGAATGCTATCCATCTTAAGGCATATTTTTGATCGTACCCTCAACCAGTATGTTCATATCCTTATAAAGGTATGTCTCCTGGTCTATCTTTAAATTCTTACATGTTTCGTCTTTACATTATTTTATCAAGTTACTGACTTAAGCATCAGAGGGGTGTTAGCCAGGCTAACACCCACCCCTCATCAAGAGTTCAGTGTTTTGCAAATATCATGAGGATACATTATTCTGACAAAAGTAAGAGGCTGATCACCTCACACACGAATATGATTTCCCTGATATCATCTAATGTTTAAAGGTCTTCATCTTTCTAACGAATTGGGTAACACCCCACCTGGAGCTCACAATATTCGACTATAGTTCGAGGCAGCCGGACCAGACCAGATGATTATCCTATGTTTTTGGCGATAGATCGTATCATTAAGATAAGTGGAAGACGTGTCCCACATACGTTCCTAAGGTTTATAACATTTTTATGTTATCTAAGGGTTCAGAATTTTCATGTCGCTCACGTTTGGGATTTCCCCAGTTTTATCTAAGCTTTAGACATTTTCATGTCTCTCAAGTAAAGGCCTTGTCACCAGCATAACGGGTTTACCCCAGTCAAGGCTTTATCGCCAAAATTGTTTGATTTGATTTTGCTAGATCATGGAATGGCCAAGTCACTAGGTGGAAAAGTGCTACTTAATTATTTTGAGCTCAAAGAGTACAAATTCTGAAAGCACGGTGCAAAAAGAATCAACACTTGGGGACATCATATGTAAGTTTGTTTGCAAGTATCCACTACAGAGATACTCTTTTAAACTTAGTTTTATTACACATTTTATTTTCAAGATATGACCTTTCGGCTTAATTGTGACAACTCTCATTTATATGAGTTTTAAGGATATTTTATCCTTAACATATTTTATTCTAAAACATAATAAGTCTTAAAAAACAATTTCTGGATATATTATCCTTAAGATATTTTATTATGAAATGTGATAAGTTTTACAAATATGTTTTCTGGATATGTTATCCATAAGATGTTCTGTTTCAAAACTTAAGTCTTAAAATATTTCTTGGGTATGTTATGTTTAGGATATCCTAAAGCAAGTCAAGATAACCTGTCTAAAAATTTCACAAATAAAACACGATATACAGCCAAAAGATTATGTCAGTACTAACAAAAAGTGCAGGAAATTGAAAACAATGCCCAGGCTTCGTTCTCAACAAATGGAAGACCCTTCCACCCGGGCATTGTCGGATTGTCAAAGTTTAGGATAATATGTCTTGAAACCAAGATCCCTCCACCCATATTTCCCTATTATCCTAAAGCATAATTGTTTAAAACAGAAAGTAAAATTTTTCAATAAACCACCACATACCACCATCACAAGCACGAACAAACATTCATAAAAATCCGAACTTAGGCCTTGTCTTTATCACCATCATCTCCCAGTTGATCACCAGCATCCACCGTCTTCGCTGCCTCACCACTCGCCGCCTTCACAGCATTGTCCGCCAGCTTGTCCACTCTACTTGGCCCCGGCTCCTCAACATTTTCTCCACTTAGTTCTGCCACAATCTTCTCCCAAGCCGCCACGTCCAAAAAGGGAGTGTCCAGGCCAACATCGTTGGCCTCCTTAGCCATCCTGAGCCGGGATTGGAATATGGTGATAACCGCGGACCTCTGAGCCCCCTCCGTGACCTCCTGGATCCTCACAAAGCAATCCGCCTCTTGATGAACCAGCTCCTTCCTGGCTAACGCGAGCTCCTGCTTCGTATCTTCGAGGTCTTTGGTTTTCCTCTCAAGAAGGCTGGTCTTAGAGGTCCTGATCTTCATCAATTCAGCAATACGAGTATGGGCTTCATGGAGTTCTAGGCTCATGGCGGCAAACCTGGAGGAGAGAAATTCAAGACCCTGCCAAGATAAGAAATACTCAGCATATGTTATCTTCAGGATATAGGGATACGTTAAAGAAAGAAGTATACCTGTTGTATCTTGTTCATGGCTTCATGGAAATCAATATCGTGCATAGTGGTGGAATTGGAGACCTCTTGGTTTTTCCTCTTCTTTGAACCCAAAACACGGCTGCTTTCCGGCCTGGGTAGAGGACTCGGGGCGACTTCCTTTCTGACGGAGCTGCGGGTTGACACCATGTTCTCAATATCTTCAAGACCAAAAATGGCAGCAGACTTACCTGTTGAACTAGAGGTCAGTATCTCTAAACCCTTAACCCTTATGACTAATATATTGTTGTTTCTTAACAGACATATCGGACTCCTCCGAGCGAAATGGATCTTGAAAGTTTGATTGAAAGTGGAAGGTCCTTTATTCCTCGTCTATAAGATAGAACGAGTTCACCTTATTCCTGTTTTGTCTGCCTAGGGGAGCGATCTCGAAAAACTTCAGAGCTGCAAAAAAGACAAGAAAAGAGGCATATTAGTATGATATGATTCATCATACCGTAACGGGATAACATATCCTACTTTTTGTAACCCAAATATAAGAAGGCTTTCGGGATCTGGAAGTGAATCCCTTTTGATAAAGAAAAAATGTTTCTTCCACTGGTAATTGTTTTGAGTATTCCTCAAAACAAGAGGGGTTCTATCGGATTTGGTCTTGAGAAGATATCGAGAAGAGTCATGGCTACGAAGGTCGTACACAAAGGCTAGTTCTGAAAGGGTAAAGTCTAAAGCGTGGTCAGTAATCAACCTTTCAAGCACGAACAAGGTTCTCCAAACCATAGGCATGGTTTGGATAAAACTAAGGCCAGCGTTCCTAAAAAAAGCTGGAAAGGGATAAGTGAAGCCAATTTTAAACGGTAAAAAAGGAAAGCAGATCCAAGACTTCGAAACCATGTCAGGCGTGATTGAAGGAACAAAGGGTCTGAAGACGCTTCCTTGAGGGAAACATCCTTTAGCTTGCAGGTTTACAATGTCCGTGCTATTGAAGGTACACCCCTCACTAACAGGATTTTTTAGGAGATTTTGCAAGGAAAATTTTTTGGTACTCATAATGTTTGAAGAAGAAGATCAAGAGAGAGAATACATTACCTGGATAATGATTGGATGAAGGTTTGACTTATTTATCCGAGATAAATACAAGGATAACCTAGGGTTTTGATAGGTTTTACGGATCATCGACACGTGCGGCTAATCAACTCAATCTTCAAATTCAAAATTCAAAAAATTAATAGTTGTAACCCACCTTTTACAGCCATCAATTTTGGGGACAATTACTAGGCATCAGATTTTGGGTATCCTAAACAGGCGATGTATTCAGGATAACTTCAGGATACAGTATCCTCCGAAGCAACAGGTATCATTAATATATTATTTAACTAACGGTTCAATCTCCTTTCGTTGATGTTTACCAGGTCTTGTAACGTTCACATGATCTCCTGAAGACTCGGACCACTCAGCAACTACTTCAAAACGTGCTAAATGGAAGACAACGGATATTTTTTTGCTTTAGTCTTTCATTTCCTTTTTTTAGGAGATATTGTTAGCTTTTATTTTGTATAAATAGAGCTCTTATCCGGATCATTTCACACACAACAATCACTCTAGTTATAGCAACACTCTGTAAACACGATCCGAAGAAGAAAGCTCCAACACTTGTAACCGCTTTTGATTATTAATAAACTAGTGGTGATATTGCATTTCTACGTTCATTTCAATCAAGCACCCACCTCACTTACTAATTTGGTTACGAAATTGCACTTGTTGATTTTTACCCAAAACAATAGGGATGAGCTCGGTACCGGTAGTACCGAAAATACCGATCCCAAAAATCACAAAATCTTGGTACCAGTAACGAAATATTCGGTTCAGTACCGGTATTGAAGGTAAAAGTTCGGTAAATACCAGTACCATACCGTATCGGTACCGTACCGATCCCGAAACTCAAAAATTTGATACCGATTTGGTACCGACGATACCAAATCGGTACCAATTTCGTTACCGGTACCCGTTCGGTACCGGTACCATCCCTATGTTTAGAACCGCCATGTATAAATGAAGAAAGTCAAAGTCGTGAACTTTTTGATCCATGACCAAAAACAATTTATTGTTATATTAAAAAAAAAGTAAGTCTTCAAGTAGATGCAGACGAAGGCCACAAAAATCCAATCTAACACACCCAAGACCCGTAGCCAATATTGTGAAGCAAAAATACAACTAATATCAAGTTAAAAAATCAATATGAATATTGTTATTGTGTATGGCAGGAATTTCTGCACCTTCTAAACTGCTACCATCAAGAATGTTACCTTTGATTAAAACATGTCAAATACACGACTTAATTAAGTTAATGGTTACCTGGAGGCGCATTGCATACTCGCTACATACTCCAATTCTTCCTAGATACCCAACCATTCGAAGACATTCTGGCAAGTGCAATACAAAATTACAATCATTTACCATCATCAATACATTGCCATTATTACTTACTTTCTAGCATTAAAGAGTTACTGAATGCATGATCGGTTTTGGTTGTGTTGATACAAGAAACACAATTGAAAAATTATAATTGCGTTGTGTTGCCAAATCTCATAACAACATAAATAGTCATCCTGTAAGTTGGATGTAACTAGGTCTGTTTCAAATTCCCACTAAAAACAATAATCACAATTAACAATGAAAAATGTTTATTAAAATTCAGAAAAATACTCCAATCTTATGAATGATGAGATAGCAATAACACAAAAGAACGATTGATACTGATGCATACCAATTAGATACGTTTGAGGCTGATGCATACCTAACTATCTTGCCAATTCTTTTTAAATACACGAGCCACGAAGCAGCAGTAATCACCACGATTGCATACATTTTCTTGATACTACTAGTATGTAGCTTCACAGAAAGCAATCACCCGAGAGAAGTCAACAATTATGAGGCGACCTATGAATAAAGATAACTTTTAAGGCAGCCCTTCATTTGAATAAAGATCACTTTGTTAGAGCAACAAGATAGCTTTACATTAAATTACAAACATATACAACTCAAAATTAACTTAGATTCATACATCATGTTACCATAGGATGCACAAATTTGATTTTGTTACTAAATTTAAAAAGGAAAGTGTACCTGCATAAAACCTTTTCTAAGGGCACTTGCAGCATGCTCTTCTCACATTCCCCAACTGTTCATAAAGAAGAAACTACAATATAACATAAATTTAAATTTAGAAAAAAGCAAAAAAAATAAAAAAAAAAAACTTAACCACTTCCCTCTAAAGTAATAGTATAGACAAATTATTACATTTCTTTTAGTTTTAAATCACCCTGTACTTGCTTAGCTCTTCAAACAAATCTTCATAAAACTCATGTTAATGCACAATTAAGCTAAAGTTAAAAGGAAGCAAATCCTTAAAATTAAGAGAAATTTTTTATATGTCCATATGAAGTTCATAATAGCATATTTATCCTTTCAAAATACAATATCTAACAATTATGTAAATTTCATAAACCAAGAACACATTATTCAGAATTTCCAAAGAAATTGAAAGCAGACAAAACTTCACTTCCATGTTTTAATTATCAGACAGATTCATGGTTAATTGGTTATTATGGTTAATCTAATCCACTAAAACAGAAAATTTAGGTTATTCCCGTCCAAATAACATAGTTAAGGCTCAAATCGCCTTGATTTCAGTTTATAAAAGTAGATTGTGTAAGTTACATGCGCAATTCAAAACCTAATTGAAAACTTGCAATCACAGCAACAAATGAAGAATCGTAGTTCCACAAACAGAATTAAACTCGAACACAATAAAAACAATATGAAAAAAGATGAAGCAAACATGGTATAGAGGTAGGGTAGTAAAACTACCCACGGATCCCTAATACAAACCGTGGATTACCAATGAGCATCTGCGAAAGGAACTCGTGGACCAAAACACTTGGAGCCATAACAAGTTGAAGACCAAGTCGCCCGCGGTTCCGAAGACACGCTTTGCGGGTCTCTATCACGACCCGCTGAATACCAATGAGCATTCACGGGAAGAACACACAAGTCACACAAGGGACTCATTATGCGTATGATCCCCATGTGATATAGAAGAGCAGTTGCAACAAACTACTCCTAGAAGATTCCCTCAATGCCCCCTGATAGGGACATCGACCAATGGAAAGATGACACCTGGACACGTAATGGCCATTCCGCAAACATGCACAGATAATGGCCATCCCATAATCGTGGCAAGGCTGTCACATCCTGTAAAGGCTCAACACGTGTCTATTCAGGCAAAAGAGGAATAATCTGGATAGTGACAACTCCACCAATCACCTTCCACCACCTTCGGCTTTAAATACCAAGATCATCCCTTCAGGTATTCATTCACTCCCTCACACCTTACGCAATTACTTGTATTTGTACCGATTACTCCGATCAATACAGTTACTTATTCTCACGCCGGAGGGTGGTTACGAGAAGACCCCCCACCTCGTCTTTCCCGTAATGAGACTCACAGTGATTTGTTTTGCAGGTCGTTATGTTGGATCGGACGTCATCGTCATTTAGTAGACTCACATTTGGGGTAAACGCAAGTTCGGACTATCCAGTTCGGATCTGACATCGTTGTCATTCAGTAGACTCACATTTGTTTCTATAAGGACAGGCCTACAGGCCAACAAAAGTCCTAATCCTATATTTTGGATATATGGCGGGTTTAGCTAACACACATTTATATTGTAACACAACAAGACAAAATGTAAAGCCCGTTTCATATATACAATCAAAAAAAGGATTACAAAAGAAACAAAAATAAAGTACAAATAAAAACACTATTCTTCTTCTTCCCGAAGATACGTATGTAGTTGTTGAACTCCATCCGCTTGAGCAACAAAGCTTTGGATAGCGTCCTGGATAGGGAAGTGAAGGTCGTCAAAAGCATCCATCTCTTCATCATACTTCCCATCCACATCAACAGCATGAAGGGCAGAGCTCTCTAGCGGACGACTTTCCGGAGCAAAGGCTACTCCTCATAGAATCCTGCCTGTTGGACTCGGTCTGCCCAAGACACATATTATTATTGATGTGGCTAGTACTTTATGATCAAAGTCGGGTCATACCAATAACAAGCTAGACAAACACCAATTATATTTGTTTATATATGATATGATCATAAGTAAATAAATATTGACACTTATGTTATTTGGAAATGGTTTCTAAATACAATATACTTATGAAATGAATAAATCATATGGATGATTTATATTTTGTGAGAGAACATTACATAGTGTTATTTAAGATGGTTAAATAACAATATGTAAATCTAATTAACCTTGCATGTTTCTTTAGTTATGTAACTTTTAATTATTAAAGGTTAACATAACAATATTATAAGAAATTGTATGATATAAAAATAATGTTTGAATTATGAAATGGAAGAGAGGGTAGCCCCCCCCCTCCCTTCTCTTTCTCTCTCATTATTTTATTATTATTTCAAATGTTAGTGGAGACATGCAAGGTTTCTAATTGGTTCCATGGGTGGTGCCAAAAGATATACACACTCTTCCTGTTTCACTCTCATTTTTTGCAAGTAACAAAAATTTTCTACACTCTCTTTTTCTCTCTAATTTTCGGCCAAGGGAGAGGAGCCAAGGGAGCAAGAAAATTTTGAGTGCAAATCCTTGCTACGAGGTGTTTGCTTGACGGCTTGAAGGGTATACAAGCTTGAGGAACTCCTACCTTGAAGTTCTAGCCGACCTTTTCATCATCTCTTTCACACTTCTTTGGTTACTTGAAAGGTAGTTTAACATGCATAAACTTATAGTGACATGCATTCTTTTTGATAGTATGTATTTCGTATATGGATCCGGGATTGGGTTTTGCATGTGTAAAATTGGTTTTATACACAATAAACTACCAAGATTTAAAACTTTCATCCGCTGCGTTTTTCATAAAATTGGTGTTACATAACTTTGCTAATCTTGTTAAAACCCAACAATGGCATCAAGAGCCGCTTATACGGATGCATGCTTCATTAGACCCAAAAATTTTCGTGTTTATGGTGGGTTTTACCATTTGGCTGAAAATTTTATGGGTTTTGGTTACCCCATGGTTTTTCAAGATTATACTTTACATGCAAATGGTAATCTTGAAAAACTAAGTCATTTGGATGATTGTTTGTTTTGTTTGGACAAAACCAGAAACTTTCGGTTTTGTTTAGTTTGGGCCGAAAGTTTCAAGGGGTGAAAAGGAACCATTTTGGGTCTTGTATTATTGCATATATGGATATGTGTTGGATGTTCATAACCTAGCCATGGCCTTGTGTTTGTTTGAATGTTTGTGTTGTGTTATTTATTCATTCGATATGGTTGTAATATTTATTTGGGTTTGTAATATATTTATTTATTTCAATTGATTTGTAATAATAAGTAGATTAGATGCATTTCTTTTACTAGAAAAAAATGTATTAGGATATATTTTGTAAAAGAAGATGCAAGGAAGGAAGCCCAAATAAAATGGATGGTGACCACAACACGGGAGTGAACACTTAGAGCATTTGGATGCGGGATCAAGTGGGAATTCACCAACACAAGCTTATGTCCTTTTGAGTCCCTTAGGAGAGACCGTTTGACTCACTTGTCTTCGGTCAACAAGTGTAGCTAACATTAGGAGGCTGTGGTTATGAACTTGTGGTTGTATGTTTTATGCTTGCATGGTTGATTTAGTTTTATTTGTGTTATTGCAATGTGGTTGGCTAACTACTTAAAATCAACAACTAGCATAAAATTGGTTTCTTAGAAATCGTTAGGTAATAAAAATTGGTTTTATTAAAGTCTAATGATTTCATAATAAAATGGGTTTTATTAATAGGAACTTTGAAAATGGGTTTTTCAACTAAGTACCATAAATTTGAATGCATGCAAATGGAAGGTACATAAAAGGTTTTCCAATCTAGAATTTAGAAAACGAAAATCCCTTTTATTAAATAAGTCGAACACCATCCTTTTATACAACACTTGAATCACTTGGGAACTCAGTATGGGATAAAGGTCACCTAAATATGTTGGAGGAAACTTGTGAGTTTGAGGTGGGTTTACCATATAAGTGGGATAAAGGTCACCTAACCACTTGTATATGTAAACTCACATGTGTGTATAAGTAGGACGACTTAAATTGGAAACCATGTGAATAGGGTTACCGAAGCATGGCGTACAATGGTGTTGATGGGATTAAACATGCCAACTACACATAAGATGTTTAACTGATCCCATAAAACTAGAAGTTGCAAAGGGTTGCAATCGTCAAATGCTGACTACCTTGTTAATTTAAATAGTAGGATAAATGTCACCTAACTACTATTTAGATGTAACGTTGGGTTCTAGTTTTAATCATTAATTGTCTAGGAGACATAAAGGGTATTAACAATTAAAATTAATTACTGATATAGAAAATACTAAAATTGAGCTTTGTTATATTTGTAGATGGCCGCAATCAACAACCCCCCTAACGTTATTATCCCACCCGTTAATAACCTATCACTAAGGTCTGTTCTCGATAAGGATCGTCTAAACTATAACAACTTTATGGATTGGTATCGAAACTTGAGAATCATTCTCAAGCAAGAAAAGAAATACTACGTAATGGAAGAGCCTATTCCCGATGAACCTAGCGTTGACGATGTCCAAGACCATAACGATTGGGTTAAGCACAATGAGGATTCGGTGCAAGTTTCTTGCCTCATGTTGGGAACTATGATTTCTAAGATTCAAAAGGGTTTTGAACTTCATGGGACATATGACATGATCACCCAACTTAAGGAAATGTTCCTTACACAAGCTAGGGTGGAACGCTTCGAAACGGTTCGAGCGCTTCATGCATATCATATGGAAGAAACCCAATCCGTTTCCTCCCATGTGCTTAAGATGAAAAGCCACATTGATCGTCTCGAGCGCCTTAATTGTCTCGTCTCAAAAGAGTTAGCCACGGATTTGATCCTAAATGGCCTAACTAAAAAGTTTGAGACATTTGTTATAATTGTAACATGAATGTGTGGGACAAGAGCATTGGTGAGCTACACGCAATGCTCGACCAGACAAGAGCATTGGTGAGCTACACGCAATGCTCAAGATGGTCGAGACGGAATGGGTAAGAAGGTTTTATCCGTTCTCACGATCAATGAAGGTGGAAATAGCAAGAGGCATCACCCGGAACCCAAGGCAAAGGTTGCCAAAGGTAAGGGACAATTCAAGGGCAAGTTCAAGGGAATGGCAAAAGTGGAACCACCCAAACCAAAGAAGCTAAAGGTTAGCGCAGAGGATCCATGCTTTGGATGTGGGGAGATTGGCCATTGGATGAGAAATTTTCCAACCCGTCTCAAAGAGTTGAAAGCTAAGAGGGATGCAGGGCAAACCTTGGGTATAACTTTCATGATTCATATTGATCTTAATATTATTTCCTCTAACACATGGGTATTGGATACTGGATGTGGAACTCATATTTGCAATTTGTTGCAGGGGTTCAAAGGAAATGAAGGATTCAAGAAAGGAGATATTAGTCTCTTCATGGGCAAAGGAGCGAAGGTTGTTGTCGAAGCCCGAGGGCACTTCATTTTGAAGCTTCCAAATGGTTTGGAAGTTATTTTGAATGATGTTTGTATGCTCCTAGTTTGACTAGGAATATTATCTCCGTTTCCTTGTTAAGACAATATGGTTATGATTTTAAATTTATTGATGATTGTATTTATGTTTTCATGAATGATGTATTTTATTTTAAAGCAATGCCATCTAATGGCATTTATGAGTTGGTTCATAATAACACATCTTATGATAACATGTTGTACCAATCAAGCACCAAGAGAATCAAAATGGATTCGAGTAAAAATTATCTTTGGCATTGTCGCCTTGATCATATAAACAAAGAACGCGTACATACACTTCAAAAGAATGGTCTTTTAGAATCAAGTGAAGATGATTCATTTGATAACTGTGAGTCTTGTTTACTTGGAAAGATGACCGAGGACCCCTTTAGTGGAACAAACAAAGGGGCAAAAGATTTATTAGGTATCATACATTCGGATGTATGTGGTCCTTTTAAGGCAGTGACAAGGAATGGTGAGAGATACTTCATTACCTTTATTGACGACTATAGTCGTTTTTAGTATGTGTACTTGTTAAGACAAAAGGATGAAGCTTTTGAAATGTTCAAAATCTTCCAAAATGAAGTACAAAATCAACTCGAGAAAACAAGTACTTCGTTCGGATAGAGGAGGTGAATACCTAAGTGATGCTTTCCAAGATCATCTTAAAAGTTGTGGGATAATCTCACAACTTACTCCACCCGGAACACCACAACACAATGGTGTGTCCGAGAGGAGAAATCGAACTCTATTAGATATGGTTCAATCTATAATGGCTAGAAGCACATTGCCTCTATCATTTTGGGGTTTCGCTTTGCTCTCCGCGGCCCGTATTCTAAATATGGCCCCAACCAAGAAAGTGGACAAGACACCTTCTGAAATATGGAATGGAAGGGCTCCATCGTTATCATATTTAAAGGTATGGGGTTGTGAGGCTTATGTCAAGAACAACACCTAAAACAAACTTGAAAGTCAGTCCACTAAGTGTATCTTTGTAGGATATCCCAAGGACTCCATGGGATATTATTTCTACAACCCAACAGAGCAAAAAGTGTTCGTTGCTCGAAAGATCGAGTTCTTGGAAACTAAGTTCCTTATGGATGGTACTAGTAGAACGGTGGAACTCGAGGAGGATTGAGAACCACAAGCCGCTACACGTATGGTTGATACTAGAAATTAACAAGAGGTTGATGAGAAGGATCAAATGGTTGATCAAAACACACAAAACGTTCGCAAATCCGGTAGAATTAGTAATCCACCCGAAAGATATGGATTTTTCGTTGTTGGATGCTATGTGGTAGATTCGGATGAACCCACCACATCCCGTGATGCAATGTCACATTCCGATTGTGAAAAATGGCTTGAAGCCACGAACGTTGAGATGCAATCCATGCATGACAACCAAATATGGGATTTGGTTGTACCACCTCTTAATTCCAAGCCGGTTAGAAGTAAGTGGGTTTTCAAGAAGAAAACTGATATGCATGGAAACTTGGATACTTATAAAGCAAGACTTGTAGCAAAAGGTTTCACTCAAACTCAAGAGGTTGATTATAATGAAACTTTCTCTCCCGTAGCAATGCTAAAGTCTATTAGGATATTGTTTGCCATAGCCGCACATTATGACTATGAGATGTCAAAACCGCTTTTCTAAATGGGCATCTTGAGGAAGATGTCTATATGGTTCAACCCGAAGGTTTTGTCGATCCACAACATCCTAACAAAGTATGCAAGTTAAAGAAATCAATCTATGGATTGAAACAAGCATCTAGAAGTTGGAGTCAACGTTTTGATGAAGAAGTTAAGAAATTTGGATTCATCAAGAATTGTGATGAAGCTTGTGTGTATAAGAAAGTTAATGGGAGCATTATCACTTTCTTAGTATTGTATGTTGATGACATACTACTATTTGGAAATGACACTCCAACCATGGAAGGTGTAAAAGCATGGCTTGCAAGTTGTTTTTCCATCAAAGATCTTGGTGAAGCCGCCTATATTTTGGGAATAAAGATCTATAGGGATAGATCAAGGCGGTTGATAGGTTTCACTCAAACTCAAGAGGTTGATTATAATGAAACTTTCTCTCCCGTAGCAATGCTAAAGTCTATTAGGATATTGTTTGCCATAGCCGCACATTATGACTATGAGATATGGCAAATGGATGTCAAAACCGCTTTTCTAAATGGGCATCTTGAGGAAGATGTCTATATGGTTCAACCCGAAGGTTTTGTCGATCCACAACATCCTAACAAAGTATGCAAGTTAAAGAAATCAATCTATGGATTGAAACAAGCATCTAGAAGTTGGAGTCACCGTTTTGATGAAGAAGTTAAGAAATTTGGATTCATCAAGAATTGTGATGAAGCTTGTGTGTATAAGAAAGTTAATGGGAGCATTATCACTTTCTTAGTATTGTATGTTGATGACATACTACTATTTGGAAATGACACTCCAACCATGGAAGGTGTAAAAGCATGGCTTGCAAGTTGTTTTTCCATCAAAGATCTTGGTGAAGCCGCCTATATTTTGGGAATAAAGATCTATAGGGATAGATCAAGGCGGTTGATAGGTTTAAACCAAAATGCATACATTGACAAAATCTTGGAAAGGTTCAAGATGGAAAACTCTTAGAGAGGTTTGGTACCTATTCAAAGAGGAACGACATCTCAATGTCCAAGCCCAAAGGATGAGCTAGAGAAAATGAATGGAATCCCATACGCATCGGCTATTGGATCCATCATGTATGCAATGGTATGCACTAGATCGGATGTGTCATGCGCTTTAAGCATGACAAGTAGATTCCAACATAATCCGGGAAGTAGCCATTGGATGGTGGTTAAGGGTATATTGAAATACCTTAGAAAGACGAAGGACATGTTTCTAATATACGGTTCAGGTGAGGAGGAACTCGTTGTAAAGGGTTACACGGATGCGAGTTTCCAAACCGATCGAGATGATTTCGATCACAATCCGGATATGTTTTCGTCATAAATGGTGGGGCAGTCTCTTGGAAGAGCTCGAAACAAGATGTGGTAGCATTGTCCACCACATAATCGGAATACATCGCCGCCTCATTGGCAGCTCAAGAAGCTGCGTGGATAAGGAAATTCATTGTCGATCTAGGGGTGGCCCGTACCATTCAGGACCCTCTAGAAATATTTTGTGACAATGAGGGTGCGATTGCTCAAATCAAGAAACCTCGTGCTCATCAAAGGACGAGGCACATTGAAAGGAGGTTCAACTACATAAGGGATGAAGTTGAAAAAGGAAAGATATGTATTCGCAAAGTTCACACCGATCAAAACATTGCGGATCCATCCACGAAGCTCCTTGAAAGGCCAAAGCATGAAGGTCACACTTGTGCCTTAAGAGTTCGATATTCTAGTGATTGGATATGATCTATTTTGTATTTGGATATCGGAACAATTGTTATTTTCACTCATTCATATAATTATGGTTTATCATTATAACATTTTGAGTTATGTTCCATTTTAGCATGTTTAAATCCATGAATAAGTTAATTATTCTAAATGTCCATAGTCGCTCATAATTGTGGGAACAAGTATGAAGGTAAGACTATTATGAACTTGGATTGGTGGATATTCATAAGGTATGAATATAGAGCAAAAGGTTGCTGCCAAGGTTCATAGATATTTATAGGATATAATTATTGGACTGACCCGCTCTCAAATGTTACCACATGGAATCTTTGTGATTGATCATAAGTAAATTTGAGGAAAGACGAATATCATAGTATCCTCTGACCTGAGATACATACTGAGTCTTGATATTCACCAAGTATTATGCTTTGACTTAGTTCTTCGCCGCTCTGAAACATGACGGTACATAAGTCTAAGATCAAGTTTGGTACTAGGTGATTGTGAAAGACGTATGTAGTAAAAAGGGGATTTTTCCCTCTTATTAGTTGAGAGTAAGATGTCTAAGGCCTGCAAAGTTAAATCAACAGGGAATGATCACTCTATATCTCTAGATTTAACATGACATCTGAGACAAAAGGATAAATGATAGATTCACCTAAATCATTTCAAGTAAGGGAATTGAAGGGGATGATGTTATTGAATGGTACTTCGTCATGCATATTAGGGGTAGTAAACCATAGTTAGGCGGTATTTGCCACTTGCATCAATCTTCTATGTATCTTGTGCAAGTGGGAGATTGTTGGACTCGGTCTGCCCAAGACACATATTATTGATGTGGCTAGTACGTTATGATCCAAATCGGGTCATACCCAATAACAAGCTAGACAAACACCAATTATATTTGTTTATTTATGATATGATCTTAAGTAAATAAATATTGACACTTATGTTATTTGGAAAAGGTTTCTAAATACAATATACTTGTGAAATGAATAAATCATGTGGATGATTTATATTTTTGAGAGAACATTACATAGTGTTATTTAAGATGGTTAAATAACAATATTGTTTTTGGTTAAAAAACGGTCTAAGGATCAATGAACCAAATTCGTAAGTGAGGATTGGTGCTAGTATGGATTAATGCGATCAAAGTAACAGTTACAAACGATGAACATAGAGATTTATACGAGGAAAAGCCCTTGGTAACTAGTATCCCGCCGGCACAAAAACCTCGGGTAGTGAAAACTATCACCACCAATTATATTGAACTTGAAAAGATTACAAATGATGGAATAATAGCTTATCGTGAATAAAAGTGTTTGCTATGAACTCTCAGTGCTAAAGTGTTGTGTGTTAATCTGCTAGTATTCGATATTTATATACAAGTAAGTATAACGGCTAGTAATTAATTATGCTATAATCTCGGCCACGTTTGTTTACTTCTTCAACTTGAATGTTTCAGGAGCGTGGACGAGAAGCGAAGACTGGGTAAAATACTTCGTCCGTAATAATAGGAATTCTGGTAAGCACGTGTTATACCTGCAAAAAAAAGATTAGAATATAACTGAAATTGACTGTTGAGGATCCTTGAAGAACTGAGGATCCTTAGTCCTGCTAACAGTTGCCAACGATACTTGAATTTCAAGGATCAAAGATCCTGGTCCCAACAATTGCCCCCAAACATGATAGGTTTGAAAGGGGAACAGCTGTCATGTTTATCCCAAGAAATGTGCGCCGTAACCATCGATTAAAATAGATGTGACCGTCGCCTGCCACCAAATAATTACGCCTACTTAATAGATTCAAACCCTTATATCTTCCTTCTTCATCGGATTATAAGCGTAGTTCCGGCATAACCACCAGGTATCCTCCTTTCTTTTTCTATTATCTCATATATCTTTCTCATCCTTCTATCACGATGCCTAGAAGAGACCAGAAAGCTTCCTTTAGTTCGATTCCTAAGTATACTACTCCCGTGCTCCAGACACAACATCTTCTTAAAGATCCAGCTTCCGAGATCTGCAAATTCACCAACGAAGAGATCCAGAGAATCTCCAAATGTTTCCCCGAAGGAATGGTGTTTAGAGCGTACGACTCCCTATTAAGGAGGTATTGTGTTTCTTCTGACTGGGTTTGTTTTCCAGCACTCCCATTCCTTCTCGGCCTCTCGTATCCATTTCCCGACCTTACAACTACCTTTTTTTCATTCACCGGTCTTAGCTATATTCAAGCTATGCCGATGATGTGGAGGACCTTGCATACCTTTGAGAGACTGATTGTAGAGCAGGATCTCGACTTCAATCTTCCAGCCCTTTCTTACTTGTACAACCTCGTAACTCATGGTTCTAGCAGATTTCTCTTCAAGAGTAAACCCTTTCAGCCTCTGCCGATCAACAAGACTACTCACAACGACCAAAGCTGGAAGAACCAGTTCTTCTTCGTTTTAAGAGACAGTATCCCTAAAGGTAATTCCCTACCGTCTCGCTGGATCCTAAAGGGTAGGATAGTGATCCAGAGGATAGGTGATGCTTGTTCTATTGATTAGCTAATTGTGGGTTTGTTGTCTTTTGTGCAGTATCAAATTTTTCTGATCTTGCCGCTAACCCAGAAGGTGTTGAAAAGGCAAAGGTGTTCCTGTCTCTGGATCCTTTTGACAGGACCTTCAAAGTTATCGTTGAAGAAGCAGAGGATTCAGAAGAGAACACCGTCAGCTCCTCGGAAACAATGTCAAGTAAGTTAGAATCCATCCTGTAATTGTTAATTTACTAAATAAGAAACGATAACAGATAATAACTTATCTTTTTTCGGGCAGGTGCACAGAAGTCCTCATCCAAGCCGTCCAAAAATTTGTTGGGTCAGTTCCAGTTGGAGGATGTTGATAGCCTCATCTCATCTCGTTCTTCCGAGAAAAATCTGATGAAAAGTTCCAACCTGGCACCTCCGAAGACCATGACTACTCGTTCCAAGGCCAGCATGAAGAGAAAAAGGGACCCTGACGTGGAAGTCCACAGTGCCCAGGATGTGTTCGATTAGCTCTCGAAGGTAAGGATCCTTTGTCCTCACGTACATATGGTTTGATTATCTTATTGATTCGCTTTCTTTCCACAGGCCGTGGCCAACTTCAAGGTTCTGTATGATGAAAATGTGGCCAACACCGACAGGGAGCTAGCCAAATATCATACCGGGATATCCTTAAAGGATAAGCTGATCATGGAACTTCAGATAGAGAAGGGCACCCTGGAGGATAAGCTGGCTCTTGCTGACATCCAAGAACAGGAGCAAGTGATTGAGGTCACCGAGCAGGCCAAGGTGTGGGCTAGTAAAGCGGTGCTCACAGCCAGGATCAAAATGGCTGCAGAGGCTGAGGATCTTAACTTCAATAAGTCCACTTGGAATGTGGATATGTGGGAGAAGGCATTGGCTGGCTTTGGTGAAGAGAGCGAGGATGCAGGGACTGAGAAGATGATCGAGGATGCTGGGACGAGCGGGGTCAAGGAGGCTGGTGAAGGTGGTGGTGATGTGGCTAAGGAGTAGTTGGCATAATGGGCGATGAAGGATATGAGGACAAGGCCGGAGCCCATTTTTTATGATATTTTAATGGTTTTTTGATGGTTTGTATGGATAATGGTAGTGGTAATCCTTAGGATCTGTGATCCATAAGACAATTTTCAAAGGTGGTTAGGGTGGAGGGATCCTTAGCTTTATGGGGATGAAGCGTTAACCGCCTTTGTCTTTTAAATTTCTGCATGAACTTTGACGTAGTTTGATTCGGGTGGATGGTCCACGTTTTGCTGGTGAAGCCCGGATCGCCTTTTTATCTTGCATATTATAATATAACTGTTTTGATTTCTGCTTTATAACTTGTGTCACTAGGATAGAGGATTCTCAATCCTTAGAACTTTTTTCTTTAAGATATTTTCCTGTCAAAACAAATTATCAAAAGAGAATATAATAGTTAGAAAATCTGGATTAAATTCCAACTATCTTAGGGACAAGCCCAATAAAACGTGGGGACAAGCCCAATAAAACGTGGGGACAAGCCCGATAAATATGAGTGACGAGCCGATCCTTGGTGTTGGCCCAATTGTACGCGGTGATGAGCCTAACCCGGCGTTGACCTTAACTTGTGTATATGGTACGTCTACCATTTAATTCGTAGGATCCAAGATATAATTTTTAGCCATGAAATTGTCAGCCACGTATAGTGCACTGGTCCCACAGCCTCCAATTATACCTGGATAATCGTGCGCTCCAGGCGAGGGTGTAGAAACCCTAATTCGGGAGATAAGGTGAAGACCTTATAAACCTAGCGACAAGGCCGATTAAACTTAGGAGAGAGTTGGCCAACCCGTTTTTTCCACTTGAGGGCCCTATTGCTTGGCATTTCTGCAACTTGGCACATTTGACAAAACAAAAGTATAATGTGAAAATATAAACATAAAGTAAAATTTTACCAAGTATCGGACTGAAGCAATTGATTAGGATCCAGAATCCTGATCAACAAAAATACTTTTTTAGATGGATTGCATTCCAAGCCCTTGGGAGCATGTAACCTTCCATATTCATCAAACAATATGCCCCCTTTCCTGCTTCAGCTTCAATTAGATAAGGACCCTCCCATTTGGGTCCCAGCTTCCCATCGGCGGGATTAGTTGTGTTTTGGAACGCCTTTCGAAGGACTAAGTCTCCAACTTCAAATCTTCTAATTCTGATATTCTTGTTGTATGCGCCAGCCATCTTTTGTTGGTAGGCTGCCATCCTGAATCTTGCCTGATCTTTAAGTTCTTCCACAGTATCTAGATCTTGGACAAGATTCTCGTCATTTGTCTGAGGATCACGGATGCTTGTTCTGGCTGTTGAGTACACCATTTCAGTGGGGATCACTGCCTCAGCTCCAAAGA
This sequence comes from Bidens hawaiensis, assembly GCF_021521415.1. Classification (NCBI taxonomy): domain Eukaryota; kingdom Viridiplantae; phylum Streptophyta; class Magnoliopsida; order Asterales; family Asteraceae; genus Bidens; species Bidens hawaiensis. Next base: position 263,615 of record NW_027494214.1, on the reverse strand, counting down.
CTAATAAGAACAGCGTCTGTCCTGCGGCATTCTTTGGAGTTGTCCTATCTACCCAGAGCACATAGGGTAGTTCCTCAACCCATTTGCCTTTCTTTTCTCCAAGCTTTTTCTTCAGGTTGTTGATGATGACTTTGTTGCTTTATTCTGCTTGGCCGTTTGCTTATGGATGGACTGGTGTTGAAGTTATCATTTTGATTCCCAAGCTGTCACAAAAGTTAGTAGTTCTTTTCCAAATAAATTGGGAACCATTATCGCAAATAATTTCAGAAGGAATTCCAAATCTAGTTATAATGTTACGTTTGATACAGGATATTACTTCCTTTTCCCTAACTTGAGGGAAAGCCTCAGCTTCGATCCATTTAAAGAAATAGTCTGTCATTGCTAACATGAAGACTTTTCCTCCTGGAGCTGTAGGGGGTTTACCCACTATGTCCATTCCCAATTTCATGAATGGCCACGAAGAGACAATAGGGTGTAAGGGTTCTGCCGGTTGATGCAGAATGTTGTCGTGCCTCTTATAAGCATCACACTTCCTGTAATATTCCATAGCATTCTTCTTCATTGTAGGCCAGAAGTATCCGGTTCTTAGAATCCTTGAGAATAATGCTCTGCCCCTTGTATGGTTGCCACAATCTCCTTCATGGAAATCCTTCAGTACTTCTTGGATCTCGGATCCTTCGATGCACCTTAAATATGGACCTGCAAGGGATTTCTTATATAGCATATTTTGTACAATAGTATATTGTGATACCTTGGCTCTAAAAGCTTTGGGGTTCTCTTCTTTTGGGATTTCTCCATCTTGAATGTACTTCATTATCGGAAGGAGCCAGGATGAATGATCAAAAGAATGATCCTTAGGATCCGTGTGTTGACTCCCATCTATCTCCATTGCTTGGTATTCCTCAATTGCAAGGGATAGTACAAGGATTATAGGGATTTTTGTGTTCTCTGGGATCTTCAAAACTGAAGCCAGGTTTGCTAAGGCGTCGGCCCCAGCATTTTCTTCTCTTGGTACCTGCGTAATTGTAAAATAATCGAAGGATCCTGCGAGATCCTTTACTATATCTAAATATTTTATTAATTTCTCACCTTTGACTGCATATGAGCCATTAAAGTGATTAGCAATTAATAATGAATCTACAAAAATCTGAAGATACCTGATCCTCATACCTTTGGCCAATTGTATACCTACAATAAGTGCCTCGTATTCTGCTTCATTGTTTGTGGCCTGGAATTCACAAGCTATGGAATGGGGTATTATGTCCCCCTGTGGCGATTTTAGTAGTATTCCCAATCCTGTTCCTTTAACATTTGAAGCTCCATCAGTGAAGAGTGTCCAAGGATCCTTGGCCTCTTCAAGTTGTCGAACTTCAAGATTGGCTTGTTCCTCTATATCACTACTGAAATCAACCACAAAGTATGCTAGTGCCTATGACTTAATAGCATTTCTAGGCTCATATTGAATATCATATGCACTTAATTTTACAGCCCACTTGGCCATTCTACCCGACATTTCTGGTTTTCTAAGGACATTCCTTATGGGATAATTAGTTTTTACAATAATAGTATGGGTTTCAAAATAATGTCTTAACTTAGTTGAAGCCATAATTAGAGCAAGAATAAGTTTTTCTAAGTGAGAGTACCTGGATTCGGCATCGAGAAGACTTTTACTTACATAGTAAATTGGATGTTGATTACCTTCGTGATCTTTTACCAAGACCGCGCTCAAGGCAGTGAGGGAGACGGCTAGATAAAGGATCAATGATTCTCTATCTATAGTTTCATCAAAGCGGGGCTAAGGATAAATAATCCTTCAGAGCAATGAGAGCAGCTTCATGTTTCTCCGTCCACTCGAATTTTTCGCTTTTCCTCAGGATGTCATAAAAATCTTTACATCTTTCCGAGGATTTTGATATGAACCTGTTAAGTGCTGCCACCCTTCCTGTTAATCTTTGTACCTCTTTGACGTTTGTTGGAGACTTGAGATTTAAGATGGCTTGTATTTTCTTTGGACTCACCTCTATCCCCCTTTTGGTTACCAAATAGCCTAGGAATTTTTTGGCTTTGACACCAAATATACATTTAGCAAGATTTAGCTTCATGTTGTATTTGTCGAGGATGTCAAATGCTACTTCCAGATCCTTAAGGTGATCCTCTGCCTTCTTTGATTTCACCACCATGTCATCGATGTAGACTTCCATGGTATCTCCCAACTGTTCCTTGAACATCATATTGACTAGTCTTTGATATGTAGCACCTGCATTTCTAAGACCAAATGGCATAGCAATATAACAATATATGCTCGTAGGGGTTATAAACGCTGTATCCTCTTGGTCAGATGGTTCCATCTGGATTTGTTGAAATTCTGAGGAAGCATCCATAAAGGTCAACATTTCATGCCCTGCGGTAGTGCCCACCATGGGGTCAATGTGGGGAAGAGGGAAAGGATCCTTGGGACATGCCTTATTTAAGCTAGTAAAATCGACACATACCCTCCACTTTCCATTTTTCTTTTGAACTACAACCACATTGGCTAACCATTTTGGATATTTTACTTCTCTAATCATACCTGCCTTTAGTAGTTTCTGTCCTCTTCTTGGATGATCGCATTTCTTTCTGGGGCAAATTTCCTTCTTTTTTGATGAATGGGCCTGAAAGAAGGATCAATTCCAAGTTTATATGTTATAAAATCTTTAGAAATTCCGGTCATATCTTCGTGCTTCCATGCAAAGGTTGACTTTCTTCGTTGTAAGAAGGATATTATATCCTTCTCAATGGACTCTTGTATTTCTACATCTATTAGGACTTTGCCGTCAGAATCCTCAGGATGCAAGACCACTTCCTTAGAGTCTTGTTCCCTAGTATCCACGACATTCTCCGTGTTTTCTGTAATTGCTACACTTCCCTCAACTTTTTTGTAGACTTCATTGAGGAAGTGTAGCAATACTTAGCGTCTTGCTGATCACTTTCGATCTTCGCTATCCCCCATGAGGTAGGTAGCTTCACGCATTGATGATAAGTGGAGGGGACCGCCTTCATCTCGTGTATCCATGGCCTGCCAAGAATAACATTGCAACAAGACAAGGAATCGATAACACAAATTTTTTGAATAGAATTTACTCCCTCTATATATATAGGTAGTTTGATGTCCCCCAATGTATTCTTCGTTTCCCCACTGAACCCTACAAGAACTGAGGATCATGGGACAATTTCCGACTTCGGGATATTCATCCTTCGAAGTACTTCTAGTAGGATAATGTTAACTGAACTTCCTCCATCAATGAGTATCCTGCGTACATAATGGTTAGAAATAAATAAAGTAATGACTAAACCGTCATGACGAGGATCCTGAATGTTGACTCGATCATCCTCAGCAAAGGAGATAATTCTTTGCTCGACTGTTGTAGAAGTCTTGATTGGCCTTTCAGCATTCTCCAGTTTGCATTCTTTGGTGTACTTCTTGGCATCCAAGTAAGAGGTTCCGTATATATTGGATCCTCCAAAGATCATGTTGATAACTTGGGGGAGGTGGAGCAGCCTTTTCCGGAACTGGTTCAGGATCCTGGTTCCTAGGCTTTTTTCTTCCGAACAGCTATTTAAGGTGACCCTTGCTGATGAGGTAGCATATCTCCTTTCTCAAGGCTATGCAATCTTCTGTCATATGGCCGAAGTCTTCGTGAAAGGCACACCATTTCGATTTGTCTTTGGGGAGCGGTGCCTTCTCATTTTTTTCTTGGCCATCTTGCTTTGTCGCCCAAGTTCCTAACAGCAAGCATCACTCCTCCCATATCTACGGAGAAGCAATAATCAGATATTCTTGGACAATATTCATCGTCCTCCTCCTCTTCTATAGCATTGATTTTCTGGCCATTTGGTTTATTGTATGGCTTAGAGTTGCTGTTCCTGAAGTAGGATCCTTGTTTCTTGTCTTGAGATTCATTTTTCACCAGAGTGCTCAGTTGAACTTGTATTCTTTGATCCTCCCCAACTTGATGAATCTTAAAGCTCTTTTTCGGACTTCATCTAAGTTCCTGCAAGGGGTCATCACAAGATCTTGATAAAATGGAGAGTCCTTTTGTAACCCCATTTTGAATGCCTCAACAGCCATCGGGACATCCAAATTTGGAATTTCCAAGGCCTCTCTTCCGAACCTTGTAAGGAACTGCCTAAGGGGTTCCCCACGAGGTTGGACAACTCTATATAAATCACTAGTTAATTTTTTGAAAGACCTACTGCATGAAAATTGACTATTAAATAGATTGATTAAATGAGAAAATGAGGTAATAGAATAAGGAGGAAGACTTAGCAACCATTTAAGGGCGGATCCAGTGAAGGTTGAGCCAAAGCCCTTACGCAAGCAAGTCTCCTTCAATCTTTCTGGAATCAGGTTGATTTCCATTCTCTCACGATATAAGGCCACATGTTCCTCAGGATCCATGGATCCATCGTATAGTTTCATACTAGGAGCAGTGAAGCGCTTTGGTATCTCGGCATCGCAAATCAGTGGAGCAAACCTGGATATGTTGTGCCTTCCTGCAGGTACTTCGGGAATAGGTTTGTTGACTCTAGGCACACTTGATATCATATCCTTGAGCTTTTGTAGCTCACGGGCTATGGTTTGGTTGATCCCAGTATCCTACATACTAGCATGGTTAGTGCCAAAAGACGGATATCATAAATGTTACCTTTTACGTGATCAAAAGATCCAGCTCCATAGCTGCGTCCGGGATATATTGTTTCGGCATCAGCAGTTGGTCCAACAGGAGCAGTAGTTTGCATGGGTATGAAATCGCCTTCATGGACCTTCAATGGCTTGGATCAGGGTTCCTTAAGGGGTTCCTTCCCATAAGGATAGTAGGATTCTGGATGCTGATGGATGATGGATTCTGTTTGAAAACCCAAGGATCCTAGTTGAAAGATTGAGGATCCTTGGAGCTGGTGGATGGAGGATCCTTGGTGAAATCCAGAGGGTCTGGATTGGAAGGCTGAGGATCCTTGCGAATGGTGATTGGAGGATCTCAAGGGTTGACCTAATGATCCTTGTTGAAGGATAGATGATCCTTGAGAGTACTGGTTAGAGTATTTCTTCGGGAAGAGGTCCGAGGATCCTAGTTGAGGATAAGGGATGTTGGATACCTCTGGCCCGGGAAATCCGGAGTGCCAAAGTTAAGCATTTTTGGCATGATGGGGCTTGCGTCTTCAGCAGCCTTTTTAGTTCTCCTAATTTCCTCGATCTCATGGAGGATCCTCTGGTTGGTTTTTGTTTTGCTGCTCCATATAGCTCTTCATCTGTGAACACAAAACAGAAACATTATTGTTAGCAGTTACCGGTTGGGAGATGGTACTGGATTTTGGTCCGGAGAAAACAGCAGTCTCCTTCTTCTGAGCAACAGTTATAGGCTGTTGTGGCTTCGTAGAACCGGGTAGCGGTGGCAAAGTCATTTGAGCCGGGACCCTCAAAGCAGCAGTTGTGGGAATAGCCTTTCCTTGGGAGGCCATTGAGTGAGTGAAAGTAAGGATCGAACAGAGGTAAGGGTTTTTGTGATTAAAGCACCAGTGGCCCCACGGTGGGCCCCAAATTGTTTTGGTTAAAAATCGGTATAAGGATCAATGAACCAAATTCGTGAGGATTGGTGATAGTATGGATTAATGCGATCAAAGTAACAGTTACAAACGATGAACACAGAGATTTATACGAGGAAAAGCCCTTGGTAACTAGTATCCCGCCGGCACAAAAACCTCGGGTAGTGAAAACTATCACCACCAATTATATTGAACTTAAAAAGATTACAAATGATGGAATAATAGCTGATCGTGAATAAATGTGTTTGCTATGAACTCTCAGTGCTAAAGTGTTGTGTGTTAATCAGCTAGTATTCGATATTTATATACAAGTAAGTATAACGGCTAGTAACTAATTATGCTATAATCTCGGCCACGTTTGTTTACTTCTTCAACTTGAACGATTCAGGAGCGTGGACGAGAATGGAAGACTGGGTAAAATACTTCGTCCGTAATAATAGGAATTCTGGTAAGCACGTGTTATACCTACAAAAAATAGATTAGAATATAACAAAAATTGACTGTTGAGGATCCTTGAACCACTAAGGATCCTTAGTCCTGCTAACAGTTGCCAACGATACTTGAATTTCAAGGATCAAAGATCCTGGTCCCAACAAATATGTAAATCTAATTAACCTTGCATGTTTCTTTAGTTATGTAACTTTTAATTATTAAAGGTTAACATAACAATATTATAAGAAATTGTATGATATAAAAAAATGTTTGAATTATGAAATGGAAAAGAGGGTGCCCCCCCCCCCCCTTCTCTTTCTCTCTAATTATTTTATTATTATTTCAAATGTTAGTGGAGACATGCAAGGTTTCTAATTGGTGTCATGGGTGGTGCCAAAAGATACACACACTCTTCCTCTCTCACTCTCATTTTTTGCAAGTAACAAAAATTTTCTACAGCCTCTTTTGCTCTCTAATTTTCGGCCAAGGACGAGGAGCCAAGGGAGGAAGAAAATTTTGAGTGCAAATTCTAGCTACAAGGTGTTTGCTTGAAGGCTTGAAGGGTATATAAGCTTGAGGAACTCCTACCTTGAAGTTCTAGCCTACCTTTTCATCATCTCTTTCACACTTCTTTGGTTACTTGAAAGGTAGTTTAACATGCATGAACTTATAGTGACATGCATGTGTTTGATAGTATGTATTTCGTATATGGATCGGGTTTTGCATGTGTAAATTTCGTTTTATACACACTAACAAGATTTAAAACTTTTATCCGCTGCATTTTTCATAAAATTGGTGTTTTATGACTTTGATAATCTTGTTAAAACCCAACACTGCCTTGCGACCAAAATCACGCGATGGGCGAAGAAAGCACGCAAGGCAGTCCCCGAGAATAGATCCTTCATGCACATGGGAGATAACCTATGATAAGAAATGGTGATCAATATCCAACACAGAGATTACGAGCAATAAACATGGCAAGGAGAGAACCCATACCTTGGGAAGACCTTCCTTCATTAACAGAGCCTGATCATCAACAGCTCGCTCAGCATCCAGCTTCAATATGCCCTGCTCGCTGAGAAGTCGAGTTATATCCTTAAACAAATCCTTATTAAGTTGAGCCCTCTCGAAAGAGGTAGCACGCAGAGCGCTGATAACTTCCGCCTGGCTAGCAAGCTGCGTTTCCAAGGCAGTCTTAGCATCTTCTGCCTTGGCGAGCTCGGCTTCGCGGGCACGAGTCTGAGCATGCGCGGCTTCGATTGTGGCATTTTGTTGCCGGCACGCCTCTTCCCAATCTTTGGCAGCAGAGGCTTGACGCCCCTTCTCTTGCTCCAAGGCCTTTCAGCGTCCCTCAGATTCCACCTTTCAGTGTTAGCTTCGAGACGGTATTTTTCTTTCTCAGCCCGGAGCTCTTAGAGGAGGTTTTCCTGCATCCCCCAGTTCTGCCCCATATACATCCAGTCCCGATATATCGCTTGGGTCGTAGACACCAGGTTGGCCATGTGATGAATATATGAATTGCCAATGGACACGCGTGCGTGGTTGTTTTGGATTTCCGCAGGGGGCACACCTTCATGAAAGAAGTCAAAACACACTTCCCCATCTGAGAATCTGGAAGCAGGAGTGAGCATCCAGTCCGGTACGTGGCGTATAAAGCCTTCCTGTAGAACACGAGTCTGTATCTCCCCTTTCCAAAGAAGGAGGCGGCGATAGCGGTCCAGAAGACCGTCTAGCCTGCTCACCAGATTGCCACACATGGGGAAGCAACACAGGCACGAACACCGTCACGTCCAATGCCCAGACACGTGGTTTGGACGGAGCCACCTCAGCATCCGTCCCTTTGTCAGCAGATAACCTACTAGGATCAAATCTTGGCAGGCGGTGTTTCCAAGAGGATAACAGTATCTGCAGAGGAAAAGGTTTGTCACAAAATCAATCGACGCCCATAAATACATGGAGAATTAACTCTTGGGATACCTGGTATGTCCTGCAAATGGGTAGCAACCCGTTCACAAAGGCGGGTCCTCTTCAACCTCGGGGGAGAGGCGGGAGGAGAATAGTCCAAATCCTAACCCCCACCATCTGCCACCTCACAAACACTAAAGGAAGAAGATTCCTTCCTCTTGCGATCAAACGCTGCAAAACGATACAAGTGTTAATAAATGGGTCGCATAAAGATAAGTAAGAAAACACGTTACCGGTCGCATATAAACCCTCATAGATCACAGGTTCCCGATAGGTCTTCTGGAAGAACAAAAGGTAATCCTTGGTCTTGTCAAGGATATGTAGATCCTTCTTGCCTCGGGCAACAAGTTGCATTGTCCCCGGAACATCATTGGCCAACACACCTAAGAGGATTCCCTCAGCTGCGTAAAAAAGATAACATAAGACACTCAAAGCAGCTGATTAAAGGTAATCATATACTTATTCCCAATGTGTTTCTAAAAATATGGCACCTCGTCCGGATAAGGTCACAGACGGCTCATCCGGGCTCTCACAAGGGCATCCTCAGGGATAGGACGCATCGGGGTGATGGTGCGGGTCAATTTGTCATACCATTTGTGCCTTTCCGAACGGTTAACGAAAGGTAGGGTAAGCAAAGGTTGATCCGCCAAATGCTAGTACATGGACAACGGAACCACATCCTCCCAAATCCAGAAAAACTTGCTTGACTAGTGGGGATCCACGGGTGATGTGTCTAGGGCAACCACCTTCTTATTAGTCGGCAGGCAAATATACCACCCACCCTTACAGTGCATCTTATAGAACACTGAGAATTTCTCAATCGAAGGAAAAATGCCATGCGCCCTACATCAAAACTCAAAATGGCGCATACGTATTACTGCTGACGCATGGAGCTGGGTAAGATGAAGCATATTCCCAGTAATAAGCTTACCCAAAAACTAGGTAATCAGAAAACGAAAGTTCCCGGAACTAAAAAAACTGGGCATAAACGGCCATCTTCCCCATCGGAGGTCAGTTAGCCGTTGAACATGGAGCTGGGAATTCTAGTTCCCATTTAGGGGCAATACCGTAAGCGTTGACGGTGTTCTGGAAACCCTTTCGTCCAATCAATGGTGACACGATCTATAGTTTGGAGCACCGGCCTTGATGACGCCATGAAATTTGCTAGAAACTTATTTGAACGAGCTATGATGAAAGTCAGAGGTTCGCCAAAGAAACAATTTCACGAGAACAGTGTATAAGAAAGTGAAGAGTCATGGGGTATTTATACTGATCGCAATTAATAGGGTGAACAGTAAAAGTAACCATCGGCCAATAACATCATGACACGTCAGGCGGGAAGATGAATAGTTCAAAATTAAAATCCCAATTCACAGCTGTCAACAACTTGCAGACCTATCAAAATCCTACTCCTGTGCAGAACAGTCCTGTCACGTTAGCCACCAAAAAACCAAACGTATTCCTAGTCATGTATTTACAGAAGACAAACTAAATGCCTAGGATCGAAACTCTAGGAATTAATGACAGCGCGATTACAAAAAAGAACAAGAAAAAGATAAGTCTTAACATTCGCAAAGAACAACCACGGATGATGAACACACCCTCGACTAAAATAGACAAATAAGGTGAAAAGAGGAGGATGAACAAAACCAGGAACACGTCAGTCTAAAGAGCATAGTAACTAGAATATAAATGATGGAAAGATACTTTCATTTCACTAAAAAACAATTACATAAAGTTCCTAATATCCTACTCTTTCTTGGAGCTTTCCGCCTGGCTTAGTAGTTCATTAACATGAAGCCTAAAGTTGTCGACGCAGCATTCATCATGATGATGCTCTTCAATAAACTTCACGATGTCAAAAGAGAGATCATCAAAGGCGTCAAGGTCAGTGTTGTATTCACTTTGACAATCTCACAAATGAAGCACAAACTCGGTTGGCGGCCGCCCCTCGAAGGCCCATGAGTAACCTTCTTCAAAACCGGCCTTCCGGCCCACCCGCGAGGAGCTAACAAGAAGCTTGGCGAGACAGTCCCCAAGCTCCGGTCCATCCTTGATAAGGCTAATGACCTATGAAAAAAATACAAGGTCAACACGCCATTTGAGAAAAAGAATACGGGGTAACTCGCGGATATTACCTTGGGGAAGCCAAACTTGAGAAGCCAATGCCTCTCAGCAACAACCTCTTCGTTTGCCTTTTTCAAACTATCATGCTCCTCAGCAAGAGAAGAGAGGCACTCATCCTTCGCCTGAAACTCCGCCTGGAGCCGCCAGATCTCTTCGTCCCGGGCGGGAACTTTCTTGTGCAGAGTTCTGACCCTCCAACCTTTTGATCTCATCCTTAGCTGATTGGAGGGTAGCATATTTTTCCCTAGCCTCCGCTCGGGCAACATCCCCGACATCCTCAGCTTTCTTCAACCGGCGGACAACTTGCGCCAGATCTCTTCCCCCAGTGGCCGACCCCTTGAACATTTCATGCCCAGTGGATAAGACATTAGCTAGATGATAGCTAAGTGTTTGTGCTAAACTATCCTGGGTATAAGAGCGAATGCGTTCACGCTCAACAGGGGGGCAGTGCTCAAAAAAATCCAGGCACACACGCGAGTCAGAGAACAGCGTGTCATTGCCTAAGTTCCATGAAGGGCGGAAGGTAGAACCCTCTTGTTAAAGATTTGAAGATGAAGGTTGAGCAGAGGACTCTATCCTTCCACCTGCAGAAACAGGAGGATCTTCAGATGTATCCTTTGGAGGCACAACCTCTGTTTCCACCACTACCACCTGAGGGTGCACACCTGTATCTTTAGTACCCCAGTCTGTAATACAAACTGAGGCGGCGACGGCGGACGAGGAGCAATGACCGTCACTAGTAAAAATTTCGACAAACAATTAGTATTGATCGCAGAACAAAAATAAAGGATAAGGATCAAATACCTGCAGGCTCCTCAGCAGTTGTATTCTTGACCCGATCATGGAGACGGTCATCTTCAGCCTCTTAGGGGCAGGCTCCCCACCAACAGACTTAGACGCCTCCCTACCAGCGGGATCCTCGGTGGTCTTGGAAGCCTCCCCTCTAGCAGGATCATTGGCTGTATGAGATGCCTCCCCACTGGCAGGATCCTCGGCATCTTTGGTTGCCTCCCCACCAGCTGTATCATCGGCGTCGGAGTTCTCACCGTGGCCGGATACACCAACGGTATCTGCCTTCCTCTTGCGCTGACGGACAAGATCTGCAATAGCACGCAGAACCCCGGCATAAAAACTATCTGGATTATCACCAGATGGGGATCCTTCACTAGTCGAATCTTCACTGGAAGAATCCTCACTAGATGAAAGGACGATTGTCCCATCTGGTTGTATAATGGTAAGAGGGCGAGGGTTAAGGATATACACACCTTGAGCCACGGCGAACTCATTGACCTCAGGCTCCTTCCGCCCGCGAACAGGAAAACTAAAGTTCCCCTTTGTCTGCTAAACTGTGGGCAACTGCCCAATCTTCAGCGGGAGCCGGTACATATTCCCAGCAATGGTAGAAACGAGAATTTCAAAGAGCGAGCTCCCCTTTGAAACAAGAACAAGTTTAAAAAAGGAGGGGAAGAAGAGAGGAGAACAAAATAAATAGCAACTTACTTCCATCGTCATTAGAAAAGTAAGGACCCTCGTCTGGGTATGGCCACAGGCGGCTCATTCCCACCTGCACCAACACAGATTCCGGAATGAGAACCATCGGAGTGGGAGTCCTCGAAAGAGTGGCATACCACTTTTCACCTTCTGTTTCAGCAACGGGAAGGTTAGCAAACCTCCGAGCCAACAGACGGTGAGCTCCAATGCCAGGAATGAAATCCGCATTGATCCAAAAAAATTGTTTTTCCATTCATGGGCACTCCGCGGAGGGTCAGTCCCTATGGCCTCCTTTTGAACAACAAAACTAAACCAGCTCCGGCGGACCTGGATTTTGTAAAGGGCAAGGAAGCGGCCCACAGTTGGATCCACCCCCAGTGCCCGGCAGCAGAACTCAAAATGGCGAAGCCTTTTGAGTCCAAATGGATGCGTTTGAGATATATGAATCTCAGTCGCATCAAAGAAATCGCCCAGAAACTTTGTAATAGGCAACCGAAAGTTACCAGTGGTGAAGAACTCACCATATAGGGCAATCTTGCTCGCCGACGGCTTATTAGCTGTCGAGTCCTGAGAAGGAAGCTTCGGTCCCCACTCCGGCGCCAACCCATATAAATGGGCAATATCCTGGAAATCTCCCATTCTCCAGTTGATTTGGATGTTCTCCACAAACCCCTTGGAACCATCTGTACTAATGGAACCTTCTTTCTTTCCACCAGCCTGGCAACGAATATCAAAGCACATAATGAGTTTCGTAGAAAGAAAAAGAAGAAGAGGACGAAGAAGATGAATCGTTCAGTCAGATGGTGACACGTTAGGCGGGAACTGACAAAAAAAAATGATTTTGAATCAACCGCCTAAAACTACGTTCAAAAACCTCAACAACCGCCCCTGACAAGACTCAGACTGAAAGCGTTATATCTCAGACGGCGAAACAATACCCCTAGTTCAAAAAGCAACAAGAAATATTTGCGGATTAAAAAACTCAACCCACACCAAAGGGTTAGAGCAGTAAGTCCATAATTCCATCCGCGACATCGCATCACGAAAGCAACATGGACTGGGGGGCTTATAGAGGTAGGGTAGTAAAACAACCCACGGATCCCTAATACAACCCGTGGATTACCAATGAGCATCCGCGAAAGAAACTCGCGGACTAGAACACTTGGAGCCATAACAAGTTGAAGACAAAGTAGCCCACGGTTCCGAAGACACGCTTCGGAGGTCTCCATCACGACCCGCGGATTACCAATGAGCATCCACAGGAAGAACCCGCAAGCCACACAAGGGACTCATTACGCGTATGATCCCCATGAGATAAGGAAGAGCAGTTGCAACAAACTAATCCTAGAAGATTTCCTCAATACCCCCTGATAGCGACATCGACCAATGGAAAAATGACACCTGGACACGTAATGGACATTCCACAAACGTGCACAGATAATGGCCATCCCATAACCGTGGCCATGCTGTCACATCCTGTAAAGGCTCGACACGTGTCCATTCAGGCGAAGGAGGAATAATCTAGATAGTGACAACTTCACCAATCACCTTCCCCCACCTTTGGCTATAAATACCAAGATCATCCCCTTCAGGTATTCATTCACTCCCTCACGCCTTACGCAATTACTTATATTCATATGGATTACTCCGCTAAATACAATTACTTATTCTCACGCTGGGAGGGTGGTTACGGGAAGACCCCCCACCTCGTCTTTCCCATAAGGAGACTCATGGTGATTTGTTTTGCACGCCGTTAGCTTGGATCTGACATCGTCGTCATTCAGTAGACTTACATTTGGGGTAAACGCAGGTTCGGACTACCCAATTCGGACTCGTGTGAATAAGCCGGAGATCATTGATATTATGCCAGAGAGTTGCCGTAAACCCAATGTGCATTCAATGGAATAATACATTTTTCGACGTCTGAATGAGAGAGAATATAGGAAGGTGAAACGGTGCCTATCTCTATTATAATGTAATATATTGTAATATATATATATATATATAGTGTGTATGTGTGTGTACATATATACATATATATACACACACACACAATAGTGTTTTATTACATATAATATAATACAACACAATTGCGTTATACAAACTATTGAATATACGCAAACACAACATTATTGCCTATATGCAATACATACTATTGCGTATATGTAATACAACACTAATGCATATATGTACTATATCTTATTTTTTATTTTTGCATATAATATAACACTAATGTAAATATACAATACAAATAAATGCATATATGCTATTCAACACTATTACACACATGCAATAAAAAAAAGTCGATGTATTGCATAAGCTCACCACGAGTTACTATTATTATTATTAGTATTATTATTATTATTTTATTTTATTTTTTGCTGGTGAAGACTAACAATATATAATGATGAAAGGAAAGAAAATTTAAAATATTTTTTAATTGAATTAAAAATATTTTTTAATTGAATTAAACTAATGGAAATTGAGAACTATGAGAACTAATTTTGACAAAAAAATACACAAAAATAAAAAAAAAGTAAAAAAACCAAAATTCTTATATTTAATTCTGGTTTCAAAAAAAACACACACACAAAAAAAAATTCTCCGTATTAGCAAAATTATACATATATGCATAATTTGTACATATATGTACACACATATTTTTTATACACATATGTATAATTTAAGGTAAATGGTAATGTATATATGTGTACATTACGTAACTAGAACTTAAATGAAATTATGCCTATATGTATAGGTATGATACGAATTAATTAAAAAAATTGTGTGTTTTTTTTATGAAACCGGATTGAAATATAAGAATTTTGGTTTTTTTACTTTTTTAAAATTTTCGTTTGTTTTTTGTTTTATAATTTTTTTAAATAATTTTCAGAGGTTTTTTTAGTGGTCCAAAATGGTTCTCAAAGTTCTTAATTTGCAAAGGGTTCCCATAGGATCCTTAACCTATATATATATATATATATATACATAAATATGTACACACACACACACATATAGATATATATATATATCTATAATATTAATAGATAAATGATCCAATACAATAATCTCTTATCGTACATTACGTGTACGACACCCTTACACCCTTGACTTAAAAAAACAGCGGTGGAAAATTTATAAATTATTTCAATTCATTTTTATCCTAATTAACCGTTATGCCGATTCAACCATCGTAACTAATGCCATTTGCAAACAACACTTCAATCGAATTGAAAATTGGGAATTGTTTTCAATTGATAAAACATATGATGAAATCAATGATCAAGTAGATGGTCGACTGATGATTTTTTTTATGATTATGAGATTATATGAAGTGATTTCAATGTTTAATTTCATGTTACAAATGTTTAATTTCAGATATGAGCTTTTGAACATTTAAATGTTTGTTCAAGTGTTTTAAATTTCATTGTCGGACTTAACGTGCCACCTATCTTAAATATATATAAACGAAATTTTTAAAGATTTCTGGTTGCTCCCTACATTCTCTTAAGCCACCATATTACTTTATTTGTAAATAGAGGCTTCTCATGCATTGTAGCCGAATTCACGAGTATAGGTCTCACCAAACCCGGATAGCACTTAAACAGGATATAACATCTCATTAAATTAAAATTAATCTTACCAAATAGTTGACATGAAAATCCTATATAATATAATATAATAAAAATTAATATTCGAATTAAAAAAGACAGAATTACAAATTTTGTCCTTTAAACATAACTGATTTACGGATCATGTCCTTAAAAAGTTTACTTTCAGGCAGTGTCTGTCACACCCCAACCTAAGGCGGAATATGCCGGGGTGCGACATAATTATATCATAGCTCAAAAGACACTAAAGTAAATATACGTGTCAATATCTAAATTATTCATTTCATATTATTCAAGTACGCAAAAACACAAACATTGTCTCATTGAAATAAACATTACAATTAAATAATTAAATAAAAATAAATAAATAAGTCTTTAATTCATCATGCAACCTAAGGTCAACTATTCCTTATCTTGTTTCTTCATCCCAAAAAGCTACCTGCGCCATGCGTGAAAATACATAGTTTGTCAACATAAAGTTAAGCAAGTAATCACAGTTTTTGAATACATATAATATTAAAAATGACAATTCCTTGCGATAATATAAAATACTATAACTGGCATAACAATAATATAACAATAATATAGAAGTTGTCTTTTCACTCGAATCCCATTGATAACGAGCTACTCCGACGGCGTATGATCATGCTAATGAGGATGAGATACCAACCACCAAAACATAAAATAAACTCGTAGTCATATTTACACGTATAACTAATTGAGCAATATCATATAACGTAAATAGTGGAATTGTAGTGAAAAATGATTAACGCATAATGCGCCTTGGCTACGGGGTTTGCTCCGGGTACAAGATAGATACGGAACTCCACTTGACGTCCAGAAACGTCTTCGGGAAAGACTTCGGAGAAATCACAAAAAATCGGAATGTCGGAAAGTTGCTTCTCTTCGTAGGCCTTTGTGGTAACATGGGCTAAGAAAGCGACATACTTCTTGCGCAAATTGCGTTGGGCTTCAAGGCACTACATGAGGTTTAGCTTTGAGAATGTTCTTTCTCCGGCGACCTTTAGAATCACGCCACCTTCGATAGGTATATGAATAATCTTCTCGAAACATAGAATTTCATCACGGTGTAGAGAGAGCCAATCCATACCAACGATGATGTCGAAACTACCCATTTGCATCGGAATGAGATCAATGGAGAACTTTTGCCCATTAGGGTGAGCGTGCAATTACGGACAACAGAGTCAATAACGATCGAACTACCGTTAGCTATCTCTACGGTGAATGGCTTAGACAATTTACTATGAGGCACATCAAGTATGTAGTAAAAATCAAAGGAAATGAAACTCCTATCAGCTCCCGAATCAAATAATACCGATGCATGATGCTTGTTAACTAGAAATGTATCGTTCACCACATCGTTCGAGTTTCGGGCTTGATGAGCATTGATGGTGAAGGCTCGCCCTTGAGTTCCTTGAGGTGCTTGGGCTTGAGAAGTTGAAGCTTGAGGGGTTGGAGCTTGGAAGGTTTTCATGAGTATGGGTTGAGCTTGAGGGTTTGGAGGCGGCATGAGTTGGGGTAATTGAGGTTGGTAAGTTTGAACTTGGTAGGCTTGGGAGGTGTAGTAGGGTTGTGGGGCAACATAGGCTTGATGGCTTGAGCAAGTCGAGGACACGCATTGCGGAGGTGGTTTGGATCACCACAATTCTAGCAAGCCCTAATGGGATTAATGATTGGAGCACGAGGGATGGCTCGGTTGGGTTGGTTGGATGGTGCGAACTGCGATGGAGCGGCTTGCACACGGGGTGCTTCTCGGAAGTATTAGGTGAGGTGACCGAATCGGTGGCAATTGGTGCACACTCGGCAAGTGGATTGGGCCGGATGATGACGTTGGTAAGTGTTACAATACGGGTGTGGGCCAGTGTATAGTTTCTTAGTTGGAGGGGCTTGTTGGGCTTGTGGTTGGGCTATGACATAGTTTTGTGAATTGGGCTTTCGTTTGTTATTTCGGTGATGAGATGAGTTGTGGTTGTGTTTGGAAGATTCGGGCTTTGAGAATTCGGGCTTTGAGGGTGTGGGCTTGGACTCTTTAACGGGCTCGGATGCGGGCTTATCACTAGGCTTTTTAGAAGTCTTCCACGTCAAGGTCTCGGCCTTAACATGGTTTTCAGTGAGGGTACCAGCTAGGGTAATGGCATCATGAAGTTCCTTTGGGTCACGACTAAGGACGGAATCATGGATTTGCATCGGCAAACCCGTGATATACTTGTCAATGGTACACTCCAAGAGAGTGAACATGTGCGGGATAAGGACGCTCAATTCATGTAACCGATCGTTGTAAGCAGTATTATCACCTCCCTCTTGGTTCAAATTCCAAAACTCTTCTTCCAACTTCCGGAGTTCATATTTCCGGCAAAACTTGTCTCGCATGAGCTTTTTAAGGTTATCCCATGGCAAGGCCATGGCAACCTCAGCCACAAGGTCTTTCTTTTTGCTATTCCACCAAGTTAGGGCACTCAATTTTAAAACACTTGATGCATACATGGTCTTCTTGTCATTCGGACATGCACAGTGGAGGAACACGCTTTCCATGTGCTCGAACCATTGAAGAAGGGTTGTAGCACCCTCAGTTCTAAAGTAATCGGTCGGGTTAGCGTTGGTGAATTGCTTGATAGAGAAAACATTAGGGTTCGCGGGAACATTAGCAGCAGTCACGGCTTGGAGTTGAGAGTGACCATAGGGAGGGCTTCCATGATTCCCTTCGTAATGCGAGACGACATGCGATGGCCAGAGTTGCCGGCGCGGTGGGTACGGTTGATGAGGCGGGAAGACATACTGCAAGGATCAAATGTGTAAACTTTATGAGACTTGGGTAAATATTGTAAATGTATGAGTTTGTGAAAATTGATACTTGTGAATTATATTAAACAATTTGAGGTTGGGTTTGTGGTTGAGGTTGAGAATGAAGTCATTTATGAGATGCGATTTTATTAGTGTTGACGTTATGAGGAATATATAAATAAATAATTATAACATAACATAAAATTGAAACATAGGGGTTTCATTTGTTGGTTAGCATTTCATAAACCACCATGGTTCCTTCCAACGAAATGAAAATATCGAAAACCAAATAAAATTGATTAAAATTGAGTTGTGAGGGGTGCTGAGATAAATGGTTGAAGTGATTCTGGAACCACCCCATATTTGTGTACTTCACCTAACTATTCAACTAAAACACAATACGGAAAACCGAGTTTAGCCACTTATCACCGTGAATTCGGTTATAAATTAAAGATGTGATCGTCACATGACCACGATTGACACAATGAGGGTAGTAGATTCGTGAACGTTTGGTGTAATACGCTTTGGCCTAACAAGTTTCACACTCACACCTCACCCTCTAGGAAGGCAACCAGGTCTCACGGCTAATTGAGATGTATGTGCATTGCACTTCCTTAGGCTCGCAAGCCTTGGTGTCAAGGGATCGGTGTACAAGTGTGTCCCCCTTACAGTTACTACGTATCCGTTACACGAATCATCCTCAAGGAGAGGGGAGGTAAAAGGTGGGAATTCTTAAGAAATTTCACGATTAAAAATTGTTCTAAAATTTTGAAAAATGATTTTTAGGCATAGCCTCAGAATAAGTGTGTGCTTTCATGTACAATTGTATATGATAAACAATTTAAATAAATCAAGCTATGTACAAAAACTTAAACAAATAGGGTGCACGTATAGGAACACGTATAGGGACCCTAAACATGCTACTAGGCCGTTACGTCTAACCACCTATAGTATAGCCTTCGGCTGTGATACCAATCTGTCACACCCCAACCTACAGCGGAATATGTCAGGGCGCGATATAATTGTGTCATAGATAAAAAGACACTAAAGTAAATACACGTGTCAATATCTAAATTATTTATTTCATATTATTCAAGTACTCAAAAACACAAACATTGTCTCAGGAAAATAAACATTACAATTAAATAATTAAATAAAAAGAAATAAATAAATCTTTAATTCATCATGCAACCTAAGGTCAACTATTCCTTATCTTGTTTCTTCATCCCAAAAAGCTACCTGCGCCATGCGTGAAAATACATAGTTTGTCAATATAAAGTTGAGCAAGTAATCACGGTTTTTGAATACATATAATAATAAAAATGACAATTCGTTGCGATAATATGAAATACTACAACTAGCATAACAATAATATAGAAGTTGTCTTTTCACTCGAATCCTATGGATAACGAGCCACTCTGACGGGGTATGATCATACTAATGAGGATGAGGATGAGATACCAACCATCAAAACATAAAATAAACACATAGTCACATTTACACGTATAACTAATTGAACAATATCATATAACGCAAATAGTGGAATTGTAGTGAAAAATGATTAACGCATAACGCAACCAAAATGTAAAACGGTAAAAAGGGGAATGCGAATTACTTACCTTTTCGAATAAGTTAACAAAGAGGAAACGATGATTTGGAGTTATTATGGACTTTGTCATGCTCCTCGAGTTACGTCAACAAAAGAGCCTATTTGTTAACAATAATATTAATAAACGACGAAAATCTAATAAGGCATAATGATTTGAGATTTTATGGTGGTTTGCATTTAATATATTACTAGTTTAATTGTTATCATAAATTTGGAGTCTTGTAGGGTTTAGGTTATTTTATTTGTTAATTATTTATTAACTAATTTTAGTATTAACATTATTATTATTATTATTATTATTATTATTATTATTATTATTAGCGTTAATATTATTATTTGGTAAATAATATAAGCGATATATTTTACCAATATTTATAATTTTCAAGTAAACGAATTTTACTAATAATTAACCGGCATTAAGTGTTAATTACATTATATATGTGTTTAATGAAACATCAATATTAATTATATAAAAAATATTCATATGTATATATATCATGGGAGAATTTATTCGGTTCTTTAAGCTAGATAGGTTTGAAAAAAAATATAAATGAATGAATAAATAAAATAATATTTGTTTTATGTGTATGTAAGTGTATATAAAAAAATATTATATAATATATATATATATATAACATATATATATATATGTGTGTGTGTGTGTATTTAAGTGGATATATGTATACATACTAATAGATAGGAACAATATGACGCGGAAGCCATGGCTAAAATAATAACTCTTGGGTTCGGTTTCACTAAAATAATGTTTATCTATTATTATTATTATTAAAGTAATTTAAAAAAAATATATAAAAAAACAAACAAAACCGGGTCCAGTGGGTAGAACCCGCACCCTAGGCCGGTTCAGTGTTTTAACAAGAAACGCACCAGCCATCAGGCTGGTGCTTCAGTTTGTGTTCTTTTACGTTCTGCAATATATTTAAAGAGATTCCCCGGAACCCAAATTCAATTACAAACCCTAGAAATTTAATCCGATGATTTGTTTGTTGTTCGTTCAAATTAAGTTAGGGTTATTGTTAATGGATCAAAAACGAATTATAAGCATGCTTCAATTACCGTTTATGGTTGCGAGATGAGGGTTAATGATCAATAATAGGTTACGGCCAAACTTGAGTTGGGAACAGGTCCAGACGGCTTCGTCAACTGTGTGAGCGAGTTTAATTGAGATATCGACGAGTATTTATAGTGTATTAAGATTAGGGTAGCCACGGGTTTGTTTGCACGAATTAGCTTTTAATTTTTAATCAATTTCCATGTTTAAGGTGTCGGCGGAATCGTGTGTTAACGGAGAATCGTTTTTATAAAGTCAATTTCGTGATTTGGGGCGAAAAACACGAGTTGCCATAGGAGGTTAGGGGGTGTCGGTCGCAAGAGGTGGAGGGAAGAAGAAGAAGAAGAAGAAGAAGAAGAAGAAGAAGAAGAAGATTTATTATTATTATTATTATTATTATTATTTTTGAATAATATTTGCAGGTTGGTCCTTGAACTTTAGAGATGGGTGCAAAAGGGGATTGAAGTTAGTTTAGTGGTTGTTTTTGCAATTCTTTGATAGTTTAATAATAAATATATAAAAGAAGTAATTAACTAAAAGAAATATTTTATTGATAATTCATCCGAACATGAACCGGGTCGGGTAACGTTAACAATTGCAAGAAAAACGGAACACCAAAATGTTACAGCGTCCTTTATATAACATGTTTATTTGATTTTTGTCATTTACACTAACTGTCATTCAAAAAGTAGTTAAGTCATGGTATGTGCCAGGCATGTGAGGGTAAAATGGTACTTTCACCCCCTAATGTAATAATACCCTTTATTATAAAAAAATAACTTAAAAATAATATTTGAATATATGGACCTACCTGCTTTTGGAATTAATAAAATTATATAAAAGTAAATAAAAAATATTCATATGCATTCCCAGGCCCCAGCACAATGGCACCAACATTACGCCAGAAATTCGTTGGAAGTTTCCGGCGATTTTAGGGTTTTCACAGATATGCAAGGATTTTCACCATCGTCATCCCTTTTCGAATGCCGCCGGTTGGACCTGTAGCACCTTCGTCGACACACCTAACCACTGAATGAACACCTAAATCAGCCCACCGACACCACCGTTAACCTTGGAATTTTCCGACGATTTGGGTTATGTAACGGTGGTTTTGGAAGGAGGTTTACATATACTTGAAGACTCCTTCGTCTTCTTTCTCTTTTTCTTTTCCGTCACGAGATTTGGGGGTTATTGATGTTGAAGAAACAAATTGATTAGTTTATATGGTCGATTTGCTCGATCCGATATTGGGTTTGCTCAAATAAGTCAATTTGTGTGTTCGTCTGAATGAGGTTGTAGATGTTAAGGAAAATGCAGGGTGGGTGCGGATGGGGTTGCAGGTGGTGGCGGTGGCGAATAGAATAAGATAACGAAGATGATGAGGTTCTGTTTTTGGCTTTTGACCGGCTAACCAAGATAAAGATAATGATGATGACGGAGACAATAACCGGATGTTCAAAACCGGCCGACAAGGTGGATTTTTGTGATTGGGATCGGATAATGAGAACCGGCGGGCGAAGGTGTTTGGTAATAGAATAATGCCATGGTGGAGTCTGAGTTCTTTTAATTTTATTAGTTTATTATTGTTATTATTATTATTTTTATATTAAGGGATGGAATTACCATTTTAACCTCACATGTCTGGCACATGCCATGACTTACTGACATTTTGAATGACCATTAGTGTAAAGGACGAAAATCAAATAAACATGTTATATAAATGACACCGTCTGAAAGTAAACTTTTTAAAGGATATGATTTATAAATCAGATATATTTAAAGGACAAAACTTGTAATTCTGTCTTAAAAAAATATATTATATATAATTAAAAAATAATTTTATAGTAAAAAAATAAGCGGTTCATGGGTCTCACTAAACCCGTATAGCTTTTAACCGGGTTATAAAATCTTATATATTTGTGAAACCATTTCATTATCAAACCATCGTTTTCTCCACCAAAAGTTCCCCATAAATTTAAGCCCACAAGGAAATATTCAATTTATTTACCTAACTGAGTGAGAGAAAACGGACCTTGAATTTTTCCTGAAGAGTTTCTATACTACCAGATATTTTCAAATTCGAACTCTTTATTTGTTGTTGAGCCAACATAGTCTAGTCACGACAAACACTCTTTTCTATACGGTGATGCACTTTTTTTAATTCTTCCACAAGAATAGACGTTGAAGGTTTAGACAATGAAGAAGACACCTTCGTGGCATTATCCTCTCCATACACATGAATTCTCATGTTTTTCATTAACTGCACTGCCCTCTCTTTCTATTCAACAAACCAACATTCAAGACTTTCTCGTTATCGTCCATCACATTATCCAACTCTTTTTCTTCACTTTCCTCCTCGATAGAGCATTCTCATCCTACCCTTTAAAATCTTATGAGGAAAGTTTGTAAATTATAAGTTAAGGTTTTGAGTTATTGTGAGCATAAATTATAAGACGGAGAGAGAAAAAATAGTGATTTATTGTAAATTTGAGAAAATGTAGTATTTTTTTAAATTATAGGATGAAGAGAGAAAACTATAATGATAAAAGTAAAAAAAAATATTATTTAATTAAATATGAGAGAGAAATATAGTGTTTTTTAGTGTAGTTATAAAGATGGGGATGAGGGATAGGTCGAGAATGTCGTCCCCTGTCCTTATCTCTAAAATTACAATAAAAAACACTACATTTCTTTCTATTGTTTAACTAAATAATATTTTATATATTTTTATCATTACAGTTTTCTCTCTCCTCTACTCATAACCAATTCAACAAATATTAAAAAAATAAACAGGGGCAAACAAAATTTCCCAAAGTTTACATAAAAAAAATCACAACATTTTCTCTTTTCACCCTATAATTTACACTCACCTGCCGTGTAATATAATTTATAAATTCTCCTTGCATAATTACATAGGATTGGTTAGAGTTCCATATCTGAATCGCTCAGACAAGAGCGTCTGGTTCTTTAAAAAAACACATGTGAATGATTAAGTCAGGCTCTTACCCATTCAGCTTGAATATATATTCAAGCTGAATGGAAAAATAGAGCAGATTACCCACACTCACCACAACTGTTCGTCCCCCCTTCTCCTCCATCACCCTCGTCAGTGGTCTTTTTTCCATCACCATCGCCGATGTGCTACAATCATCCTCTAATTTCGACCTAATTATCCACGCACGCCACCACCATCCTCAATTGAATTCTGTTATTCCTATTCCCTATCCTTGTCAAAATCTGTTTCCCGACTTCTAGGGTTCGACTATGGTTTGAACGACTAATTGGTGTTCTGTTTATGCTAATTGATATTCAATTTGGTTGAATCTTGCTATTATTTTGAAAATTTTGAAATTAAAGCAAGTGAGGGTTTTGGGTTTAAGTTAGTGGGGGATTTTGTTAAAGTTGGCTGGAAAATGAGAAAGAGGGGTCTCACTGCCACACAACTTTGGAGATCATAATATTAATAGAAAATAGTATACAAATTCTTATGGATTGAGATTCAAAAGACGGTAGCTTTAAATTTTCAATATCAAGAACTCCAGTTGACGATGCTAAACTTTTTCTGTCAGCAGCAATTGAATTTGAATTAAGTTCTAAAGATGACAGTTGTAACTTCTCTAAATTAAGAACCGTAGATTGTACTGATACGGGTGGCGCTGTGGTTGTTAAAATGCACCGAGTCGTGGAAAAAGTAGGCTTCTGCATTTTGCTCTATTTCAACCGATTTATACAATTATGCGCAAATTTGATCACAAGAACAATAATCAACTTAAAAATCTCATTCATGTAGAGAAGGTACTAGTTCCATAAGCTTAAAACCATCTAGGTCCACAACCAACCTCAAAGCATCAGTTTTTTATTTGATCTTATTTTTCATTTAATACAAGAAGACACCAAACTGTTTATAAAATGACCCTAAACTCCAATTTACATAGCAATCAGACCATTATATTGTGTCTATTTTCGTTCTTTTAGACTGCAAAAGTGGTCTAAAAACAGACCTATGAAGTCTAGTAACATTTTAGCAGTTAATCAACTGAGCAGGGATTCAAACTTGTTCAAGCAGATGCATAACCAACTCATTTAAAAAAAATTGTAACATTTATAACACTATGCATCAATATCATAATTTGGACTGTGTAATCGATCAGATAATTCTAAATAGATCACCTGTGTATATATAGATCTATACATATATTCATATGCATGCCTTGAGAAGTTTTAACTTCAAACTAAATAGAGCTGTTTAACCTAATGAAACTGGCTTGTAAACAAATCGAACAAACAAGAACGAAGCATGCTTAAAGAAATTTAACTAAAATTTGTAGTGATGGCAGTAGGCGTTAAGTTTGTAATGAATATTTTGTTTGTTATTATGTGGTATAACAAAGCAAAAGGTTGAGGTTGGTGAAGTAACTGGTCAAAGCTAATATAGAAATTTTATCATAATTGGTTGTCTTTTTTTTTTATGCCATTTATCTTTTTTGTTTATGATCAAAAGTTTATAATCAATAAACTAGCTAATGTTGGTGTCAATGATGATTTATTGTAGGTTTATCAGGAAAAGAGGTTAAGAGACAAGGAAAGATAAAAGCGTGAAATTGTTGAAATGGCGTAGTTTTTAAGATGTTTTCCATTGTACTAAAATGGGTGCCATGTTTGCCCGGATATAGCTTAATCTTTTAGGTGTTTTATCTACTTTTGGGTGTATTGTTAAGCTATTTGTGTCGGATTTTATTGAACTATTTTTAATATGAATTTGGGCTGATTATAATAAAATTTTGTTTTAAGATGTATTTTGGTTGGTTATAATGAATGTTTGGTCATTTAGTATAATTATTATGCGCTCTGACTAAACAGATATATTTCATTCGGCACGAAATAGTTCAGAGAGGTAGAATAATAATTCTGTACAGTCATTCAGAGGTCTAACCAAACAACACTTACTAGTTCAGCACTTACTGGCTCAAAGCCTCTTAATCATTCGGACCACTTAATGATTCAGCACTTGCCAAACAGCCCTTAAGACCATCTATTATGGAAGCCAAAAATCCTTCCAAAAAATTTTGCTACGTAAGCCCACTATTTGTTCTCTTTCAACTTTCTCCCCCTTATAAAAAATCAATGGCCACTACTCATAAAAAATTTCCCTCTTTTTAAAATATGCGCATGTACTCATGAATTTTTCACTCCTTTTCTACCTTCTTCCACATCATCTCTATTTCTTTAAACACCCCCCCCCCCCCCAACTTTTGTCACATCCCCTATTAAATGTGGTCTTATTTATCTTTGCAACATCACACTGTTCTTTTTTTTTTCTCTAAAGTGTGTGAATCACCTTTTTCAGACCCATATACATAATCCTTTCTCAGTTGACACGGACTCGCCATAGGTCTACTAATGGGTGATGTTCATGATGAAAATTCCCTAGCCCATACCTCGAAACTCTTCCCATCAATTACCACGTCAATAACATCCATAATTGGTTTCATTTCTTTTGTCAATATAAACACTTTACCAATCGCCATTGGTTCGTCACGATCTTCATCTGAAAACATACATTCACCCCATACATCTGCCACCTTCTTAACTAAATGTTTATCCCATCCGCCTAACGGTAATCCAATGCGTTCAATCCAACGCATAAAGAAGCATGTATTTAGCTAGTATTATCTAAACTTTGTCCTATTAATTTATAACAGTTTCGGTGACAAATTCATATTGGTTGTAGATGTGTAGGAGTTACATTGCGAAAGTAACATTATCTAGTTCGGCATTTTAGTCTCAGTGTAGCACATTAAGAATAACAAATTAAGAGTGACTTTGATAAATGATAATAGCAAGCTAAGAGTTGTACGTTTAGGTTAGTGTATTCAGAGTAGCACGTTCCAGTAAACTATTTAAGCATGTAGTCTTAGTGGTGGTTCCAAAAATCATATTAGTAACAATTCAGTAAACCATTTGAGTGAGTAGTCTTAGAGAGGGTTCCAGTAACAAATTCAGTAAACTATTTAAGTGATTAATCTTATGTGGTCGTTGCTACCTTTCAGCTATAGTGATTTAAATAAAATATAACATGGCTACGGCTAAAACAAACATTTGTGTGACTGTAGAATACAAATGGCCACATTTATTATAAATTCATGTGGAAGATGCCAGCCGCATTTACTGGTCGGGAAAAAACTCTTGACTTGAAACAAACTTTTTTGTGACTATAATGGAAACTACCACACCTATATTAACGCATGTGGTCCTTGCTGCTATTTAACAACATTTACTAGGTCAACATGCTTGATTTCACCAAAAACTATTGCTAAACGTCAATGTGGTTGTATGATATCTAGGGTGATTGGACTTTTGGTCACACATGAGCTAGAGTTTTCTTCTTTCTTTTTTTTTTTTTCGCAAAAGGCCTACGACCACATTTGTTTTTGTGTGGCCGTAGGCATTATTTGGCGTAGTAAAATTAAACATTTTAGTATGGAAATCAGAGACGGATATATTGTCAACTATGAAGATTTAAACAAACTGGTGATTATTTTAACATTTGATCACAAGGGGTGTTGAGTATTTTTATTAATCACAAGAGCCTGTTCAAGCTTAGTATTGGCGAAATCTGGTACAAATATGGGTATAGGAGAAATCAGAATTGTAAACCATTTATTCGTCACTAGCAATAACAATTTAACTCTTATTCGCCATCAGCAATAATAGGTTAACTTTTATTCGTCATTAGCAATGGCAACTTGGCAAGTTTAGTTTTACTTTGAAATAAAGCTTTTCATTCTCTGATTACTCTCTTATTCGCCAATACTAACCCTAAAAACCCCTTATGTTATTAAAAATAATACTCGACACACCTTGTAATCAAATGTTTGAAACAAGCCTCACTTCTTAAAAAGGAGTTCCTCTTTTGATACATTTAAATCATGTTGATTTGGTGTCCTGTTGCGTATGTGATTAAAGTCCAGAAAATTCAGTCCTCGCCTCGTAAAAGTTTTACGTTGCAAATTCGGTTTGGAGTATGATACGTGCTTGGTGTAAGGTTCCCCCGACTTACGCCTTTATTCGGGATCTTCTAAGGCCACACTCATATGATTTGTAAGAAAAATAAAAAAACTGTTGCACATTATCATTTTAAATGCATTTTAAATGTAGGGAAAACTCTCAAAATAGCTCATCTACAAAATAAGATTCTAACTTTGTCTCATAAACTTAATATTTCCAAAATGGCCCTCTCTAACTCATCTTTGACCATGTATTAGGAAATCTAACGCGTCTTTGACGACATGTTAGCATAACACGTCGTCAAAGACGTGTTGGATTTCCTAACACATGGTTAAAGACACTAACACGTCATCAAAGACGCGTTAGATTTCCTAACACATCGTTAAAGATGAGTTAGGCCTCCAAACACGTAGTCAAAGATATGTTAGCATTAAACGCGTAGTAGAAGATATGTTAGCTTTTTTGTTTGTTTTTTTAATATTATATTTTTATAACTAGTTTAACTTATATTTGTTTTTCTTTTATAACTTTTAATATATAAAAGTTTTATATTATTACGAATATACCGACGAGACATGCTTACTTTTACCTACTGACCAACATAAATTAACTCAAACTCGAGCCGTGCCAAATCAATATCGAAATATTCAATAAAATTTGACCCCGCTCGGTTTTAAATAAAATTTATGTCGGTCCGTAGATAAAAGTAAACATTTCTCGTCGGTATATTCGAAATAATATAAAATTTTATATATTAAAAGTTATAAAAGAAAAACAAATATAAGTAAAACTAGTTATAAAAATATAATATTAAAAAACAAACAAAAAAACTAACATATCTTCGACTACGCGTTTGATGCTAACATATCTTTGACTACGTGTTTGGACACCTAACTCATTTATAACCATGTGTTAGGAAAACATGTCTTTGACGACGTGTTGGCATCTTTAACCATGTGTTAGGAAATCCAACGCGTCTTTGATGACGTGTTATGCTAACATGTCGTCAAAGACGCGTTATATTTCCTAATACATGGTCAAAGATGAGTTAGAGAGGGCCATTTTTGGAAATATTAAGTTTATGGGACAAAGTTGGAATCTCATTTTGTAGATGGGTTATTTTGAGGATTTTCCCTTAAATGCATGTCGTTATATTTATAGAAGGTGAGGAATGATGCTCCCAGAAAGATCATTTTGGTGCACAAAGTGATGAAGTATACTAAAATGTTAGGGTATCCTTGGATAAAAAATAATTCCTCATTTAAGTCTATATTGTGAAGTGATTGGTGTAAGTTTGTTATTTTAGATTATGTTTCTTGATTCAAGCCTCTAGTACTAGTACTTGTGACTGTTATAATTATAGAAGGTATTAATTCGTATTGTTGATTGATTTACAAATAAAGTACAAGAGTATATAAATACAATTACAAGGGAAATAAATATGGAAAACGTATCAAATAAATAAATACAAGATAAATATAAATAAATGGAAGATATGAAAATATCATCCCATATCGTTGACACCCCCCTCAAGCGAACCGGTGGAGGAGACAAATGTAACTTGTCCCGAAAGTCTTCAAATAAGGGTCTTGGTAACGGCTTGGTGAAAATGTATGCCACCTGGAGCTTGGTAGGAATGAAACGTGTGTGCAATTTCCCGGATAGAACAAGTTCGCGAACAAAATGATAATCAATATCAAGGTGTTTACAACGTTTATGAGAGACCAGGTTTTGGCTAAGAAAGACAGCACTGAGGTTGTCACATAATAAAGTAGGGTGACCAGATGGTAAAGCATGTAAGTCACAAAGAAGATGAGTGACCCAAATGAGTTCAATAACGGTGTTGGCCATGGCCCAATATTCAGACTCGCAACTAGAACTTGAAACGGTTGGTTGTTTATTTGCACTCCATGAAACAAGATTCCCTCCAAGAAAAATAGAGTACCCGTACGTAGATATGCGGGTCTCAATACAACGAGCCCAATCTGCATCAGAGAAACCGACTAAGGAAGCCGTGGGTACACTGGAGAAATTTAGACCAAAACTGATTTTCCCCTTGACATAACGAAGAATTCTCTTAACCAATTGAAAGTGATCAATGGTAGGAGCATGTAAAAACTGACTTGCCTGATTAACAGTATAAGATAAATCAGGGCATGTAATTGTCAGATATTATAAGGCCCCAACTAGAGAGCGATTCTGAGTTGGATCATGAAAAGGAATGCAAGTGGTAAGAAACACGTCATTTGTTCCCAATGGTGTAGAAATCGGCTTTGAGTCAAGGAGAACCGCACGCATGAGAATATCATGGGCGTATTTAGACTGATTTAAAAATAAACCAGTAGATGTAGTGGAGACTTCAAGTCCCAAAAATTAACTAAGAGTACCCATGTCTTTAATAGCAAATTCAGAATGAAGACGGTTAATAAAGGCTTGGATGGAAGCTTCATCATTGCCCCGTTAGAATAATATCATCAACGTAAACGAGCAGGTATAAGATACATGAGCCTTTGGAGAACACAAAAAGAGACGTATCCGATTGACTACATATAAAACCTTGACCGAGAAGGAAGGTGCTTAACCATTGAAACCAGACACGCAGGGCCTATTTGAGCCCGTACAAAGCTTTTTTTAGACGAGACATACATGATTCGGAAATTTAGGACTAATAAACCCAGGAGGTTGCTCCATGTAAACAGTTTCATTTAGAAATCCGTTTAAAAAGGCGTTTTTGACATCAAGTTGATGAAGATGCCATTTATGGGTTACCGCAATAGATAGTACAATATGAACAGTAGAAGCTTTAATGACTGGACTGAATGTACGTGAAAATCAAAACCCGGTATTTGATTAAAACCTTGAGCAACTAGGCGTGCCTTATGTCGATCAATAGTACCATCGGCTTTATACTTGGTACGAAACATCCATTTGGACCCCACAACGTTCGAAGCCATAGATCGAGGAACGAGATCCCATGTTTGTTGCTAGTGTAAAGCTTGAATTTCATCAAGCATAGCTTTAGACCAGTTAGGATCCTTTGAAGCGGTTTTGAAACCACGAGGTTCCTTTGTGCTAAAAAGAGCATGATGTAACAGAGATGATTTAGTTATAGCAATGTTTGCTATATGTTTTGGTTTAAATATACCTGCCTTGTCTCGGGTTACTATCGGGTGAGCTGAACTAGAAGGGGCAGGGGCTGGTGAGGTGGGCTGGGGAATATTTTGTGTAAGTACCGGAAGTGGCTCTGGTGTAGAAGCTTGGGTTGTGGAGTGTAAATGGGCTGGAGAAGATGGTGAGGATGAAGTCAATTGGGCCGGAGAGGATGGGTTGGTTGGGTGGAGAATATGGGCTAGTTGCGGGTGATCAAAACATGTAGGACAAGGCTTAGGCGATGTGTTGGAAGTGGGTTTGGGTGGAGATGAGGAAGCAGCAGGCATGGTTTAGGGTGATGGAGTAGGAAAATTTTCATTATAGGTGGTAGTTAAAATTCTGGTGAGGTCGGTAGGAGTAGAGTTTGACAAAAATGGAAAACAAGTTTCGTCAAAAGTGGCATTGCATGTAATATAAACTCGGGAAGCATTAGGGTCTAGGCACCGATATCCTTTGTAACGAGAGTGATACCCGATAAAAACACACGGGATGCTTCGAGGAGCAAGTTTATGTGCCGAATAGTCTCGTAAAAACAGGTAGACACGACAACCAAAAACACGCAAATTGGAATTATTGGGTTTGGAACCAAACAGTACCTCAAAATATGAGTTGCAGTGGCAAAAACATCTGCCCCAATAGGAGGCAGGTACATGAGCATTGAATAACATTGCTAAACCGGTTTTGGTGACATGCCAATGTTTTCTCTCGGCACTACCATTTTGCTGAGGCGCGTAGGGACATGAGATCTGGTGATGAGTACCATTCTCAATAAATATAGATTGCACGGCATGACTCATGAATTCACCACCACCATCACTTTGAAATTTTTTTAACTTGGTGGAGAATTGATTTTGGACAAAAGCAAGATAATTCTTTAGCACCAGTGGAAACTCATGTTTAAATTTAAGCTGATAAAACCAGGTAAATCGGGAGTGATCATCAATGAAAATTACATAATAAAGATAACCATCAATGGACGGAACGGGAGCAGGTCCCCATAAGTCACAATGCACCAAATCTAAAACATGTAGAGCACGTTTCTCATTAATATCAAAAAAGAAACGATGTTGTTTCGAAATTAGACAAGAAGAACAAACTCCCGGTTTAGGTAAAATAGAAGTGACAGACAAACAACCATCCTTATTCAAAAAAGAAATAGTATCATAATTTGTATGACCTAGTCTATTATGCCATAACTCGAAAGATGCACATAACGTAGGAGTGATTGCCACATGTGCTTGAAATGATGGACTGAGAATGTAGAGGCCATCCTCACGTCTACCTTTGGCCAAGATGTTCCCCGTTAGACGATCCTGAATATTGAAAAATTGTCGGGAAAATAAGATATCAATTGGATAATCGTCCGTTAATTTACTAACGGAGAGCAATTTCTTGGATAAACGAGGAACCACAAGAATATGTTTAATGAAACATTTGAAATATTTTTGGTGCCAATATGAGAGACAGAAAGGGTATTACCATTACCGAAAGCAACCTTGTCATGGCCCTTATAGGGTTGGGCACGATCTAGATGAGCAGTGGAGGGATCCATATGAGTAGAGGCTCTAGAATCAACACACCAATCTGGTGATTGATCAGTGAGGTTGCAAATGGAGTGAAAGGCTTTGCAACATTTGCAGTAGAGTAAGTGGATGCCTGTTGTTGAAAGGTAGGAAGTTACAGGCAGATGCATAATGACCTTCAGTTCTGTAACGTCCGTAAATTTCGTTAATCGGTTTGATCGTTTATAAATGTTTGTTTAAAAGTCGGGGTTTCATCTTCCTAATTTAGAGCCTTGTATTACATTTTAAAAGTCCATATATCCATCTTTTTGCTCAAGACAGACATCACCTCTCATAACTTGAAGGATTAGATTTGTATGTAACAACCGCTAATCTTCATTTGACAGCATGCATGGTTGTAGATTTTGTGAAATATTCGGGATTTGATCTTCCAACTTGAGGGCCCCCTTGTGGTAATATTAAAAGTCCAATTAATAAGCTTTAGGAATAAGTCATATCTAATTGCAAGTAGGAGGACTAGTCTTGTGATTAACCCAAAGTTATTCAATTTTTGGCTGCCCATCTTTTATATCGATCGCAACTTTTGTAGCGGCCCTAAACCACGTTTTACTTCATGTTCCAGCCATTACCAAGCCATCTCCACCTAATTCCAGGTTAGTACCATGTCAAGGAACCTCTTTTTCACCATAAAATCGTTTATTGAACCCTAGAGATATCATAATCATGTTAGGGTTTGAGTTTTGATTAAAGCAGCTTCTGACAGATTCGAACTTGTTTATTATTCGGTTTGTAACTCGATGAAAATTGATTGTTTTTGAGCGATTTTGATTTCATGATGTTCTACTTTGAGTCTAGTTTCCAGAAAGGTATAATATGTAATTTTTGGACGAGAATTGAATGGTTTTTATGATTTTATAAAATTGTGTGTCAAAGCTGATGCTGGATGTCGGATTCTGGTATGTCTTCCCGACATAATAAATCTTTTTCAACAAGTCCAAATTAGTTGGTTCCACTTCTGGAACTTAATATTTTGAGTTAGAAATCAAACCCAATTGGAATCGTTTAATTTGGTTTGGTAATGATTTTTATAAAAATATAACCATTTTGTTACGCACTGAAATAGCTGCACGTACCTCTCTGTCTTGGAGGAATTTTTATAATTTTTGTGTCCACTATAAAAATATAATAAAAATATATTTATAAACCTTAGACATTTATTAAACTCTGGCAAATATTTCATAATTTATTCTAGGTTTTTCCTATGTAATAAAATACGTCTTTGCATGCTAAAATCTACTCCTTATACTCGACATTGATTAATCTTTATGTTTAGGACTTAACCGGTGGCTGACCAATTGAGGTCCGTTCAGGGCTGTTTTAATTGAAGTCCTTGCTCCATCATCTTCCTAGGTATGTCTTGTATATCATACTTTAGTATTATGAACTTTGGCATTCGTTAGAGTGGTCTATTGTTGATAATGTGAAAACTAGTTTTCGGTTGACTAGTTTGTGAATTGTTGTGTTTAACACGTTGTTAAGGGAATTGACAACCAATTCGAATGTTGTAGACTCGGTATGATTTGTTGGCTGTGAAAAACTGAGTTTTTTTAGTATTGGGGGTGAATTGGTTGTCGGTTACTCAAACGGGTCGGTACAATGCAAATTCGTGTTTATTGGTAGTTTGTGCGTCGTGCTTGCGAATTACCGACCCATCCAACTCGTGTAGCGTCGTGTGGACTTGTTGGCTATGTTTTTATTAAATTTGGGCCACACGAGGCTGATTTGGTTGCTAAGAGCATAAACAACTCATAAACACGCATATTCGTCTTATCTAGCAACCTTCGGGGGTAGTTTGGGAATTCTTTATTCCCGGGAGTATCTAAGGGTCGTTTTGGTAAATACAAGGCCCCGGGGGCTGTTGTAATTGAACTTGGTGAGATCGAGGCTCTAGGTAACTCGAACCATGTTAGAACGCCTCATAGGGTAAACGAGTCCTTTCGGTATCATTAGTATTAATTGTGTGTATAATCCGGCAGGTGTGTGAGTTGTGGGAATACTTAAGGGTACTCTAGCACGTGGTGATTGTGTGACTCGCATCAGGTGAGTTCATGATGACCCTTTTTACTTTTTTCAAGTTTTGGGTTAGCATACACACTGTATTACAATCTTACCCGATTTTACTCGTTTAAACTCTTTGGATGGTATTACATAGCCTTATTTGTATTTGTGGACTTATGAAACTATGTGTGAATTATATTCTATGCCTTAGGATATTTGAGACTCGTTTAGGGTATATTCCTTAAGGTTATATATATTACTTATGGCCTAGGCTGAAGGATATAGGCTTACTCGTATCATAGCATGTCTTGAGATGATATTTATGTATGTATACGCATGTGTTACTTTATGACCATAGGCTTACTTTTAGTATGGCATATTTTGGAATGATGTGTATATATATATATACATACATAAATATATATATATATATATATATATATATATACGTATGTTTATACATGCGTTATTTTCTGGCCAATTATTGGCGATGTTAATTAGTCGTTATCGACTAAGGATGTTTGCGTATGCCTACTTTGTGTTTGCATATGTTGGATGGAATGTTACGTGTTTCGGTTATACGTGTGCTCGACCCTGATGTTAATTAGTCGTTATCGACTAAGGATGTTTACGTATGTCTACTTTGTGTTCGCATACGTTGGATGAAATGTTACGTGTTTGGGTTGCACGTGTGCTCAACCCTGATGTTAATTAGTCATTATCGACTAAGGATGTTTGCGTATGCCTACCTTGTGTTTGCATACGTTGGATGGAATGTTACGTGTTAAGGTTGTACGTGTGCTCGACCCTGATGTTATTACTTGGATGTTATGAATAGGGATATAATTATATAGATATATAAGTATGAATACTTACCGTTTATTATTGGCTAACCGTTATATCCCATTTTAAATTCTTGGAATGATTTATACAGATGTCAATTATTAAAACTTGAACTCACTCAGCTCAAGCTGACTTTGTGTGTATGTTAGTGTGAGTTTCAGGTTAGGAGGAGGATGCTTACCGCTTGGACGTGCTCGAGGCTACTGGGACGGTTGAAGGAATATCTAGTCGGAAAGTTTTGTTAATGAACATTGTCCTTTTCAATTAATACTTAATACATTGAAATTTGGTTTTACGCATAATTCCCGGGTTTTGGGAACTTGTTTTAATAATTATGATTTTTCCGCTGATTTATACTCTGGACTGGTTGTTGAAATGAAATGAATTGTTTTGAGTTTAAGAATTTGGTAAGTTTCGTGTATGATCACCAACTGTAGGATTGTCGGGATTCGGGGTCATACAAGTTCTGCATAACTGACAGCGGGTAGGATTCTTACCCCGACCCCGACCACCAGAAAATTGTCGACCACCGCGACCACGACCTTTAGACGAGGAACCATGGTAGCGAGAGGGCTGATGTTGGGCAGCAAAAGCAGCTGTAGAAGTGGCCAAGCCATGCAAGGATATCATAAATAGCTCGTGGCTTTCAGCCCGAGCAAGAAGGTCACGAAAAGCAGGCGGTGGATAAATAGCCCGCTGGGCAGTAGAGAAATTTTCGAATGCAAGCCCGAGTCCGCAAAGAAGCTATAGAGGGAGGGTAGCAATGCTACCCATGGCCTTATCCGACCCACGGATCATCAAAGACATCTGCCACCAACGGATCCCTTACCGAACCCGCGGATCGCCAAAAGACATCCGTGTGAGGAACATGTGGACTAGTAAAGACATGTACAAACCAAAGCGCGCTTCACGGATCTCCAGTGACAACCCGCGGAATACCAATGAACACCCGTGGGAGGAACCCACAAGCAACAGCAAGGGATTCACCACGCACACGATCCCCACGTGATATGGAAGAGCAGTTGTAACAAACTACTTCTTGAAGATTCCCTCAAAACCTCCTGATAGCGACATCGGCCAATAAAAATAGGACACCTGGACATGTAATGGCCATCCACGACGTGCACAGATAATGGCTATACCATAAACGGGTCCAGGCTGTCACATCTAATAAAGGCTCGACACGTGTCCATTCAGGCAGAGAGGGAATAACTTGATAGTGACAACTCCACCAATCACCTTCCCTCCACCTTCGGCTATAAATACGAAGATCATCTCTTCAAGGTATTCATTCACACTCCCAAGCCTAACGCAATACACCGGTACTCGTATTAATCCCGATTAAGATACAGTACTGATTCTCACGCCGGAGGGTGGTTACGGGAAGACCCCGCACTCTGTCCTTCCCGTAGCGAGACTCATCGTTGTTCTATTTTGCAGGCATTAGCTTGGATCTGCTCTCATAACACTTCAGAATACTCACATCTGGGGAAATACCCGATCGGACTATCCAGTTCGATCCAGTGTTTCTTCATTGGCGCCATCCTGTTTTAGCTAGATTCACGGTTTTTTTGATTCACTATGACCTGAAGATGAGTCAGAACAAACAGCCTTCTGCTACTCAGACAAGACCCCGTAGTACTGAAATTCGGGACGATTCAGTCGATGAAGGACAGGTGTCGGAGGAAGTTCGTCGGAGCACCAGAACTCAAGTCTTCAAAGCAGGACCGGAGAAGTTCCAAGGTTTGAAGACTTTGCACCTTGCAGGAACACCAGAACCCCGGTCTGGGAAGACCAGGCCGGAGAGTTCCCAAGGCACAAAGTCACTGAGATCCAACGGATCACTCAAACCCAGCTCTGGAAGACGGAGCCGGAGAATTTCCCAGATTCGACGGGGACGAAACGAGAACTTATTAGGCCAGATCTGGTAAAAGCATTTTCACCCCAGAAGAGTGGTACCAACAAGAGAAACAACGGCTAAAAGAGGAGTATGAGCGAAAAGTAAGGCGAGATCAGGTTCAAGCCAGAACACTGACGTACGACTCGCCATCTCCGTCTCCTCCACCAGCATTCCGACGCACCCAAGATCTAGAGTTGGAAGACAACTCTCGATCAGCTGGTCGGTCGCTTGCAAAAAGCCGCGAAAGAAGTCACCACACTCAGCGTACTCTATCTCACAGAACTCTACGAGATACTCGGCAGAAAGAAACGTTTCAAGAACAAGATTACGTGAGTGACAGCAGCTGGGACTATGGCAGTGAAACCTCCAGTCGCCCCAAGCCATTAGTAAAGCATGCTGAATACTTCAGCGATGCGGAGGAAGACTTCACCAAACCATACCGACCCGCTGCGTTCGCGGAAAAGTCAAAGTTTATCCCGCGAATAGCCACTGCCCCTTTCCCAACAAATATCAAGATCCCGAGCAATTTGGGAAAATACAATGGGATTACTGATCCGAGCGACCATTTGCTGAACTTCACAGCAGTTGGTGGAGTGAGCGGATGGACGCTGCCCTATTGGTATCATATGTTCGCATTGACACTAACAGGAACAGCCAGAGAGTGGTTTGAGAAACTACCAGATGGTCAAATTAGAAGCTAGGACGACCTAGTAGCAAAATTTTCGCAGCATTTCAGTCAGCAGCGTAAACATACTAGGGATGCGTCGGAGATCCTGAGTGTTGTCCGACGAGACAACGAATCATTGGAAAGCTTCATCACCAGATTCAACAATGAAAGCTTGAATATTGGTGGAATCAGTGAAGACATGTTACAGGGAGCATTCCGAGTAAACGCGAGGAGCCTAGAGATGGTCAGATGTTTGACAGGCCGGGATGGCATGCCCCAGACTTGGGACTGGATTATGTCCGTGACCAAAGTCTTCGCAGCTACAGAAAAATTGTTAGGGAGAGAGGCACCCAAACAACACACAAAATCTGAACCGCAGAACACTCAGCCAAAGAAGGAAGAGAGGGGTTCAATTTGGTCAAGGATACAACCCCAGAAAGCTATTCCAAGCAGTTTGATGCAAGATCGCTGATCGGCGCAGAAACAAAAAGATAGAACAGCGGGCAAGTCCGATCAACAACATTGGACACCCTTGAAAAACCCCGTCTGAAATCTTAACAACGGAGAACATCGAATTTAGAAAACCTCAACCGTTGGTCAAGCGGGTGAACCTGAATCCAAACAAGCACTGCATGTTCCATGAGGATATTGGACATGACACAAATGAATGAATAAGCCTAAAGAATGAGATCGAGTCCGCCATAAAGTCCGGGAAACTTGACCATCTTCTCAAAAACGTGTGACAGGCCACGGAAGAACGCAACTCCGCAGACAAAGGTCCCCCGCGGAAGCATATCAAAGATTTAAATGTGCACATGATCCAAGGGGGGCCCCCTCGGAAGTTTAAGCGGATGGAAGCAGACGAAGATGAATGGAAAAGCGAACCCGTAGTTTTTCCAAGGAGGCCCATGCATGAAGCAACCTCTATTCATCACAGCTCTTTTCGGTCACTATCGGTCTCATACGTCTTCTTCGATACTGGGAGTACATCCGACATAATGTACGAACAATGTTTCGAACAGTTAGACGATGAAGATAAGGCAAAGTTGAAACCTGTGCACGCCCCAAGGGGGTCATAACATTCCCAGTTACGCTAAGCGACGGAACCCATACGAAGACCGAAGATGTCGAGTTCCTTGTCGTACCTGCGAGATCGAAACACGACATAATCCTAGGGCTGGAAGAAATTGGCGACTTCAACGCCAATCCTTCCATAACACACGGTGCAGTAGGTGTTCCCACACGAACAGGGATAGTAGTTATCCGGGTTAACAAACGTTTCTATGCAACAGAAGGATCGAAGCCTGCGAAGGTACCTAAGAAGGCACTGCGGACAGAGCCTGAGAAATGTGTTGTCAATCCGAAATATCCGGAACAAACTATCACAATCGGGGTAACTATCTCAGAAACAGTGCGCGTCTTTCTGAAACAGTTACTAATCAAGAACGCGGATATCTTTGCCTGGAAGCCTTCAGATATGACAGGCGTCCCGCGGGAAATTTCAGAACATCGGCTGCGGGTCAATCCGGCGTATACACCGATCGTTTAGAAAAGGAGGAAGATAGGACCTGAACAGACAAAAGCCATGAATGAGAAAGTGCAGGATTTGTTGCACGCGGGCATCATCCGCGAAATTCAATATCAAACTTGGGTTGCAAACCCGGTGATGGTTCCTAAGAGCAACAGTTCATGGCGAATGTGTATCAATTTCAAAGATTTGAATAGAGCATGGCACAAAGACTATTACCCTTTCCCAGAAATCGACCTCAAGGTATACGCGGTGGCACCTTTCAAACACAAGTGCTTCTTAGACGCTTACAAAGGGTACCACCAGTTACGGATGGCAGCCCACGACGAAGACAAAACCGCTTTCCGTACGGACCAAGTCACGTTTTGTTACAAAATGAGGCCGTTCGGTCTAAAGAACCTGGGTGCCACGTATCAGCGTCTAATACTACCTACTCGGATCGGGAAGTATATGGAAGTGTATATGGATGACTTGGTCATCAAGAGTGTGGAAGAAGATCTGATGCTTCGGGATATCGAAGACGTTTTCTCCACCCTGAGAAAAATAAACATGAAACTTAACCCTTTGAAATGCTCCTTTGGCATGGAGGAGGGTAAATTTCTTGGAGTGATCGTAACCGGGGAAGGATTCAAAGCGAACCCAGAAAGGTGTAAGCTATCGCCCGGATGCCTTCCCCATCCTCATTAAAAGAAGTCCAGATGTTGAATGGAAGATTAGTTGCATTAAACAGGTTCTTAGCAAACCACGCTGCTAAGTCTTATCCGTTCATCTCAACATTGCGAAATTGCCTGAAAAAGGCACATTTCAAATGGACTCTCGAGGCAGAAACGACGTTTTTAGAAGTAAAAAAGTGTCTAATGGAGCTTCCTACGTTGACCGCACCTCGAGACGGAGAGCCTCACAATGTACTTATCCACTTTGGATATCGCAATCGGGGCAGTCCTCCTAACGGATCAAAAGACCGTCCAAACGCCAATATACTACGTCAGCAGAACATTAACGGATGCCGAAACTCGGTATTCGATGCTCAAAAAACTTGTTCTAGCACTAGTATACTCGGCGCGTAGGTTATAAAGGTACTTCAAAGGTCACCCGATACATGTTTTAACTGACTATAAGTTGAAGAACGTGCTGACCAAACCCGAGTTGTCCGGAAAACTAGCCAAGTGGGCGATCGAACTGGGTGAACACTCAATCGAGTATAAACCCAGACCTGCAATCAAAGGTCAGATTTTGGCAGACTTTGTCACGGAAGTACCAACATGTAAAGTTTAAGAATGTCTGGTTGAACAACAACCCCCGATCCCTTCCGACGAAAGTCAGCGCTGGACTTTGTTTACTGACGGAGCATCAAGCGGGGAAGGATCGAACGCCGGATTGAAGCTGATCAACCCGGACGGCCAAGAATTCACTTATGCCATCAAACTAAACTTCAAATATACGAATAATGAAGCTGAGTACGAAGTATTCTTGGCCGGGCTGCGGATCGCGAGAAAGCTTGGTGTGAAGTTCCTTGAAGCACGGGTCGATTCTTTGCTCATTGCAAGACAGGTATCGGGAACCTATGAGGCAAAAAACGATGTTATGGCCTCATATCTATCCCAAGAGAAGGACCTCATGCAACAATTTTCTTCGTGCCATGTGGTCCACATTAAACACATTAAAATCGACCCGCGGATGCCTTAAGCAAATTGGCATCCACTAGTTTTGAACACATGGGCAGAAATGTTAGAATCGAGGTTCTGGACGCTCCATCCATCCCTCAACGCAAAGTTCTGGTCATCCAGACCGGAGCAACGTCCTGGATGGAACCCATCAGGACCTACTTGTCATCTGGAACCCTCCCGGAAGATAAAAGGAGGCACGAAAGATCTGCCATAAGGCGTTGTGGTATCAAATACATGATGGGGTTCTGTTCAGAAAGTCATTCCTTGGCCCACTACTCAGATGTGTTGTCACACCCTGACTAGCACAATGCGGAAGCGTAAAATGGGAATGTAACAGACACCTCTGGTATCCACAACATTGTTTATAAAGAAACATTACAAACTAATTTACATTATATTACATTGATCTATCTTTGATTACAAACTAAGTGTTACCACAAAATATGGTCGTAAGTTATTCTACTTGTACTAATAACCTTGTGTCTATTCACACCGCATCGACCACATTTGGTAACAGATAGCACAAAATCACGGATATTCCAACTTTGGTATCACACCTGAAAAGCATGTTTAAAATGGGTCAACTACTAGAGTTGGTGAGTTTCACGAGTTTCCAGAAAACACATATGAATATTCACAAGTTAACACTTGTAATCGTGACATAAGTATGTATGTATGTAAATGATGTAATTATGCTAAGCAACAGTGAAGCCTTGACTATTTGTGTTGCGTGCATCCATTTCCCACGCCCAATCAACTACTGTGGCTCTCCTTCCGCCCACAACATGCCCCGGTAGCTATGTCTAACACTACATTGCCTGATTATATAAGTATGGTCATGTGCAAACGGCGCTATGTGACACGGCAACCAGGCCGATTCCATTTAGGTTTGTCAAACCAATAGTACTATTCACAAGCCACCGGCTCGAAGTTAATCACTGTGATCATAGGGACTTTCGTGTGTTAGCACTTAGATAATTCACATCATTACAAGTTTCAGATATGTATACGTAATCAAACATGCTTTTCACCCAAAAGTTCGTAAAACTGTTTAAAGAGTGGGGTCATGAAACTCACTATTTAGTAGGTAATCAGCACTGTGTCAGCTCGTGGTTTGCCTGATTTGCTATCACTAGTTCCTATAATCAATATTATAATAATATTAATATTTTAATATTATAATAATCTTAATACTAAACTGGGCTGTATAACTAATCTGGGTGTAGCTGGAACTCCCAGAAAGTGTCAATAGGCTTAGGTTGTGATGTTGATCAATGTCTAATACTTAAAACCGAACTTGGCTCAGTTTCCCGTTTTCCCAATTGGGCCAAGTTGTTCGTTTACGCGTTCAGAAAACAGTTATGGGGAAATAAGCTTGGGTAAATGTGTTGGTTAACAAAATGATTAAGTTATAAAGAAAGATCACATATTGGGGTCCGGGATTAGCTACGGGGCCCGTTTCCGTTTATTGAGTTTGATTTGAGAAGAAACGCGCACAATCTATCCAGATTGTCCAGGTTTCTCATAAAAAGGTTCTTTTTTTACTTAATTAATCCAAAAATATGATTTTGATCACCCTTGGTGTTTTGATATTCCCGTAGGTTCGTTAATCGCGAACTTGCCGGTTTTTATTAAAATTGAATTTGTTTAATCTTCAAATTAACATAATTAATTAACCATTAATCATTAAATTATGAAAATTTAGCCACTTATCAAATAAAATATGTAGATTTTTATAAAAATATATCTGGAATTATTTAATGATTTATTAATTTATAAAAATTCATTTTATCAGCTATATTTAGCCTAAAAAATCGTCCGTTTATCCCAAACGATTTAAAAATTCCGAATGTTCGAATTATATCCCAAAAGCATCTGTGTCAATTCCATAATGCAACAAGCTTGTTCAATATTATTTTCGGCCCAAATTCGGCTATAAAAATTCATACGAACGCATATGCGTAAAACACATAGACTTTTCCAAATGCCCCCAAATTTCATATGTGATCAAAATATACCAAATATGAGTTCCCCACAAAATTTCATAATTTTCAAGCATTTTAACTATTTTTCCCAATTAAACGTCCCAATTCCTTAATAAATTCGCCAAATATTCTCGGATGGTCAAAAAATTACCAAATTTGATCAGGGAATCAATGATATGGTCCCTGATGTTCCTGCAAAACTTCAAGACCTAACAATATACACATCACAAGCTTAACCTAAACAGCCCGTAAACGAGTGTTTCGGCATTACCTTAGCGGTTTTGGTTCGTTTCCGCCTTTCTAATCAAGTTTTCAAGATCTTGTGCTTCTATGCAAGCTAGGTACAAGTCCTATATTACAAAAAAAGCAATTTTTCATCAACATAACAGCCCTTGACTTAGGGTTTCGGCTAGTGTACAAAAACGAACTTTTAAATCGTAAAAATGCCGTTTTAACCCTCCAATCAGTGTTTATGGCCAAAAAAACTATTAAACCAGATTGATTACCATGTGTATGATCAAAACATGTTTAAGGATCATTTTTAGGGTTTTTACATGGTTAGGAATGATTTTTGGCATTTAAATCATGTTTATATGTTATTAAACCTAACTAAAATGGATTAAAAATAGTAAAACTAATCAAAATTCCTAATTTTCTTCTTGAGTTTGCTGGAGAAGAAGAAGTCCAGAAGTTATTTCACAAATTTTGATGTTAAAATATCTCATTTGTATATATAAAAAAAAACAAAGGTTACATAGGTGGGGGGGGAAGTTGCGGCCGGAATACTCATGGGCCATTTTGGGCCCATTTCGACCCAAGTTTCTGATTTTTCAAGCCCAAACACGAAATCCCAAGTCCAAATTTACATCGAGTTCGGTTTTTGGCGCGAAAAATATACCGGGTGCGTTAAACAGTGCGAAAACGAGTGTTTTTCGACTCGTTTTGTGTAAATTTATAAAAACATACTATACATTTGTAAAAATCGAAAATGTTTTCACAGATTGCTTAAAACATTTCAAATAAGTGTTTGGTAAGTCTTTTTCGGCTATATCTATGGCGGGTAGTTAAACGAGCATGTTTTCTTTTAACCGGTTTGCTATCGAACTAAGGCCATAATACTAGCGTATTAGCTTATATTAGACGTATATCACTTATAGATGCCCCCACCAGGATATCTAGGTCATAACCCGACCCGTTCGGTTAATCGTTCGTTCGTTACATAAAAAGCGTTTATTTTCTTAATTGATAAATACGTACTGAGGTGTACCTTGTTTTGACTCAAATGTCACATGTGTAGACGTGGAAGAATCTAACTACTTCATACGAGAAATCCACGAAGGCATTTGTGGCCTACACGGGGGCCCAAGGATGGTCGTAGCAAAGATAATGAACGCCGGGTATTACTAGCCGGGAATGCACATGGACGCAGTCATGGAAATCCGGAAGTGCAACGCCTGTCAGAGGCATGTGCCCCGAACCTTGAGACCACAGAATCACCTGGTGCCAATAACCTCGGCGTGGCCTTTCTGGAAGTGGGCCATCGATATCAT
Organism: Bidens hawaiensis; assembly: GCF_021521415.1. Lineage (NCBI taxonomy): Eukaryota > Viridiplantae > Streptophyta > Magnoliopsida > Asterales > Asteraceae > Bidens > Bidens hawaiensis. Next base: position 219,044 of record NW_027494214.1, on the reverse strand, counting down.
GGGACCATTGCTAGAGTCGCTTGGGCGGGTCAAATTCTTGCTCGTAGCATTTGATTACTTCATCAAGTGGGTAGAAGCCAAACCACTTGCTCAATCACGGCGGCAAACGTCAAAAAATTCCTTTGGGAATACATAATCTGTCGTTTTGGTCTTCCCCAGACGATAGTAAGTGATAACGGTACCCAGTTTGCTGACAATACCCTGTCAGCGTGGTTGCCGGAGCTCCACATCAACCAAGTGTTCACATCGGTAGCCCATCCGCAAGCCAATGTGCAGGTGGAGCGAGCAAACAGAAGTATCAAAGAAGGTATAAAATCACGGTTGGGAACCAAACGAACTAGGTGGGTGGACGAACTGCCTCATGTTCTATGGGCACATCGAACCAGCAAGAAAACTAGTAACTCAGAAACCCCGTTCAGTTTGACCTATGGGATGGAAGCAATGATTCCGGACGAAGTCGGTGTCCCATCCGCACAAATGCTTTTGGTTGCCGATAATGAAAAAGAGCACCGGTTAAAGCTGGACCTCTTAGAAGAAAGAAGAGAGTTGGCCGCTATACGCGAAAGCAAATACAAATGCTAACTCCAAAAATAGTATGAAGCGCGAGTCAAGTTATGCGAGTACAACCAAGGCGATTACGTATTCCGAAGCAACGAAGCATCAAACGCGGAATCACCAGGGAAGTTAGCACCAACCTGGGAAGGCCCCTACCAAATTGATGAAGTACTGGGAAAGGGTGCATACAAACTAAAAAGTGTGGACGGCACTCTTATTCCCAGGACTTGGAACGTTGCGCAACTACGAAGGTGCTATATCTAAGTCATGTAATTTTCTTTTAGGCCTACGTGCCACTCTAACGGCCTACGTGCCTTGTATTTTGGTCTACACAACCAGTTCTGTTTATTTTAAGATGGACATGAATACAGACATAGTGCACAATTACCCAGTTTCAAATTTTTAACTTTAGTTCCTGTACGGATAGGTCTGCTCGCCGATATTTATCCTAATCATATATTTTGGATACATAACGGATTTAGCTTACACACATTTTTATTGTAGCCATACAAGACAAAATGTAAAATCCACGTTATATATACAGCCAAAAAAGGGATTGCAGGAACAAAACTATACAAGGAAACTATTCCTCTTCCTGAATAAAGTTGCGGAGTTGATGAACATCATCCGCAGTTCCAGCGAAACCTTGGACAGCATCCTGGATGGGAAAATGCAAGTTGTCGAAAGCATCCATCTGCGCATCATATTTCCCATCCACACCTACTCCATGAATGTCATAGTCCTCCACGGCACGACCCTCCTGAACAAAGGCTACTACCGCCTAGAAACCTGTCTTCCGCCCTGAGTCTCTAGATGCACAAAGAAGATCGGCAAGGCAGTCTTCTAGGGCGTCCCCTTTATGGATATGGGAGATAACCTACGAAAGTCATTTAAACATCAGCAAACATGTTCACAAGCTCTAAAAAAATAGGGAAGACCTTCTTTCAACAGCCAAGCACGGTCAGAGGAAGCTTCCTCAGCACTTACCTTTAAGGTGCCCTGTTCACCAATAAACTTGGTATTTTCCAGGATCAGGTCTTTAATCAGTTGATCCTTTTCAGCAGCTGCGGCACGAAGAGTGCTGAGGGTTTCCTCCTGAGCAGCAAGGGGAGCTTCAAGAGCTTGCCTTGTTTCTCCCGCCTAAGCAAGTTCAGTCTCGCAGGAACGAGCGAGACCGCGCGCGACTTCAATTGAAGCATTTTGTCGCCGACACACCTCTTCCCAATCTTTGGCAGCAGCGGCTTGACGCTGCCTTTCCTGCTGAGAGCCCGTTCAGAATCTCACCACTTCCATCGTTGGGTATTAGCCTCGATGCGATATTTTTCTTTCTCCACACGGAGCTCATCGAGGAGGTTATCCTGCAACCCCCAGTTCTCACCTATAAATCTCCAGTCCCGATACATCTCTTGGGTCGTGGAGACCAAGTTGGCCAGGTGATATATGTACGAATTCCTAAGAGATATCCAAGGTCGGTTGCGCTGATACTCGCGTTCCACAAGAGGCACGCACTCATGAAGGAAATCGAAACACACTTCCCCGTCAGAGAATCGCGAGGAAGGAGTTAGATTCCATTCAGGGACATGCCGAGCAACTCCACCTTGCAAAGTACGGCACCCGCTCGGAGGAGGCACCGACACCCGCTTAGAGGGTTCTTCAGTGCCTTGAACAGGAGGCGGAGGTGGTGATTCCGGCACTGACAACTTCCTGACACCCGTGGAAGTCGACCCTTCCTTGGATTTCCCCTTATCAGAAGTAACCTGCTGGGATCACTCTTGGAAGGAGAATAATCCAAGAGGATAATAGTAGCTGCACAAAAGCAAATCGTCGAGTCACCAGTTACACAGTTAATAAGCGAACCGCAACACGATCACAGAGAAGAGTTCTCTTCACAGCCGGTGGAGATGGAGGAGGAGAAGGATCCACACCTTGCCTTCCACCAGCAACCACTAGAGGGACGTTGCTGGAAGAAGTCTCATTCCTCTTCCGACCAAAGGCTGCAGAAAGATCACGTATTAACAGTCTTATCATAAAGGTGAATGTGCAGAATGTATTACCTGTCGCGAACAAGCCCTCACAAACCATGGGTTCCTGGAGGATGTGTTGAGGAAACAAAAAACTATCCTTGGTCTTGTCAAGGATGGGAAGGTCCTTCTTGTCACGGGCAGCAATGTATATAACCCCAGGCACACTCTCAACAAGAACAGACAGCAAAAGACCTTCAGCTGCGCAACAAATAAAAGTTAGACAGCGATTAACCTGAAAAATGCTTTCATATATAGTTACATCCATCGAGCTTCCGGAAGAAGGGCACATCGTCCGGGTAGGGCCACAAACGGCTCATTCCGGCCCTCACCAGAGTGGACTCAGGAATGGGGCGCATGGGGGTTGCGGTATGGGTTAACTGCTGATACCATCCATGCCTCTCAGGACGATCAACATATGGAAGTGCAAGCATTTGCTGATCAGACGATCGCCAGTACATAGATAGAGGGATCACATCCTCCCGAATCCAAAAGAACTTTCTGACCCAATCCGAATCCAGGGGAGGCGCATTCGAAGCAATCGCCTTCCGGTCGGTGGGCAAGCAAGTATACCATCCACCTCTATTTTGCAGATGGTAGAAAAAACAAACTTGTCGATCGTGGGCACGATGCCCTACGCCCGACAGCAGAATTCAAAATGGCGTATGCGCACCATCGCTGATGCATGAAGCTGGGAGATATGAATCATACTCCCAGTTATCAATTTACCTAGAAATCAGGTAAACGGAAATCGAAGATTCCCATAACTGAAAAACTCAGCATACACCGCCATCTTTCCTGACGGAGGACGGTTCGTCGTCGCACCGGAGGCAGGAAATTCAGGTTCCCACTCCGGAGCAATGCCGTATGCATTAAAGATGGCCTGAAACTCCTTTACATCCCAATCAACAGCAACACGATCGAAGGTCTGATAATCGGACCTCGAAGACATTATGTTTATCTGGATTTGAAGATAATTGCTTCAACAATTCCGGCGACGATTATCTCAGTTTTTTAGTCCAAAGTGAGAGAAGAAAAAAGAAATCGACAGATATATGTAGTGGTAGCATTTAAGAGGTGACATAGTACAACACAGCTATCTGCCAGTAAATACGTGACACGTCAGGCAGGTAAACCAAAAGCCATAAATTTAAAACCCCAAGGTACGGCTAAAGCCAACTGTCACACCTACTTTTGCGCAGAACAAACCTGTCATGTCAATCAATCTCCAAAAATAATCGGCGACCCTTCAGTTCTACAGTAAAGACAAACTGAATGTTTTGGCTGACAAGTCAGACGTTATCGGAACTCAAATTACAAAAAGAACAAGAAAGAGACAAGCCATAAAGACAGGCGGAAAGGTCAAAAACAATTAGACCATCCGCGATCAGGATAGCCTTCCTGAAAAAAAAAACACAAGGGCAGCAAGTTCAACACCATACATGAAAAGGATAATTTCATTTCATTTTTACAATATTTACAAGGAAAGGAAATGCATGCGATAACAGTACAGATCAATCCTAATTCTCCTTAGGAGCTTCCTTGCCTTCAGCTTCCTCGAGCAGTCGGTTCACGTGAAGGCGCAGTTCCCCAACAGCGGTGGGTTCATGGCGGTTCTCCTGAATATATTTCAGGATGTCAAAAGAAAGGTTATCAAAAGAATCCATCTGTGCATCGTATTCGTTTTGACAATCCTGACCATGAAGCTCAAACTCGGAGGACGGACGTCCCTCGCGAGCCATGGAGTAAGCTTCCGCGAAATTAGCCTGGCGATCCACCCGCGACGAGCTGACCAATAAGTCAACAAGGCAATCCCCAAGCTCAGGACCTTCCTTGATAAGCCTGATAATCTGACACAAGATAAAAGTTAGTATGATGTTTCATGAACACAGAAGCTGAAAGTATTTACCTTGGGGATGCCAAACTTGAGGAGCCATTTCCTCTCGTCTGAAGCGTTGGTGAAGTTCTTCTCCAGACCTTCCTTCTCTTCAGAAACAGAAGCAAGGCGGTCATCCTTCTCCTTCACCTCGGCCACAAGCCTCTGGACATCCTCATCCCGAGCAGCTATGAAGTCAACCTGAGTGGCTATCCGCTCCTTCAAAAGTTTATTTTCTTCTTGAATAGCCAGGAGGGCAGCCTCTCTCTTCATAGCCTCCGCCTAGGCGGCATCCCTAGCCGTTTCAGCCTAGACCATGCGGCTAACAGCGCGCTCAAGGTCGGTCTGACCCACAACCCAACTCTTAAAAACCTCATGTGTAACATCAGTATTTTGAGATAACTAAATAAAAGAGAATTTATTGTTACGTGTGTGTCGTTCGTTTAATTGTGTGCGTGTTTATATATGGATAAGGATTGGGTTTGGTAATGGAACTGGGTGGTGGGGCCCATAGCCTTCTATATAAGGCCATTTCCCCATCCTTTCACCTTTTTCTTCACACAACACACACACGCACACCCTAGAACACACACATACTCTCTCTCAAGACCCGAAACCAAATCCGGGTTAAAGTAAGGAAGATTTTGTGTGCAAGAGTCTTCAAATAGCAAGAACACGTCCAGATCTACGTATTGTCCAGATCTGAACTCGAACCTGCAAGAAAAAGGTGGGTTTTGGTTTAAAAGGTTAAGTTTTGTAGTAGAATCAACTTGCAAACAGATATAATGATAGATCGGGTTGTGAAATGTAAGAAAAACATAAACGTGGTGAGTTTAACCCCACAGGTGTGTTTTAGAACAAAAGGTGATGTTCGGACCTCATAGAACTCGAGTATACAAAGTTGGTACAACCTAAAAACCCATAAAAAAGAGTAGAATCGGGTCCTAAGAAAGAATCTCAGAGGAAAAATAGCCTTAAAATGGTAAAACGAAGTAAAAAAGGCGTTTTTCGCATGAAAAAGTGCTTCGCATCGCATGCTATGCGAAATCTAAAAATTTCGCATCGCACGCCATGCGAAGCGAAATCAGCATGCGAAGCGAAACCGCATGCGAAGCGAACTTCTCATGCGAAATTCCATGCAAAATTCTCATGCGAAATGGCCATGCGAAATTTCATGAAATCCATTTTCTGATGCGTTTTTTATGAAGGACCTGTTAACAAAAATAAAATTTTTTTGAGCTGACCTGGCAACTCAACCCCAACCAGGGGCTCTGCCCCTTGGACCTTGCTAGGGGCTGCCGCCCCTAGACCCCGCTACCAGGGGCGCTATCCCCCGGACGCCCGTTAGCTGAGGGTTCAGTAAAGTAGATGTTTGAAGTAGTAGTGATAAATAATTGACACTCGTTATGTGTTGCACAGTCAGTCGCGCACAGCTAAGGAAGAGCATTACCATTAACGGTTAGAGAAACCGGCTTCAGGTGAGTTCTAGCCCCATTTCTCTTGAAATGTTTTCGGGGCTGTGTGCATACTTTTAAGACTAGTATCATATATACTTAAATGATTAATGAGAATGATTAATACAAGAATGAAAGAAAAATGTTAGAACTTGTATGTGTTAGTTGTCTAACTTAACATGATTGTAAGAGTCTAGAAAGAATATAATGTAGGAGTCAGGGTAACGGGCCTTTCTAATACCTAGGCAAAAATAGAGTGTCCGACTCTATGATATCGGTGCAAGTGGTCGGGTGGCAAACCCTTATAATATCTGTGCAAGAGGTCGGGTGGCAGACCCTTATAATATCTGTGCAAGAATGTAAGAATAATTGTATGATCGTAAGAAAGTATAAAAATAATGTAAGAATAATGCAAGAAATGTTGTTTGTAAATAAAAGAACGTGTAACAATAACCCTGTAACTTGTTAAACTAGAACTCACTCAGCGTAGCTGACTTTTAGTATGCACGCAGGTGAATAGGATGAGGCATGTTGCTTGAGGTGGGACACGTGGCAAATGGATGGAGACTGGCATCGAAGACGGAGATTCACATGTTGTTTATGTTAATGTTTAAGACTTAATGTATTTTGTTAAGACAAGTACTTATGTTATGTAAGAATGTTAAATATTAAGTATTCCGGGCAAAGTTTTTAATTAACTCTGGTTTTAGAACTGTTTTTATGATTAAATCCAACACCAAAGTAGGGTTACCAGGGACGGGACCTTACATCACGGCTAGTAGACAACACATTAGCCAGATGATAGCTAAGTGCTTGCGCCAAACTAGCCTGAGTTTGGGAGTGTATCCTATTACACTCGGAGGGTGGGAGGCAATGTTCAAAGAACTCTTGGCACACACGCGAATCGGTAAAAAGCGCATCCGGGCCAAGATTCCATGAAGGACGAAAAAAGGAATCCCCCTGATCCTGAGATAAAGGATTAGAGGACTCCCCCTTATCACCCGTTGAAACTGGGGAGACCTCAGTTGTATCTTTAGGAGGCACCTCCTCAATTTCCACCACTACCTCCAGAGGTTGCGTCCCAACACCTGGGGGAGGCACATCCTCGCCACTACCCGCCTGCAGAACCTCTGGTGGCGGAGAAGGCGGAGGAACAATAGTAGTAATTGTTAATCCAGAAACAAAAGTTAGAAAAAAATCCACAACATGAGTCCATGAATATTACACATTCAGTTACCTGCAGGTTGCCGCACAGAAGTCCTACTCTTGGCCCGATCCTGGAGCCGGGTCAATCTGATCTTCTTAAGGGGGGGACCCTCCCCTAGCTTTAGTAACCTCCCCACTGGCAAGGTCACTGGCACCTTTGGTTGCCTCACCACCAGCGGGTCCCTCGGCACCGCCGGTCGCCCCTCCACCAGTGGGGTCAAAAGTCTGGATCACTTCTCCACCAGCGGGATCCTCGGTGCCCACAGTAACCTCACCACCAGCGGGCTCATCGGCATCAGAATCCCTATTCAGGCCAAATACATCAGCGGTATCCGCAGTCCTGTTGCGGCGGCGAATCATATCTGCAATGGCACACAAAACGCCAGCATGAAAACCTTCCGGAGTGCCTGGCGGGGAACCCTCGCTAGTCGAATCCTCACTAGAGGACTCGTCACTAGAAGAAAGAGCTATTGTCTCGTCCGGATGCATAACAGTAAGAGGTCTAGGGTTCAGAAGTTACACACCTTGAGCTACCGCAAGCTCGTTGACCACCGGCTCTGTACGACCGTGGGAAGGGAAAAAGAAGTTACCCTTGAATTGATCGATAACAGGCTCTTGATACATCTCCAAGGGCATCCTGAACATATTCCCGATGACAATGGGGACGAGAACTTCAAACAACGAACCATCCACTGTAACGAAAACAAAGAAAACAAGTATAAAACGAGCACAAATAACAGCATAAGGAGAGACAATAAGGGAAGAACTTACATCCGTCATCCCGGGAAAAATACGGCCGCTCTGCGGGATATGGCCACAGGCGGCTCATCCCCACCTGAACCAATGCGGACTCAGGGATCAGACCCATCGGTGTAGGAGTCCGCGTCAATTTCTGGAACCACTCATGACCTTCCGAATTGGCGGCAGGAAAGGAGAACTTGGTGGTCAACGAGCGGCGGGTCATAACCAGCGGAATAACTTCCGCATTTACCCACAAAAACTTGTTCTTCCACTCGTGAGCGCTCCTCGGAGGCTCAGTCCCGATCGCCTTCCCCTGGACGGCGAAACTAAACCAGCTGCTGTGGGTTTGAATCTTGTAGATCGCAAGAAAGCGATCCTCCGTAGGCTCCATCACATGGGCCTTGCAACAAAACTCAAAATAACGAAGCCTCATAATCCCAAACGGATGCAACTGGGAAATATGGATCTCAGAGGCAACCAAGAAATCACCAAAAAACTTGGTGATCGGCAACCAGAAATTGCCTATGGTGAAAGACTCACCGTATAAAGCAATTTTTCCGGCCGGTGGCTGATTAGCCGTAGAACCAGGAGAAGGAAGCTTCGGTCCCCACTCCGGCGCCAACCCATAGAGGTTGACGATGTCCTAGAAATCATAAAGTTTCCAGTTGATGCAGATGTTCTCTACCAGCCATGGTTGATCGGAGTAACAATAAAGTCAGAAGAAGATGAAGAGAGAAGGAACATGAGGAGAAAACTTTTGCAAGTAAATTAGAAAAGTGGAACGTCCTTCCCAATATATACACATCGCAATTAATGCGAAGAGAGAGGTATCCAGCTCACACGCTGAAACCGTTCACTCAGAAGATGACACGTTAGGCGGGAACTGACAAAACAAAATAATTTTGAATCAGCCACCTAAAATCTTGTGTACCAACCTCGATCACCACTCCTAACATGATTCAAACAGGAGACGTCACATCTCAGACGGCTAAACAGTACCCCTATCCAAACAACAGGAATCCTAAGGGCCAGTAGTTGCAACCCGCGACAAAAGATAAAAGTCCATAATGACATCGACTCATGGAAGCAACAATGGACTGGGGGGACTTATAGAGAGAGGGTAGCAAAGCTACCCACGGATCCATTATCCGAACCGCGGATCATCAAAAGACATCAGCCACCCACGGATCCATTACCCAACCCGCGGATCGCCAAAAGACATCCGCGCGAGGAACATGTGGACTAGTAAAGACATCCACTGATGTGTTGTAAAACACACTTATTTTCTGCACCTTTTATCTACATTTTTATATTATATTTTATGTATTTTAACTTATATTATCTAGGTATTACATATTTTTATTAATGTTGTAGGTTTCGGGTTAAAGGAAGAAAAACCAAGCTTTACGAGGAGCTTAATGGCCTTTTACGCATACGATTTCAAGACCACGCTCAAAGCCTGGTCCATATGCATCATGGAGGCCCAAGTCTTACATTATATCATAATACAACAAAAGAAAAAAAAAACCCTTAGCTTGGCAGTAGGGTTCCGATCGGAACTGTGCAGCAAGAAAGAAAGAAGAAAAAAGTTTTGTGGAGAAAGGTCTTGAGCTTGTGGCGGCTAAGGAAGGAAGAAGAAGGCAAGGAAAAGTCTCGGGATCGTTTACCATCAGCTTTTACAGCCAAGAGCAGCCCGAAATCATCCATATCCTTTCATCTATTTCATTGTTCATCATATTATTTTACTTGTTCAATTGATACATAGTTTTGCAATTGTGTTAGATATTGACTTGTTTATGATTGCTATTGATTGTTGAATGATTGTTTAGATGATTGGAATGAGTTTTTAATGAGTATTCATGGCTGTCCAATTAATATGCTAGGCTAATATTGTCGGTTCTACCTAGGAATGATGGTAATTGTTAGGTTTTGATGAGTTTATTGGATTGTTTGATTGATAGATGTTAATTGTTAGTGTAAAGTTTGATTTAGACATGAAATAGGTTGTGTTTAGTGGCTGGAAATTATATCAATTTATTGCTTAAACCCCTTGCGTTGGTTGATTAGTTTTGTGTTGATTGATCGGTGCATTGTTTGAGTCTAGACTTTGTGTTTAGGGTTTGTTTGCGGTAGGTACAATCGTAGGGTTTTGCTGCGTGAATTTGAGGTTAAAGTACAGCGGTTAGGCACCTTCTTAGAGACTGAGAGGTGATAAGAAGTTAGGGTCGTCTCATTACCTTTGCATGCTAGAATAAGGATTGCCCGAGAGCGAGTTCGTTTCTTACCCGGTTTAGGTGTTTTAGCGACTAGTTGATCTATTTTGGTTTAAGTTAAATTGTTCATTTATCCTTGGTTGTGTAGTATTCATTACCATTAGGGTCGAGTGTTGGTGAGACCGAGAGGTGAGTCAACATTAGAGCACGTTAACAATTGTTTCCCGGTTTGGTTGTTTTAGCCGATTTTGAGTAGTTTAGGCTTGTTGAGTGAGACCGAGAGGTAATCCAGTGAGCCCGAGCGATCCTTAGTCGTGACATCTTTAGGAACCGGTGTCTTGATATCATCCAATCCATTAGCTTGTTAGGCCTGCAATTTGAATCAAACCCAGGTAGACATTTTTCTCCATCCGAAGTTAACACGGTTAGTTTCCCCGTTAAGTTTTCTATTTTTGGTAACTTTTGTCAGTCAGTTCAGTTAGTCCAGTTAAGTCATTTTAGAAAGAAAAACAAAAATTAAAAATCAATTAAATTATTATTCTTAGGTAGGTCTTGTCTAGGGTTAGTGATCGTTAGCGTCCTTACGTGTCTTCGTGTTCGATACTCGGACTTCCTAGGTTTATACTACTTGCGACCGGTGCACTTGCCGGTTGTGTGTGGTTAGGATTTTTGTTTTAAAATTAAAGCTTAGTTGTGAGGGTCATTTTTATAGGGTTATCCGACGCACAACATCCACAAACCAAAGTGCGCTTCGCGGATCTCCATTGACAACCCACGGAATACCAACGAACACCCGCAGGAGGAACCCGCAATCAACAACAAGGGATTCACCACGCACACGATCCCCACGTGATATGAAAGAGCAGTTGTAAAAAACTACTTCTAGAAGATTCCCTCAAAACCTCCTTATAGCGACATCAGCCACTGGAAAGAGGACACCTAGACACGTAATGGCCATCCCACAACGTGCACAAATAATGGCTATACCATAAACGGGTCCACGCTGTCACATCTAATAAAGGCTCGACACGTGTCCATTCAGGCAGAGAGGGAATAACTTGATAGTGACAACTCCACCAATCACCTTCCCTCCACCTTCGGCTATAAATACGAAGATCATCTCTTCAAGTTATTCATTCACACTCCCAAGCCTTACGCAATATACCGATACTTGTATTATTTCCGATTAAGATAGTACTGATTCTCACGCTGGAGGGTGGTTACGGGAAGACCCCCCACTCTGTCCTTCCCGTAGCGAGACTCAACGGTGTTCTGTTTTGCAGGCATTAGCTTGGATCTGCTCTCATAACACTTCAAAATACTCACATCTGGGGAAATACCTGATCGGACTAACCAGTTCAATCCAGTGTTTCTTCATAAACCAACGCATCTTGTCCATGTCTTTAACAGGTTGAGCAATTGCGGCAAGTTGATCACAGAAACTTTTAAATTTCTTTGCATAATCCTGAATGGAGAGATTACCTTTTTTCAATTAACGGAGAGCATCAAGAAGATTTTGGGCCCGTTCAATCGAGTGCTGGCTGTAGGCATGTTCAAGGGTCGTCCAGAGGTCACGAGTAGTATGGACACCGAGAACCTCGGACATAGCTTCCTCGGTTAACGAGGATTAAAGGAGAAGCAAGACACGCTGGTCTGCTTCCAGCCATGAGGTGTTGGAAGGTAGTTTGTGGTTATGCTTTGTAATACATGGCTTATTTGGGCTTTTGTTTGCACACCGAGATCTCGGTGGGCTTTTAGTTGGTTTGGACTTAGTTGGTAGAATATATATAGAACATATGTTAACGGTTTAGGGTTGTTCGTTCATTGTTATTATCTACCCATGTAAGTTGTTAAGGGCTTAAGCACCCGACATATAATATACATGTGTTTTGAAGCTTCTTTATTGTGTTTGGTGTGTTCTTGGTTGTTTTCACAGAATCAACTTAGTGGTTAGTTTCTGCCTAACTGTTAAGCATATTGATATCACATTGGAAGATCCATCATGGGATTTGCAATTGGTATCACAGCCTATAGACCTTTTCTAGGCTTTACCACTTCCTCTTACTCGTGACTCGTATATGTAGCAAGCACACGAGACCTTTACTCAGCAACTTTGCTTAGAAACCTTTTTCCAGTTTATATCAAGGATTCTGTCGTTGATCTAAGATGGTTTGTTGTGTTGAAGGTTTCTGGATCTCGAAGAAGGGTGTTCTTCGTGTTCTTCGGTTGGTGAAAGTTCTGTTTGGAGTAGATTATGGTATATCTCTTACTTAATTTAAATCCCATTATTCTCGGGATTTGGTTAAATATTCAAGATTTACCATATCTTGCAGTATTCTTAGTTCTCTGGTCGTTTTTTAAATTATTGGGAGGATTTCAAGGTTCACGATCAGCATTCAGGGTTTTCAGGAGGATTTACAAGCTCCCGGGGTGAATTCTTCGTTCTCGGGTGATTTCATCATTCTCGGGAAAGTTCGTGTGTCCTCGGATATTGTTGATAGTTCTCGGTCAACATCCTGTGTTCTCGGACGAAATTTGCTGTTTTCGGTTTCTCCATCAAGTTTTCGGTTAAGGATATTATGGATCAATCAGGTGTCAGTATGTCCTCAAATGCAACGCTCCATCAAGAACTTGACTCCATCATGGGGACTACCACTCGTGTGCGTCGTCTTCTGACATCAGAAGGGTTTGCTGAGTGGAAGTTCATATTTGAGAAGTACGTGAAAGCAAAGGATGCAAAGATGTGGAGAAGCATAGTTAGAGGTCCTCAGGCTATTACTTATCAAAGAGAGGGCTCCGAAGAAGTTGAGAAAAAGCTAATTGAGTTGTATACTAATGCTGATTTTGACATTGTTGAGGAAGATGAGAAGGCTTTAGTTATTTTGACCATGACACTTTCACCTGAAATTGCCTTGGGATTTAAAGAGTTGAACTCTGCCAAAGGACCCTGGGAGACTCTCATTGAAGTGTTTGAGGGTAATGAGGACATGAGGAGAAGTAGGCAAGATCTCCTAAGACAACAATTTAACATGAACAATCATGTGTTAGGAGAATCTTTGGAGAAACAGCTTCACCGGTTCATCTCGTTGATCATGGAGATTAGGTCTGCAAATATAAATCTCACATCTGCCGAGCTCAACAACAAGCTGGTTAACTCACTGCCTCAGAGCTGGGACTTGAATGTGGCTGTCATTAAGAAGACCAAGGATCTGTCCATTGACTCTGTCGGAGGTCATGGCAATCATCAAGGCTTGTGACATGGATGACAAGCAACGTGCCATCAATCATGCTAGTACTTACAACACTGCAGGGTATGGCACTCCGGCTAATAATGCACCGGTCTCTCAAGAAAACTTCTCATTATTCAAGAGTCAGCCACCTCAACCACAGCAGCCTCAACAGACTTTCTCTATGTTTAGATCTTCACAAAGTCAATCCACTCCTCATTCTACACCCGCTACCCCTATTTGCTTTCCGCAACAAACTACTGCACCGAAATCACAAGCCTCTATGGCCACCTCCAACTAGTCTGACACTCAAATTCCCAGTATTTCAAAGGAGACTCAAGAGAACATAGCCCTAATGGCAGGTTTTATGAACTGCTATAACGCTTTTCTTGCTGGAGACTTAGTGCAACCCGTGATAGATGCTGAGCTAGATCAGATACATCCTGACGATGTGGAGGAGATGGATATCCCATGGCAAATAGCCATGGCTGTTTTCAGGGCCAAGAAATACACCAAAAGAACAGGCAGGAACAATTGCAATGTGCCTGCAAATCAGAAGGTGGGTTTCAATAAGAATTCTTTAAGGTGTCAACTGTCACGAGCCGGGTCATTTTGCTCGTGAATGCACAAACCCGGCTAAAGAAGTAAATAGAGAAAGAGCAATGGTACCGGTGAATGGTGGAAGAGAAGAGAATATGACTGGTTCGAGTACTGGTGAGCCGGATCTGGTGGTTCAGAACTTCTCCTAGGAGGATCAGATGGCAGCACTGAGTTTGAGTAATGAAGTTGCAAATTTTGTTGAGATGGATGCTGATGAAGGGGAGAATAAAGCTGAGGAGCAGGTGATGGATCTTCAGCATGCTTTTATGGCCTTCACTTCCACCAAACAAACTGAGGTAAGTACTGTACTCTGTTTTCAATCGTGCATTGATAAGGTAGGCCTGTACAAAATACATAATAGTAATCTAATAAGAGAAATTGAAAATACCAAACATGAAAACTCAACACTAAAGAAACTAGAAAAGGCTTTAAATGATAAGCTAGAGGCACAAAAACAAGATTTTTCTAAACTTCAATCAGATTTGAGCATAAAGTGCTGTCACCATTTAGATGCAAAAAATAAAATAGCTGAACTAACTGCCGAGTTAGAAGCATCTTGACTGGAGATAGTTAAACTAACGAATAAATTCGAAAATGCTGAATTCAATTTCAAAAAATTCGATGTCTCTAGTGCTGTTGTTGAGTCAATGATAGAGAAACAGTTGAAATGGAAAGAACATAAATATGTAGGTCTAGGCTATAACATGGTACCACCCCCGTATAATAATAACTACACAAGTCTTCCTCTTACCAAGGAAGAGGATGAAAAGGAGAAACGTATGCAGTACGGTAAGCCAACTGCAACTGGTAAGGTTGATACAGATTCGGCAACTGAATCTACCTCAAGGGTGACCGATTCTAATATGTCTAGTTAGTGTGCAGATGAAGTCATAATTGAGGAGTGGATTGAGGAAGATGATGAATCACCCACTGACTCATATGTTTCTTTAAATTTTCATGTGTTGTCTGTTTCAAATAACAATTCTACTAATGTGTGTGTGGGCTCGGTTTTCAAGAGCAAAAACAATCGTTTGGTTTCTTTTTCTAAAACTTCAGAAGGCAGTGATCTGTCTTTAAATAAAAGTGGTGAACTTAAAAACAAAATTAAAAACTTGTCACCTATGTTTGTGAGTGAAAAAGGATCTTGTGATGTTAAATGTGAAGTTCATAATGATAAATCCAGAAATGGAAAAACAAGCTCACACAAAAGAGCAAGACCGGGAATCGGCCACAATGATTTTTATGTTAAGAAACAAACTTGTTTCAACTGTGGCATTCCAGGTCACATTGCTAGAAATTGCTCTCGTCTCCCATACGTTCCATATTGTAACCGCCATCAGAGGACCATGTCTCATCATGCCTACAAAAATTTTCATTCAAATAATTCGAGGCATTATGACACAAGGCGCTTTGAAGGCAATTGGAGAAGAGTCAAGGCTGACAGGTCAAGTTTTCATAAGACCAAGCCCACTGTGACCAAGAAGCGGAAAGAAAACACGGTCTCGGTTCCTAGACCAAAGTGGGTGTATGAGCCGAGAAAATTAAATAGGGTAAAGTCAAACGTGTCTTCTATCCGCAGACCAGAGACCAAGTCAACCACCCGTATAAATCAAAAAGTTTTAAAGCCAAAATACATGTGGTTGCCAAAGTCCCCGGTAATAAAGTCCGTATCATCATGTTTGATAACAATGATGATATGACATGGCAGCCCGTAACACGTCTAACTAAGTCAGGCTTACCCAGAACTACTATGGACTGGGTACCCAAAACTAACTTATCTCGCACATTGTGCAGGAATAGCTATGGAAGATTATTATCAGACCATGGTTTGTTGATAGTGGCTGTTCCAGGCACATGGTGGGGGACATATCTCAGCTGAGTGACATTCAAATATTTAACGGCGGATATGTTTCCTTTGCAGGAGGAGAAAAAGGGAAGATTACTCAGAAGGGTACCGTGACTAATGGGGTTCTGAAGTTCGAAAACGTTAACTATGTTCCAGAGTTAAAGCACAGTCTGCTCGGTGTGTCGCAGATTTGTGATAAGGGATTTTCCACTCATTTCACCAACAAGGAATGCTCAACTATATATCTGGTATTGTCAAACCAAGCACATCGATATCAAAATTCATTTTATCCGTGACTGTTACGACCGGAAGCTAATTCATCTTAAAAAGGTACACATTGATAATAATGTGGCGGACCTATTTACAAACCGGTCGAAACAGCTAGATTCAATGTGCTTGTAGGGTTTCTTAAGATGTTATGTTTTGAAGACTGAGTATTTTTTAGGTTAAATTTGTACATAAATATTTTTTGAGGCTAAGTTTGTACAAATTTAGGGGGAGAAAACACAAAAATACAAAAAGAGTGTATGTGCGTGCTTAATTTAAAAAAAAAAATTATGCTTTGTTTTGTTGCTTAAAATTACGTCAGTTACTCAAGTTCAACGGACATATCTCATATGTTTGGTCCCGTAGTCAACTCCTGATTCACGGGATAGCCATTAACCTTAGAACTAAAAGTGACCGGGGCAACTGAACTTAAAAATTCTATTTTGATTCCTTCACTGAAAATTATGTCGGTCACCTAGGTTTGAGGGACATATACTCCTATATGTTTGGTCCTATCGTCTACTTGTAGACACATGGGATAGTCATTTACTTGAAAACTAATGGAGACTGGGTGATTGAATTTAAATTTTTCTTTCAGGGTTATAATCTGGGAAGTGATATTACTATTCAGCAAATGCTTACTAGAAGCTTAAAAATATTTTCTAATGAAAATTGATCCAACTTTTGAGAAATGATAGATAAATTGATTATGTGTGCCTAACATGTGAAGTTATTAGGCAAAAAAGGGCTTTTGATAAGTCATTGATGCGTATGGTAGCTTTCTATGATAAGTAAAAGTTTGAAGTGATATAAACTAAATCTGCTAAACTTTCTGTGGAGAGTCATTTTGAAGATGTGTGCATGTTCCCAGAAACATCTCTTCGAATGATAGGCAGAAAAGTAATTACCCAGACATACACGAGCCCGTTAATGTCTTGATCGTAAAAAAGTAAAATAAAATAAAAATAAAAATAAAAATAAAAAAATTAAATTAAATTAAAATTTATTTTGTATCGTTTGTCTTCATTTTTATATAAAGGCTTAAAGGGCCACCAGGGAACTACAGGGGTGGGGCATACAAGTAAGTCCTAAACATCCTGAATGTAAGGCTTGTAAGTCCGGATGGCATGTAAGTCCAACGTTCAACTTTAAAGCCTAAAATTCATTTTGTGTAGAGAAGAATCTTTGAACAAGCACTAGGGGGTTGAAGTCAAATTGGGGTGATCTTGGGAAAGCTAAATACACTTTGAGAAGAGATCAGGAGCATCATAGGTCCATAAGTGATGTCCATATTAGCATTATGCCTAATTGAATCTAATCATATCACTGGCACAATGAAAATCATACTAAGTTTCTAAATACCTGCCATCAACCTTTTCACTATGTCAAAATAACGCTGAAAATGGATCATTGTGAAACTATCTTAATCAATATGATTTCATGTTCGGATCTTTTCTTAAAAGGGTTGCATGTTTTTAAACAGCTGAAACTTGATCCCAATATATCTTAAATATTCTGAAGGCTGGATAGATAAATAAATCTTGTTTTAGTTTAGTCTTATTTTGTTTTCAATTTTATTCTATTTACCTCATATTTACTCATGTCGAAACAGATGTCTTAAGAAATCAAATTTTCAATTGAGATTTATTTTTTTTCAAAATGAGTGGGCCAATCCTTTGGCCCAACGGGTGCCTAGGTTCTCGGCTTGGTTAGATTAGCCCAAAGTGTTCTCTTTTGGCCCATCTGGACACCCGGCCCAGACGATTATGTATCATAAGATTAAAAGGCGGTTTTTGGTTAAGATAATTTTAAAATCTGCAAATCTCTTAACTCTCTCGCGTTCAAATATCGAAATTCAACTTGCTTAATCATCTTTCATACATCGTTTCCGTCAAACATCAAAGGTAATTAATCCTAACAGAATTGATTTTCTTGATTAAAGTTGTGAAGTCATTGTGGAAATCTCGAGTCGGTTGAAGTGGGTGATAATGTTTGTTTAGACGTTTTGCATTGAGCGATTAGAAGTAATCAATGGCATTAAGAGATTTATGAAGTTGCAGGTTGTTCTTCAATGACGTCTGGTGTGTCTGTGAAGATGAAGATGGTGAATTCAAGGGTTTCTTGGTGATGGTTGACCGAATTCCCTTGTCAAACTAGAGATCCCTTGGTTCACATGTGTTCTCGGTCAAATCCTAACCGAGAACTTGTTGGAGCACCCGAGAGGTCATTGTTCTCGGTGTATTAAAAATCTTTGGACCGAAAACACAACCGAATGTTCCTATTCTGGACCGAAAACGCCTACCAACGTGTTCTGAACAAAAGCTACGTGTGTTTTACTCTATGTATCACTAATTTAACTTGTTTGGTGCAATTATGGCTTATCAAGCGCCTTTGAAGTGGTTTGACTCTCACAACGTGGCTGGATGCTTGACTGACCCTCCATTAGGACACAAGGAGTTCAAGTCGATGATCGTGGGTCTGAACACATGCAGAATCTCTCATGCTTTGCGGGAAAATCCTGTTATTTGTAAGAAGATGGTGAATGACTTTTGGAAGACTGCTTCTATCAATCCAAGAGATGCCAGAGGCTTAGCTGTAATTGAAGCTAATATTTGGAAACGGCCTGTTGTTATTTCTGAGTCTATTATTCGTGAGGTACTATTATTCGGAGATCAACCTCATTATCCCACTGAGTTTCCAATTGATGATGTGGCAGTAGTTGTCAGAAGAATGAACTATGGAGGAAATTATCCACCAGCCATGAAGAAGCTCTTTCATCCATATTGGAGATTTCCGATTCACACTTTCTTTTCGTGTGTCTCAGGACGTAAAGGAGGTACCGATGAGATAAGCCTTACTCAGATGTCAGTTGTCACTGCTCTGATCATGGATTGGGATTACAATTATTCCACGTTTGTTTTCGTTGAAATTATGAGCAATCTGCAAGGAAAGAAGAAAGAGATGTTCCTGATGTACCCGAGATTTCTGCAAATGATTTTTGACTCTCATTATCCTAATCTGATTAAGTCAGTGGAAACAATTGATATGAAGGCGTTGGGACCAACAACCTTTGGGTTAATGAAACAGTCAAGGAAAGGAACAAAGGTAGTTTATCAAGGAATTCATCCGTTGGTAAAATTTAAAAAATTTGCTGAGATTGAGGAGAATCCGAGAAACGTTGGTGTTGTTGTTGCTGAGGAACATTTGGCTCCTGTTCAAAGGCATGTCACGGCCTTTGAAATATTATCCGATGATGATGTTGATATCACTCTGTCACAACAGTCTGTGCCTACTACTGAACAACTCAAGGAGTTTGAAGCATTCAAGAAATAGCTTCAGTCGACCGCACTAAAACCTCCTCGGTCAGTCATGGTAACACAAGAAGAAGATGAGGGTGAAAAAGAACCGGCCGCCGATCTCATTCCACGAAAAAGGAGAAAGAAAGATCCGAGACCTTGCGTGTTAGTTGCTAAAATAACATCAACTATACCTCCAACTATCACTGAGCCTGAAAATGTTGAAGCTCACGTTGCTCAAGATCCTACTGCTCAAGAACCAATCATGGAAGAATTTACAGGTATGTTTGATTTTGAAACGGATGTCTATTCCCACACTGAACCATCGGGATCATCCAATCCAATTGGTGAAGGAAGCTCAAGTGCAGCCGTAAAGTAACGCACATTTTGGCCATGCAAGACAAGTTTCTTCAAGATAGGGGCAAGGGTATTGCTTTAGAAGCTGATCTGGTTGACGTTCATGCCTTACAGCGTAGAGTATTCGAACTCGAACAAGACTCAACTGTAAAAGACATTCGCATTAAGGAACTTGAAGAGAGTCACATTGACAAAGACTCAAAGATTCTAGAACTTCAAGCTAACATGGGTGGCCTTACTGCGATGTATCTAGATCTCCAACAAAAGCTAATTCAGAAATTTGGAGATGAATTTAGAAGCTCGGCAGATATTGAACATGATAATCGTCCGGCTTCAAACATTAACTCTTCTGCTGGTATGGAGAAATAATTGTCTAGTCCACCTAAAACAGATGAACAAAAGGAAAGACTAATGAAGAAAAGGATGCTTATTAGGAAGAATTCAAATTAGCATGTGGTGTCATCTGATAATCCTGAAAAATTTGTTGTGAACCTGCAAAAGGGTTTCTCAGATAAATACGGTGACCGATCTGGAGTTCTTTCATGGGGTTATGATGTGGATAAAAGAATGTGGTGGGTTAAACGGAAATCTGGCAGCACCTAGTACTATGATAAAATGAAAAGGTTTGGGTCTTGGACGAAGGTAGATTTGATTGATTTATCTCATGCTGCATTTCATAATCCAAACAACGATCCAAATGCGAACAACTTTCATACCTTCTTGATCTCTCAAGTGGAACGTGGTTTTCCAGATATGACTACAGCCGAATCTTTTCTTAAGAAGGCTAAGGGTGTTCGTGACCCTCACACTAATAAAACCATGGTAAATGTTATGTGTCCACCGACATGCAAAGTAAAATCAATTCCGATCACCAAGAGGTTTCCTAAGGGAGCTCTTGATGAAATGAAGTTTTGGACATATGATGATGTGACGGCCACAGTTATTATCAGATTGAATAAGAGTCAATATCGTCTTGTTGATCCTAAAGATTTATTGAAGTTCGGAGAAAAGGATCTCAAGACTCTTAGCAAATTTTAGATAACTGCTGAGCCACTTTATGAACCAGCTGCTAAGGAGTATACTCGTATGGTCGGAGCAATCATTCGTGAAGGTCTGTGGGCAGGTGCTCATAATGCCGCAGATGCTGATATCCTTGAGCATGAATAAAGCAATAAACCAAATGGGAGATTGTTGGAACGTAGTTTGTGGTTTATGCTTTGTAGTACTGGGCTTATTTGGGCTTTTGTTTGTACACCGAGATCTGTTGATCTCGGTGGGCTTTTAGTTGGTTTGGGCTCAGTTGGTAGAATATATATAGAACATATGTTAACGGTTTAGGGTTGTTCGTTCATTGTTATTATCTACCCGTGCAAGTTGCTAAGGGCTTAAGCACCCGACGTATAATATACATGTGTTTTGAAGCTTCTTTATTGTGTTTGGTGTGTTCTTGGTTGTTTTCACATAATCAACTTAGTGGTTAGTTTCCGCCTAACTGTTAAGCATATTGATATCACATTGGAAGATCCATCACAGGACTTACATGAGGCATAATCGGGATTCGGAGAAAGCTTCCCGTCAACGGTAATTTCTGGTGGTGGAGAGATAGAAGAACCATTGATGTGCCCTAAAAGTTTCTGATGAGAAAGGTGAGGATAAACTTAATTTTTCAATTACTGGTAATTGGTTGAAGAAAGCTTAATGGTAAGCATATGAAGAAGAGTGGTCATAGAGAGGGATTAATCAGAGGTAGAGGTGGCCATGGATGGCAGCGATGAGAAAGGAGCAGAAAAGAAGGGTTGAGGATCGGTGTATTAGGCTGATACCATATGGAAGGTATTAACCCGTATTCTTGATTGATTTACAAATAAAGTACAAGAGTATATAAATACAATTACAAAGGAAATAAATATGGAAAACATATCAATAAATAAATACAAGATAAATATAAATAAATGGAAGATATGACAATATCATCTCATATCGTTGACAAGAATAAAAGTTGTTTGTATAAAAAAATACTAAGAGAACATTCATTGACAATTTATATCCAAATATCTCAACAGAAAATAGTTCTGCAAGTAAAAAAAGTTAAATGTGTAAAACAAATTAGATCTTAGTACCAGCGTTGTTGGTAATTTCCATTATAATAAGCCCATCACGTGTAGGCGACTAGGTTGGATCTATTGGGCCTGTGAGATTCATTAATGTTATAATGGGTCTCTGGGGATGCAGTTAGGGCCTTAGGGGTGTTCATCGGGTCAACCCGATCGGGTTTCGCGTTAATCGGGTCGGGTTAGTCGGGTTTTTCTTAAAAAATATCTAACCCAAAGCCCGACCCTATTAAGGTTCGGATTAGTTGGGTTTAGGGTTAGTCAGGTTAATCGGGTTTACCGTGTTACTTTTTAATTTTAAGTTGATTTTTATGTTTGTAACTTGTGAGCTGTAAATTTCTCATTCTACTCAATTTTTCAATTTCTTTCACAAGTAATTATCTTATAATTACATATAGGTTTGTAAACTAACCGAACGGACATGAAGGCATGTTTGTGTTCGTTTATTAACTTTAAATGAACACGATCACTAACATTTAATCGAACAAATATTTGTGTTCATGTTCGTTAGTTAAAAAAAGAAAATGTCAGTGTTCGTTTATGTTCGTTTGTTTAAAATCTAAACGAGCAAATCACAAACATAAATGAACATAATCAAACAAAGATAAACGAACATGATGGAACATATATGAGCATATATTAACGAACACAAACATGCATAAACGAACATAAATTAACGCATTTAAATAAACACAAAGTAAAACATATATAAAACACATTAGGGTGATATAATTTCTAAATGCAAATAATATTTAATAATATTCTATTAATATGTAAATGAACATGAACGCAAACAAACTTAAATGAACGATCATAAACGAATGTTCACGAACACAGGTGAAAGAGTGAAACATTTGTTCATATTCGTTCGTTTAATTAAATGAACACAACATAAATGAACTTCCCCTCGAACGATTCATGAACAAGCATAATAATTAACTCCTCTATAAAACTTCCGACATTAACTTTTTAGTGCTTATTTCACCTTTTCATTATTGTATTTGAAGTAAAGTATCACCGCTAGTCGGGTTATTCGGGTTAACCCAAAACCCGATTTTTTTCCCAAAAATGAACCCGAAACCCAACCCTATTAACAATTTGGGTTAACCCGAATAACCCGATTAATATTTTTTGACCCGATTTAACCTGACCCTAATTTGCTTATTCAGGTTCGGGGTCAAGTTAATCGGGTTCGGGTATTTTGGACACCCCTAGTTGCAGTTAGGTTTTTATTATATTCGGTAATTACTTGTTGGCTAATCTGGGTCGCCCTTATAAATACATAGCCATGATTAGGATTATTGTATTGGGGATTATTGTAGTCAATGTTTGAGTTAGTTTCTTAATTATAATAATGTGAGAGGTTTATCCTAATGTGTGCTCGTTTGTATTTCTGTTTATCAATTCGTTCTTGTAGGACGACTACCTGCGCGCTACGCTAGGTCTTGAAGAGGGTATTGTGTAGGCATATATGAATTGCATTATAAATTATAATATTGGTAGTTGCGCATTGCTGAGGGAAAGGTTTTTTTCAGGTCCGATGATACCAAATATTGTTTACATGAGTAGCTCATACTAACAAAAGTTATGAAGAGTTTTTGATACTTACAAGTGTTACAAAATATCATTGTTTTGGTGGTGTCCAAGTTACGTGATAGTCGAAGCTTTCTTAAGTAACAGCTGTCCAAAAGAGTGGTTTGCTGCTGTCGTTCCTTTGCCTTCTTGCTCTGCATATGGTTGTTTTTTGTAACGTGCTACTGCTGTTAGAAGGCATTAAGTTTAAGCATAGCTAGCATGTGATGTTATTTTGCCGTACGATATTTTTGTCTGGTTTGATTTTGCAGCAGCTGAAATACCAAACAAAAACCTGCTAATTAACCCAAAATAAACAGATAATAACTTTTAATCAATACATATTTAGATTCATATATCGTTAACATATATGAATTGTAGAGCTTTGACATGAAATGCTTGTGGAATTAGCAGCCAGCCTCTGCTCATTCTATCTTTCTGAGGTAGTGACAACCACCAATAAGTACCAAAACATCATCTAAACAACCATATGGTGATGGTCGACTGATTAAATGATTAAATAGTCGTCATTCACCGACGGAACATTTGGCCATGATTATTTAAACTGATATATAAAAAGAAATTCGCAGTTCTAAAATCTTTTCTTTAACTCATATCACGACGAATTATCGACAAAAACTATTGGTGGCATGCAACGTATTATTATTATTTCATCTTTGAGGTGGGGTTAATGTGTGTTGGTTTTTTTTTTTTTACCGTCTTGTTTGTTTGTTTTGAGGTGGGGTTAATGTGTGTGCGTGCCAATAAATATGCTTTAGCTTTTCATTTAGCAAAGAGACTTAACTCTTCATAGTTTCCAAACATGAAGAACTATGTAGGAGGAGATCATACCACTGTTGATCCGACATCACCAATCGCAACCCGTCGGAGAATAGTATTGTTTCCTTTACCCGTTCAAGGTCATCTAAGTCCCATGCTTCAGTTAGCAAGCATTCTTCATACCCAAGGTTTTAAAATAGTAATCATGCACGCTTCACAAAACACTCCCAATTATTCAAACTATCCTCACTTCACCTTCAAGCCCATTGCTGACGGGTTTTCCGAGATTGGAAAGCACATCCCGGAGAAACCAGACCCGAGCTTTTACCTCACGTACCTTAACGAAAACTCTGCAGATTCATTTAAGGAGTGTGTAGCTGGGTTGTTGGCTGAGCCCGATGAGCCACCTGTGGCTTGTTTAATCACAGATGCCAAATACTACATCGCGCAGGAGATCGCTGACTCCCTGAAGGTCCCTCGACTAGTGACCTGGGCGTGCACCATTGTTTCCGTTCTTGTTTATCGTGATATATCTTTTTTCTATGAAAAGGGTTACTTCAACCTCACAAGCAAAGGTAGTGTAATACAAATGGAAGTTATTATGTTATAAATCTATGTTTATATTAATTACTTTAACATACAGAGGAAATTAACATGTCAATTGTGAGAATTAAGTAAAGTAATTATATATGTAAGTAGAGTAATTATGTAATTACATAATTACTTTACTTGATTCTCATAATTAGCACGTTAATTTTATTTGTATTTTATCCAAACCCTTAACATATATATATATATATATATATATATATATATATATATATTGTATACAGATTCGGAATACGCAACACCAGCTCCAGAATATCCACTTTTGAAAGTCAAAGATGTCATAAAGACTTCAAGGAACCCAAATGGTATGGCGAAATATCTAACCAAAGTGATGAAGCAAGTCAAGGCATCAGCAGGATTCATCTGGAATTCCTTCAAAGAACCCGAGGAGGCTATATTACAAACCTTTAGCCATGATTTTCCAATTCCGAGGTTCACATTAGGCCCACTTCAAAAGTATTTGCCATCTTCGACCTCAAGCATAGTTTTTGAACATGATCGAACCTTTTTCCCATGGCTTGATGCTCAAGCCCCCAAATCAGTGATATATGTAAGTTTTGGGACCCTTGCAAAAGCAACCGCGTTAGAATTTCAAGAAATGGCTTATGGATTGGTAAACACTAGTTTACCTTTCTTGTGGGTGGTCCGACCAAATGTGGTTGGGGGTTTAGAATGGCTTGAGTGGTTGCCTGAGAAGTTCTTAGAACGAATGGATGGCTGGGGACGCATAGTGAAATGGTGTCCTCAAAAGGAAGTGCTAGCACATGAGGCGATAGGATGTTTTTGGACTCATAGTGGTTGGAATTCCACATTGGAGAGCATATGTGAAGGAGTTCCTATGATTTGCTCACCATGTGATGTTGGGCAACCGATAATCGCAAGATACGTGAGTGATGTATGGAAAATTGGCATTTTGTTGGAAAATGGTCTTGAAAGGGAGGAAATCCAGAGAGTTGTTAAAAGATTGATGTTTGATAAAGAAGGCGAAGAAATACGTGAAAGAATAAATCTTTTGAAAAAGGAGGTGAGCATCTCTTTCGAAGAAGGCGGATCTTCATATCGATCCCTAAGAAGTTTGGTCGATTACATTTCATCGTTATAGCTTCAATAAACCGTTTTAATTGTACTCGGACAAAAAAAATAAATCAAAATAATATGATTTTCGACCTTGAAATTCGTGTTTGAAGCTTGTACGAAAAAACAGGGACACTCGGGGGTGGGGTGCAATCACACTAAGTTGCTCTCCTGAATGAGTGGTGTTAATGGTGTTTACAGAAAATTATTTCAGTGACAAATTCAATAAACAATCTATCTATATCTATATTAAAACAATAATTCTTTCCATAAATAACATGCATTTTTATAATTTCTTGCTAAAAAAAATTAAAATTAAATTAAATAATTATTCTCATTAATAACATGAATTCTCATAATTTCTTGACAATAAAATAATTCAAAATTTAATAAAACCACATTTAACTTCTAGAATTTCTCCTTAATAATAAATTAAAACTAATTCATTGCTAATTCATTTTAAAATTTTGATTAAATTCATAATTTAATTTTGTGAGTTTCAAATTTGTTTCTAATATTGATGCTAGGATTTGAAGGTAGAATTAATCATTCTTTTTGTTGTCTTTTTTTAATCACCCACGGATTCTGAGCTAGTTTCTAATAAAACATATACAATGCAAGTTTCAGTATAAAAAGTTCAGTGACACCTAATAACAAATTTAAATCTATCTATTACGCAAGTACATAAAATACAATAAATTTGTCAAAACAATAACTTGATCAAACTTACGTAACTGACACATCTTTTTTTATTTCTTTTTTTATGCCTTTCTGAAATGCAAGCCCCGTGTGGGGGGAGGGGGGGGAAGTTAGACCTATTTTATCATCTCCAATAGTTTTGCATTCAAATCAGGCACATCACTCCAAATCAGCTTTTCTTAAAAACCATATTTTTTTACTCCAACAATACACACTATGATATTAGCCCGTGTAATACACGGGTGGTTAATAAAAATACAACCAAAAAATTAAATTTAAAAATACACATAACAGCACATACCTTATGGATTCATAAATATAAATAATGATAAATAAAATTTTATAATTCATAAATATCTAAAAATCTTATTTAATAAAACATTTAAAGTTATATTTGTAACTTTGTTATTAATTATATAAATGATAATAATATTAAAAATAGCTTATTAGATGTAAATTATAATTTTAGAAATTGTTTAGAAGGAATTTTATTTAGATATCTTAGTTAATGCAATGTGAAAACTATGTATTGCTTTAATATAGTAGTTAGATTAGATTACATTCTCAAACCATCTTTACATTTCTACATCATCACTTACGTTTACATTTAAATAAGAATTGCACAATACTATAAAATATTTAATTTTTATATTTTATTTAAATAAATAGAAATAGAATAAAAATCTAGTAAAAAGTAGATTAACTAAAATATAACAAATAGATAAAAAATTTTTACATAATTTAAAATGATAATTACTCTAACAATATTGAAAGAGAGATAATTTGAAACTTTTGCCTAATAATAAAACATATGAATTATTATTATTATTATTATTATTATTATTATTATTATTATTATTATTAATTGTCCACAAATGTTCCATTAAATCATTCCAAAATGGATGATGAGCTTCATTATCAGGTAGGTCCCCGAACAATTCCATTTACGCTTGGAAAGTAGACGTCAGTCCATAAAATGGCGGTTCAGGTGGTTCATCTTCATCATTCAACCAATCTATTATGATGACTCCTTCATCCCCCACAATCATATTGTGTAATATAATACATGTTTTTTCTAGGACTACTTGTTATTTTTTAATTCGAATTAATCGTTATAAAATAGATAATAAAATCGTTAGAAACTCGCCATTAAAAAATTAACCATTAAACTAGCCGTTACGTAAAAAATACACAAACAAAAAATACATCATTTTTGAAATAAATATAAAAGTATGTATATATGTATTATATTTTAATATTTTTATAAATATAAATATGAGTGTGTGTATATATATGGTGAAAGATGTGATATTAGGGGCTCACAATGGATGATTTTTGATGGTTTGAAAAATCAAACCCTAAGCCTTGGTTTTTGATTTAAACTAACCACTCCAATAATTTTAGATGATTTTTAGGTAGAATAAAGTGCATTTTCGTCCTTGTGGTTTGACAAATAATGCGTCCAAAAAGTTTATTTTTTGCATATGGACTCTCCACGTTTCTCAAGTTTTGCCCATTGCATCCAAACCACTAACCTCGTTAAATTTAATCGTTAAGTCAGGGGTAGACATGTCTTTTCACTAATTCTTTATTATATGAGTAAAGTGCCAAAATCGTCCCTGAGGTTTGGTCATATTTGCGAATTTCGTTCAAAAATATTTTTTTTTCGCAAGTAGACCCTCGATTTTTCCCAACCATCGCCAATTTCGTCCAAATTGTTAACTCGGTCTAAATTCAACGTTAATTTATGGGTGTTACTGTCTTTTTACATGTTTGTTTACATTATTGTTATTATGTGTTTGTTTGATGACATATATAACATTTCACGATTCCTATGTTTGAATCCAATATATTATCCGTTTGTTTATTTTTCTTTATTTGTAGTCATATAAGGGGTTTAGCTCAGCGTAATAATAATAACAATGTAAACAAATATGTAAAAGGACGGTAACACCCCTGAGTTAACGTTAACTTTAGACCGAGTTAACAAATTAGACGAAATTGGCAACAGTTGGGAAACATCGAGGTTATAATTGCGAAAAAAAATATTTTTGGACGAAATTAGCAAATGTGACCAAATTTCAGGGACAATTTTGGCACTGTACTCATGTAATAAAGAAAGAGTGAAAATACATGTATACCCCTGAGTTAACAATTCAATTTAACGGAGTTAGTGATTTTGATGTAATTGACAAGAATTGGGAAATGTGGAGGGTCCGTATGCAAAAAATAAACTATTTAGACTAAATTCGCATTATTTGCCAAACCATAAAGACAAAAATGACACTTTACTCTTTTTAGGTTAGTTTGAACCAAGGTAAACCAACCACTGAAGATGGTCGTATAGTTTTAAAATGTTACCAGAAATACAATAAAAGGAGTAATCTACAATATCATCAAAGATAAACTCATATTTATTCTAATAGTGAAGATTAAGTCATTTCTATGCCTCCATAGCACCCCCCAAGTTTCTTGAGGGTTGTAACTTATTTTCTTGAATGCGTGCTAACTAAAGTTCAAAATTAATTTCGTTGTCGTTCATGTGTTTCCAATGTGAAGGTTTTTTAATCATGATATTTTTAGTCATTATTCGTTCTTTTAAAAAGATAACTACTAATTCGACCCGCGCGCGTTACGGCTCATCAACACACTTATACGTGGTTGAACTTCAAAACGTATAGAAGATTTAAAATCAAGCCACTAACAAACACCAATTTGTGACTGCTCAAACAAAAAATGCCTAAATTTTGACATTGACAAAGAATAAAAGCAATTTGACTAAAAATTTATGAGCCCAAACTATTGTATTCTAATAACACAAAATATTAAAAGTTGAAACAGAAAAAGAGATCTTGCTTATCTTAGCATGCTAGTCATTGCTTAACGGGATCTGATTCTTTATAACAGTGAACCTCTCTGCTTCTTTCTTGACCTAAGACCTTTTCTAAGCTTTTGGATCCTGACATGCGCCTCTCTAGGTTTCGTTCTCTCTCATAACTGGTATATGGATCTCTTTATGTGGTACATGTATTATCAGCATCCAATCCGAATGAGTTATGTTAAATCTTAATGGATTATGTTTCGTCTCTAAATGGATCGATTCAGGATAAGTTTGTCTCTAACAGTGTACATCTTCCATCAGTATCCTCATTTGTAACCTCTACATTTGGATTTGTTAGAAACATCGTTTACTGCCTGCAAGTTATTTTCATCAATAGTTCAATACATATGTCTTTTTTATTCCATGAAATATTTGCAGAAATAAAAATTTAAAATCAAAATAAGAGCATTCTCATCCCACTCTTTATATCCAAACCAAAAATTACACTAAAACTCACTTTATTGTCTATCTTCATTTCAATTAAATAACACTTTTTATACCTTTTGTCATTACCTTTTCTCTTTCTTTCATTCACAACCACTTTCAAAATATATTAAAAAATTATAGGGGATGAACAGTAACTTTTCAAATATACAGAAAAATCACTACTTTTTCTAAAATATAAAAACTCTTCACTCACAACACCCTGAATCACTCTCTAAATTATAAAAACACCCCTCACGTAATACAAGGGGTTGGATGAGAATGCTCTAAGAAATATGAAAGCAATTACCTTGATTTTGAAAATTGATTAGATGATTTACTCTTTGATGCTTTGTTGCAATGGCACATCACTTTTCGAAATTTCCTTTATTTAGGTTTCTGCAACAAAAGGGCAAACATAAACCGATCAATATAAGATTTTGAATTCAACTCTAACCCAAATTGACTTGTTTGTTGAACGTTGAACTTGTTTTCAACTGAAAAGTATATACCAATTTGATGACGGACTTAGATGGTGAGGTCAATTTCCACTGTCATCAACCAATATTTTTCTGAACTCTCCTAATTGTAATCCATTGCAACTTCATTAAATTCATATTTTCCATACAACTTAGAAAATAGATTAGATTAGTTAGTTGTTCCTTACCAGCATACTGTTTTAGGAGCCTGATATCGGATTACAGTGTCAAACTTTCTGATTTGCAAGACAATAATACTTTAACATTTTAGATTATACCCATTTTTAATTGTAAAAAAGAGATAAAAGTATAGTAATGTTTAGGTAATTTTAGTAGGAGATGGATGTGATTGTTGTTAACGTAAAATTTTTCCATGAGGGTCGTGCTAACCCAAATGCAGATTTATTTGAGTGAGTCCAAAATTAATTTCGTTGTTGGTGGTGTGTTATCCGACGTAATGGTTTTCTTAATTATGTAATTTTTGAATCATTATTCATTCTCTTAAAGCATTGAAGAAACAGTAGTGTAACTTTTGGTAGGCTTAGTTTAATGTCTCACCCCAAAACGGATTAACACCAATGTAATCCCCAGTGGGTTTAACTTGATGCTTTCCGTTGAATGTAGTAGCAATTGTTCAAGTCTCCGATGGTTGTAGGCCTGCAAAATGGAGCACTGTGAGCTCGTTATGATAAGGGGAATTGGGGGGTTTATCGTCCACTAAGTGGTATGTGCATATGTTTACATACGATGAGATGGGGTTAAGACTCACTGAGTCGTTGAAAGCTATTGGTATTGTGTCATAACGAATTATGAAAACCTTTTATTTAGTCAACGTTACTCACCAGCATATAGATGACGCATTTTTGTAAATGAAGCATAGAATACAGCTAATGGCTCAAGAAATTTTGTAAACGAAGCATAGAAGATTGCTAGGCATAGAATACAGCTAATGGCTCAGCAAATTTTGTAAACGAAGCATATGTAAACTTGTTTTATAAAGAAAGTAGTTTCGTAAAATGAAAAAGGGTATCTAATTCCTATGTTATGAAAGTAAATATTTTATTAATCATTTTCCACTGCGTAACAAAAACTTTGAAAATCAATAGAACTGACACCAATTATTAGTCACACGGACAGGCCCCTAAGAGCGTGTGTGACAGGTTGGTGTCATAGCCATCGGTTTTAGCGAATTAAGTATTTGACAAAAAAAATACTTTGGCTTATACCTGTTTAAGTTTGTGAAAGTAGGGATAAGATAAGTATATGTCTGGCAGATTCTTAGACACAATCAGTAATACCTATATCTTATTCTCGTCTATAGTATGTCGAAGAGAGGAAATTCAAACGTTGACGCCAACAGCGGACCCTCAAGGAATAGAATACAAGTAGAGGATTAAAGAAATTGCTAAAAATCCAGAAACAAATGTTATCCCTTCCACTGATAATCAATTCATGCGAAAGGTTGATGTGCAATATCAATTGCAAATGGAATTGCGGAAGTTTTCCCAACGATGCTCGAGGCTATGAAGAAGCACAAATCGTCAAGCAAGGAGAAATCTAACAAATTCAAAAAAGATGAGGAAGAACATATCAACTCTAATGGTGATAGTAATTATGAAGAAAAGAGGCCCAAGAAACGAAAGACTATGAAGGGATGTGGTTATAAGACATTCTAGAAGTTTAAGCCTAGAGACTTTAATGGAAGTGATGGTGCTATTGATGCACTATGATGGCTTGAAGAGATAGAAGCCTTTAATGTTATTAGTAAGTGCACCGAGGAAGAAGCGATTCAATATTCCTCCCAATATTTTAAAAGAGAAGCTCTACAATGGTGGAACACCCATATACAAGTCAATGGTAGATTAAACATGTACATACTGAGTTGGGAAAAACTTCAGAGATCTCTTAATCAGGAAGTTTTGCCCGATGAGTGAGAATGATGAAAAGCAAACCAAATTTCTAAGCTGCAAAGTGGTTGGGACGAATCTGAAGGACTACAATACGAAATTTCTCGAGTATCGTAGGATAGTACCACAATTGGTAACGCCATAACATAACAAGGTCACTCGCTATATCTGGGATTTGCCAAAGGATATTAGAGATATGGTTAGATCATCTCTATCTCAAACCACCAATTCAGCCATGGAATTGGCTGGTTACATAATGAATGGTTTGATTATAACCCGTGAAGAAGAAAAGAAAGAAGGTACATTCAAGAAAGAAGGTGCCTTCAAGAAGAATGATATGGGAAATAAGAAACAATATGGCGAGGAGAAGAATGATTCACAGTCATCAATTTTGATATACAAGATCTGCAACCAAAGACACTTTGGGAAGTGTAGGTTTGAAAAGTTAGTTACTAGTTCTAATTGTAAGCAAATGGGTCATCCAGCAACTAATTGTTGGATGAATAAGATAACTTGTAACGGTTGTGGTGAGTTGGGGCATTTTCAGTTTGATTGATCGAAGAAGAAAACTGGAGGAGATGGTGAAGTGGTAGTGCCACCAAGAACGATACCAGTAAGAGAAACACACAAGTCTTTATGCTTAACACCCAGAAGGCAGCAGAAGTGCTGAGCGTTATATCCGGTACGTTTCTCGTTAATAATGTCTATGCTAGATGTTTTGGTTAAAAATCAGTCTAAGGATCAAGGAACCAAATTCGTAAGTGAGGTTGGTGCTTGTATGAACGAATATGATCAAAGTAACAATTATAGACAATGAACACAAAGATTTATACGAGGAAAAGCCCTTGGTAACTAGTATCCCGCCGGCATAAAAACCTTGGGCAGTGAAAACTATCACTACCGATTATATTGAACTTGAAAAGATTACAAATGGTGGAATTATAGCTGATCGTGAGTACAAGTGTTTCTGCTAAGAGTTCTAAGTACTTGAGTGTTGTGTGTTAATCAGCTATAGTTCGATGTATAAATAAAAGTAAAAATAACGGCTAGTAACTAACTAAGCTATAAACTCGGCCACGTTCTTTTTACTTCTTCAACTTGACCGTTTAAGAGCTTGGATGAGAAGAGAAGACTAGGTAAACTATCTCATCCGCAAGAATAGGGATTCCAGTAAGCACGTGTTATACCTACACAAATAGATAAAAATATAACTGAAGTCGACTGTTGAGGATCCTTAAACCACTAAGGATCCTTAGTCCTGGTAGCAGTTGCCCATGATGATTGATCTTCAAGGATCAAAGATCCTGGTCCCAACACTAGAGTTTTGCTTGAATCGGTTGCAAATCAAAGTTTTATAGATAAAAGATTTTATAGTCTATTAAATGAACCCTTAGTTAAGCTAGATAAATCTCTCATAGTCGAAACGGCCAATGGTGAACTGGTCAGAATATCCGAAGTCCTGAAGAATGATGAAATTCTATTAGCAGAATATGCCATACTTGTTCAGTTGTTGCCATGACACTAGCTGGTTTTGATATCGTCCTAGGTATGAATTGGTTATCCGATAACCAAGCTCGTAACTTATGCGATAAGAAAGCTATTAAATTTCGTACAGCAAATCGAAAGACCATCCAAATTGCGGGAGACAAGGATGTTGATCGCGCTAGATTAATTTCAATGATTAAAGTTAATAAATGCCCACCAAAGGATAATTAGCATTCATGGCGTATGTGACAGAAGAACCCAAAGAGAAGAAATTAGAGGGCGTACCAATTCCCTTAGAATTTCCCGAAGTTTTCCCAGAAGAATTGGCAGCAATACCACCAGAGCATGAAGTTGAGTTCATAATAAATCTAGTACCCGGAACAACACCGTTGCTTGATCCCCATATATATTAGCTCCAACAGAGATGAAAGAATTAAATAAAAAGTTAGACGAACTGTTAGAGAAAGGATTCATATGACCAGGTTCTTCACCATGGGGGAGCTCCGATCCTATTCGTGAGAAAGAAAAACGGTTCAATGAGAATGTGCATATACTATTGAGAGCTAAACAAAGTAAAAATCAAGAATAGATACCCGCTCAGAAGGATCGATGATCTGTTTGATCAACTACAAGGAGCGAGTAACTTTTCTAAGATCAATTTACGTTCAGGTTATCACCAGTTTAAAGTCCAAGAGGAAGACATTGCAAAGACCGCATTCAAAACGAGATACGAACATTATGAGTTCACGGTCATGCCTTTGGACTTACTAATGCTTTAGCAGCATTCATGGATAGGATGAATCAGATCTGCAATCCGTATTTGGATAAGCTTGTTATCTTATTCATCGATGATATACTTATTTATATTAAATCGGAAGAGGAACACAAGAATCATCTCAGGATACTACTTGAATTATTAAGAAAAAGGAAGTTTTATGCTAAATTCTCAAAGTGTGAGTTTTGGCTTCATGAAGTACAATTCCTTGAGCACGTTGTAAACGCAAGTCGTATTCAAGTAGATCCTACAAAGATCGTGGCTATATCCAAGAGGGAAATTCCTAAATCGCCAACTTAAGTTAGAAGCTTCCTAGGTTTGGCTGGGTACTACAGAAGATTTATCAAAAATTTCTCTCGATTAGCAGTCCCACTGACTTTGCTAACTTGTAAGTCAGCCAAATACGAGTGGGTGCTAAAGCAGAACGAGGAACATCGAGACCTTGAAGCAAAAATTAACAAATGCACCTATTTTGTCTATGCTAGAAGGGATAGATGATTTTGTAGTTTATTGCGATGCTTCACATACTAGAATGGGATATGTACTGATGCAAGGGACAAGGTCATAGCATATGCCTCTCGACAATTAAAAGCTCATGAAAAGAACTACACGAATCATGATTCGGAGTTAGGCGCCATAATTTTTGCTTTAAAGTTATGGATGCGTTATCATTACGGAGTTAAGTTCATAGTTTTTACTAACCATAAGAGCTTAAAGTATACTTTTAGTTAGAAAGAACTAAACATGAGGCAAAGATGCTATATGGAACTCTTAAGTGATTATGATTATGAAAACATCTATAACAAAGGCAAGTATAATGTTGTAGTTGACACTTTAAACAGAAAAAACATGACAAACCAAAAAGAGTTCGTGCTCTTAGATTAGAACTTCAGATTTATTTAATGGATCAACTGAAAGGTGCTCAAAAGAAAGCCTTAGAAGTAGGTAAATTTAATAATGAGAAAAGCAATGGTACCATTGACCAATTGGTCAAAGGAGATGATGGAATTCTCCGAATGGGACATAGAATCGGGGTTCCGATTATAGGAAACTTACAAGAAAAGATTCTCAAAGAAGCCCACAAATCTAAGTATTTGATACATCCAATAAATAAAAAGATGCACAAGAATCTAGGAGGTAGTTGGGATGCCCATCTATCTCAAATGAAATTCTCGTACAACAATAGTTATCGCATCAGTATTTTCAGATGGCACCATTTGAAGCACTATACACACGGAAATGTAGAGCGCCCGTATGTTGGTCTGATATCGGAGATAATCTGAAATTGTTCAGAAGAAAACTGACCAAGTGACACATATTGGAGAACGGTTAAAGGCAGCTCAAGACAGGTAAAAGACTTACAAAAATATGCGCCGTAAACCATTAGAATTTATGAGATAATGTATTACAAAAGGTGTCACATTGGAAATGTGTAGTTCGGTTTGGTAAGAAAGGGAAACTGAGTCCTCGTTTCGTTGAACCTTTCATGATTCTTGAAAGAATTGAACGAGTAGCATACTGATTAGAACTATCAGAAGAAATGAAAGGCATACATGATGTATTTCATGTGTCAAACCTACATAAGTGTTTAACAGATGAATCTCTTACGATGCCTTTAAAAGATGTTGAGATCAATAAAAATCTCAAATTCATAGAACAACCGATTAAAATTGAGGATAGTATGAACAAATTCCTCAAACGAAAACAACTTAAGTTAGTCAAAGTTCATTGGAACTCCCGACGTCGTCCTAATATACTTGGGATTTAGAGTAGGATATGAAGGAGAAATACCCACACCTATTCTAGTAAATCTCGAGGACGAGATTATTCAATAGGTGGGGAGGATGTAACATCATGAAAACTTTCAAATCAATTCTGACAATTTAGAAAGTTGAGGGTCTAGTTAGTCATTTGCTTAAAACTATATGTAAGCGACACTTGTCTTACGACTCATCGGATGGAACGACATGTGTCAACACATAACGATATCCTCACAAAGTGACATGTGGTATATGACTAATAATTATGAATGCCACATGCCAACACTATATGACATTACTCGTTATCAAGAAAGACACATGTCGCATGGTGACGAGTGACGGTCCGACCTGGGGGTGTAAGAAAACCAATGGTTTGAAACCTGGACCGGACCGGCCGGTTTGATTGGGACCCACTAGAAAGAGCGGTGTGGTTCGATGTATTTGGTTCGTTTTCTAACAAATCGGCCGGTTTTTGCTTTTTTTGTTCGGCCCAGACCTGTTGAACCAACGATCAAACCGGTAATTTAATTTTTGAATGCTTGTAAGCCTTTTTTTTGGATCAGAAATTAAAAATTATCCTTTCTGCTTTGTTTTGCTGTATACTCACTTAACTCTGGTCTCCTATGTGTTATGAACTCGAATCTGAGATGTGTAATCGAATACCAAGCAATCGATTAAGTCTGTTACTGTTTCACGTATCTAAATTATAAAATACTCAAGAAAAATATATGAGAAGAATATGTAGGTCAAGATGGAAAAATATATGAGAAGAACGACGGTTGACAAAGAAACCCTTTAGCACCTTTAGCAATCATGCTTGGCTGGTTATTTCATGGATTTTGAATTGGGTCAGAGACTTGGGCTTGTAAAACTGATGGATCGTGATAATAGATCTAAATATGCAATGCCTTTATCTTCATTTTGTATGAATTTCATTCATTATATATTACTAGATTTTATACCCCGTATTACGGGGGTTGTTTTACATTATTCGTTTTTAATATTTATATATATATTTGGATTTTAATTTTATTTATTGTAAGAAAGTTAATAATTAATATACTTGAAGTTTGATGATGAAATAGTTTCACATATGTTATAATCCGGTTTAAAAGTTATCTGGGTTTGGTGATACCCATTACCCGTTTATTATCTTTATTATAAAATTATTTCTTAATTATAAATAATATCTTTTTTTAAATAAAATAGGATATTAATTTTTAGTATATTCCTATTTTATAGGATTTTCATATCAAATATTTGATGAGATTATTTTTTAATATAATGAGATGTTATAACCCGCTTA
Source organism: Bidens hawaiensis (assembly GCF_021521415.1). NCBI lineage: Eukaryota > Viridiplantae > Streptophyta > Magnoliopsida > Asterales > Asteraceae > Bidens > Bidens hawaiensis. The sequence continues at coordinate 181,524 of NW_027494214.1, read as the reverse complement.
AGAGTTATCTGGGTTTGGTGAGACCTTTACCCGTGAATTCGGGTCAAATGCGTGAAAAGCCTTCATTTACAAATAAAGTAATTTGATGGCTTGAGAGAATGGTTGTTTTACATTTTTTGTTTTTTAATATTTATTTTTTGGATTTTAATGTTCTTTATTGTAAGAAAGTTAATAATATACTTAAGGTTTGATGATGAAAGGGTTTTATAAATAAATGATATGTTATAACCCGTTTAAAAGCTACTGAATTTGGTGACCCATGACCCACTTATGTTTTTTACTATAAAATTGTTTATTAATTATAAATAATATATTTTTCTTTTTAAATTGGATATTAAATTTTAGTATTCCTATTTTGTAGGATTTTCATATCAAATAATTGGTAAAATTAATTTTTAATTTAATGAGATGTTGTAACCCGTTTAAGAGCTATCAGGTTTTGGTAAAACCCATACCATGAATTTGGATTAAATCAATGAGAGGTCTTCATTTAAAAATCAAGAAATCTGGTGGCTTCCATAAAAGAGGGAAGCGACCACATCGCGACACATAGGATTTTTAGGTTTTCGTTTATATATATTATAGATTAATATATTATATAGGACATCACCCAGGTCAATGCCCGGTCCGACCTGTGACCCTATAACCCATCCTGGTCAATGTCCGGTCTGGGTCTGAAATATTAAAGAAAACGACTATAAATATAGGTCATGGGCTACTCATTTGTGGCATCCCAAACACCAAACCATTCTCACTTTCTCGAAGTTTGTGCCACCGAGTTGGATTCCTGACGCCATTCTAGAGTTTCAACGTTTCATACACCAACACCCAGCGTATAGTTGAAGTACTCCTCGTTCGTCCCATCTTAATGTAAGAGTTATGTTTAAGATATGTCAATTCATAGCTTGGATCCTAGTCGAGGGTATAGCCTAAACCTAGGAAAGTTTATAGATATAATAAAGATTTTTATATATAAATATTTACAAAAGTAAACGTTTCTTTATTATTAAGACACATAAAGTTTTACATACAAAGGTTATTGCCAACTGACTTTCTTCTAAAGGAATAACATTATTTCTATTATATAAAAGTTATTTATAAATAATTAAACAGAAAAGCGTGACAGACATGTAGTAACTAGAAGGGTGACAATACTGGTAGTTGAGTTTCTTGTCTTAGGAAAGCAATTCATATAAATTCCAATCAACATGGGACCCATTTACTTTCATGGAGAGCTAGATGAGAGTACTCAAACCTATAAGACCAAAACATGTCACACCAAACGTGATACAAACAAAAGTAATCTTTTTAAATAAACATGACTTTTATATAAAAAGAAATGATTTATCAAGGTTTAAAGCTATAAATCGGACTAAGGGTGTGAAGCTAGATCATTTGATTTAGATAAATTATTAAACTATTATTCTCAAACTATAGGTCCTAGGTAATTGTTCATCAAATAAGAGAAATTGTTAATTGAACAACTCATCAGAAGGTGAATACGCTCAACCCTTTTTATGTGAATACTTATACCTTTTTACAAAGTATATAATCTTTTAAAATTATGGATATTTATATTTAAAGAGTCACAAAAGTATTGATATGAGGATTGCTTCAAATCCTTTAAAATATGTTGATATAAGGTAGTATTAGACACTCAAGCTAAAATAGATATGTGTTTGGATCCTTACATATATGATCTGTAGTTGGCAACAGAATTTATATCAACAAAAAAAAACAAATCGGATTAATATGTATTGAGATTTAAAGTCATAAGCCAAAATTTATATCAACAATCACTTTCGCTAATTAAACAATAATATTAATTATTCAATGTAACAAAAATAATAATGACTTCATTCATTTTTGTTGACCTAAAGTTTACTAAGCACTCAATTTTAGCTCGTAGTCTCATGAAATCATATAAAGCTCAAATATGAACCACATAATAATAATATTTAATAAAATATTGGCTCAAAAATACTTAAAGTGTAGGAAATATCTATAGTATTTATATATAATTTAGGCCACATCAAATATCCCCACACTTAAACCTTTTTCGTCCCTGAAAAAGACTTCTACACAGGATCATAACCGAGTTCAACCGACCACTCTTGGTTTCATTTATTTATTTATTTATTTATTATTATTATTATTATTATTATTAGAACAAGTGACCCGTTACCCAAATATTTCTTCAAACCTTCACCTAATAAGCTAGATAAGGTCGATTGCGGGTATTGTTATCCACTTAAACTCATGCCCCCAATACTTACCGAGGCAAATAAGGTGCGACAATTGTATCAATTTGAATGACTAAGTGGGACCCACAATTAAGAACCATACCGGACCCGAGCCACCCCAATTTGACTTAAACCTTATATCTAGTTGATCAAAACATGATGTACCATTTTTAAGAATAGCTAAAGACAATCAAGGGTATTGTTTATCCACCCAAGCTTAAGCATTAAGGTCTACCTAGCAGCCATTAGATATGATTAATGTATGTTTAAGTAGCTAACTAGTAAGTGTTCCCCACTACATGGCATACCCCCGTTATCAAGCAATACCCCAAAGTCCATCTCCAAGGGTGAGTATGCACAAATTCATCTGTAGGGCTTACAATATGACGTGTCCCTTGTGGCCTATTTCCTAATGGTAATAGGGCGCGAGCAAGGGGACCCCATATGACTAACAGCGTGGATGATCAAGTCAGTAGTGTGTTTGTACTTTGAAGTACGAGGTGATCATGTTTATTGACTTATGTTTGGCAGATAAACTGCGGGTTTGCTCTTTGAAGTCTTTTAATATTCATAAATCTACTTAGGAGATATGAATACCCAGATGATATATCGCATAAAGACCCATGGTGTCCGTCTCCCGGAGCATCCCATCAATACAGGATTTAAGGTTATAAAATCATACGCCAATGAAGTGTTAACTACTAAAACTAGAAGCATGAAATTTATGTTTATATCACAGGCAACTTTGGCATACCTTAATGTTAAACCTACCCAAGCATCGCATGATTAGCCTATTCCAATTTATATAAAATTTTTAAATTTTACGATCAAACTAAACATAAGGCTTGAGTATGGCCCGCCTTTTCATCCCATTTTCTATAGTCAAGTCAACAACCAAACCGCCATTTCACTCTTGGAGGCTGAGCCTACCAGCACATCGATTACTGAGTCTAAACTGTTCGGTTACAAAATACTACGTGCGGGTCTAACGGGCACCGTTCTTATTTATTATATATATATATATATTTAAACCACCAAGAAGTTATGAAACAAACACTACTCGGTAATAATATCATTTCCTGTTTAACGTAGAGAAAACAAATTTCAAGGGACTATTTTTTTCAAATTTTTTTTAAACTTTCTACAACTAAGTAAAATAAATCCAATCCCCACACTTAGAACGAAATCGTCCTCGATGAGAATAAGGAAAAGAAAGAAAAATAAAATAAAAATATTCTACAAAATTAAAACTAAGAAAGAAAAGAACTAATACTCCCCTGGTAAATAGTGGTGTCTTTTAATCTTGTGATCCTCGGGAGCAAATTCCACCACGCCATCAGAGCTATCATGCCAATAAATACCAACTGTACTAAACCACACTCGCTCGCATATGGCGACGTACAAAATAAAAAGAAAATATAAGACTAAACATATTTTTGTATTTATTTTTTTATGATTTTTTTTATTGATTTATTTTTATATAGAATACCCCTAAAATTGACCGACTCGAATGGAGATTGAGTATGAGCGATCGTTAATAGAGAAATATCCTTAACAGAAAATAAAATAAACGAAACACTACAAAACTCTACAACTCGGGCTGCCTCCCGAGAGCGCTTAGTTTAGCGGGTCCTCAGCCTGACCCCTTCATCACACCTAAGTGTCGAGGAATGAGTCGAGATACATGACCCCGTCTTCAGTTTCCATCGATTTCTCACCTAAATAATGCTTAAGACGATGACCATTTACCTTGAAACATCCAGCTGCATCTTCTATCTCCACCGTACCATACGGGAGCACCTCCTTGACCACGAATGGTCCAGCCCATCAGGACCTAAGCTTTCCCGGGAATAATTTCAACCGAGAATTAAAAAAGAAGTACGGTGTCCCCACACTTGAACTGTTTATTACCTCATAACTTTCGATCATGCAGCTCCTTAGTCCTCTGCTTATAATTATATGAATGCGCATATGCGTGATCACGAAGCTCCTACAACTCATGCAGCTGATGAAAACGATGATATCCGGCAGTCGAAAGATCGAGGTTAACCGTCTGAAGTGCCCACGAGGCACGATGCTCCAACTCGACGGATAGATGACAAGCCTTCCCATAAATCATCCGAAACAGTGTAGAACCTGTCGGAGTTTTATACGATGTACGGAAGGCCCACAGAGCGTCATCTAGCTTGTCGGACCAATCCTTTCGGTTTAGCCCAACCGTCTTCTCAAGAATATGTTTAATGCCCCGGTTACTCACTTACACCTGCGCACTAGTCTGTAGGTGGTAGGCGGTCGCAAGCGGATGGGTGACCCCATAGCTATGCAACGCCTTCTCCATCTGCACGTTGCAAAAGTGAGTACCTCGATCACTGATCAAGGCTTTCGGAACACCAAACCGGGAGAAAAGAGCCTTAAGAAATCTCACTACAACCCTGGCGTCATTCGTGGGTAAGGCTTTGGCCTCGACCCACTTTGAGACATAATCAACAGCCACGAGTATGTACTTATTCCCATGAGATGACAGGAACGGGCCCATGAAATCAATACCCCAGATATTGAAGACCTCGCAAACCTGAATAAAAATTTTGGGGCATCTCATTACGGGATGAGATATTACCAATACGCTAACAACAATCACAATCTCTAACGAATGTATGTGCATCCTTAAACACTGAGGCTCGCACCGTGATGCCCTCCTGTCGGTCCCTCGTGACAATGGCTCAAAATCTGCCATCCCTCCTTAGCATCCACGCATCTCCTAACAAGCTGGTCGGCACCAATACGAAATAAATACGGATCATCCCAGATGTAGAACTTAACGTCAGCAAAGAACTTCTTCTTTTGCTGGTGAGACATCTTCTTCGGGATAGACCTGTCGACAAGAAAATTCGCGATATCGGCGAACCAAGGGTAGCCAGCATCTTGTGCTTTTACGAACATCAAACACTCAGTAGGAAAACGATCATCAAACTCGACACCTTCATCTTCAACTTCGCCTCTCTCTAGGCATGACAAATGATCGGCCGCCACATTCTCGGCCCCCTTTTTATCACGGATCTCTATATCAAACTCTTGCAGCAGCAGAATCCAACGGATAAGATGAGGCTTAGCATCCTACTTGCTGAAGAGATATCGAATAGCAGCATGATCCGTGTAAACAATAGTTTTAGACAGAACAAGGTAGGACCTAAACTTATCGAATGCAAACACCACAGCTAGAAGCTCTTTCTCTGTGGTGGTGTAGTTCTCCTGAGCGTCGTTTAAGGTCCGGCTCGCATAGTAGATCGGATGGAAGTGTCTCTCCTTCCGCTGTCCAAGAACGGCATCGACTGCATAATCGCTTGCGTCACGCATCAACTCGAATGGTAACATCCAGTCGGGAGCAACCATGATCAGGGCGTTAACGAGTTTGTCTTTTAAAAGATCAAACGCCTCGATACACTGCTCAAAAAAGACAAATGAGGCATCCTTTTCAAGAAGCTTAGTCATGGGTCTCGCGATTTTAGAGAAATCTTTGATAAGATCCAGCGTGACCCAAAAAGATTCGAATAGATCTCACGGAAGTAGTGGGGGGGGGGGTTTAGATATTGTTTCAATTTTAGCTCAATCTACCTCAATCCCCGAACTCGAGATTCGATGCCCCAAGACGATGCCCTCGCACACCATGAAATGACACTTCTCCCAGTTAAGGACTAGGTTGGTATCAACACAACGAGATAACATCTTTTCAAGATTGGAGAGACAATGATCAAAGGAACTCCCGAATACCAAAAAGTCATCCATGAAAACCTCCATAGAGTCCTTGATCATGTCATGAAAGATAGCCACCATGCATCTCTGAAATGTGGCTGGAGCGTTGCAAAGTCCAAAGGGCATACGTTTATAGGCAAACGTGCCGTAAAGAAAAGTGAATGTGGTTTTCTCCTGGTCATCTGGAGCTATAAGAATCTGAAAATACCCAGAGAAACCATCAAGAAAGCAGTAGTACTGCTGACCTGCCAAACGCTCCAACATCTGGTCAATGAATGGAAGAGGAAAGTGATCTTTCCTGGTGGCATCGTTCAGTCCGCGATAGTCGATGCAGACTCTCCAACCAGTCACATTTCGAGTGGGAATGAGCTCGTTCCTCTCATTGGTGACGACAGTCATGCCACCCTTCTTTGGAACCACTTGAACCGGACGAACCCAGGCGCTATCAGAAATAGAAAAGATGATCCCTGTATCAAGGAGTTTGATAATCTCTTTCTTCACCACCTCTTGCATCTTCGGATTTAGCCTTCTCTGAGGCTGAACGAAGGTTTTGAGATCATCCTCCATGAGGATTTTATGAGTGGAGAATGAGGGGTTTATACCTTTGATGTCGATAATCTTCCAAGCAATGGCCACCTTGTGCGCCCTGAGCACCTTCAATAGCTTCATCTTCTCGCCCTCCATCAGTGTAGAAGCAATAATCACTTGAAACTTCCTCTCCTCATCCAAAAACGCGTACTCCAAGTGAGTGGGTAGATTTTTAAGTTTCAAGGAAAAATGAGGACTCTCGACGGAAGGTCGGTCCTTCGGATCAGCTCGCACGATCTCAGTCGATATGTCAGAATCAAGGGAGGACGACTCGGCGTCAGCATCAAATGGCTGTTCGGTCATGGCAACTATCTCAACCTCTGGAATCTCCCTATTTAGAATTTTTGTGTCTAAGGCGAAGCCTCCACAGATGTCATTGAAAAACTCCCCCACATGAGTAATGATCATATCAATAAAGTATAGGGGTCATCAGCGGATTTGAGATGCTTGAGTGACTGTCGAACGTCAAACGTGACGTTCTCATCCCCGACTCGAAGAATCCATTTACCATCGCGAACGTCGATCAACGCTTGCGTAGTAGCAAGAAAAGGTCTGCCTAGAATGAGCGGAACGCTACCGTCTTCGTTCATATCAAGAATGACGAAGTCCACCAGGAAGATGAACTTGCCGATACGAATGAGCATATTCTCAACAATCCCACGCGGATATTTTACGGATCGGTCCGCCAGTTGAATGCTCATCCTCGTGGGCCTCGGCTCACCCAGACCTAATCTACTGAAAACAGAATATGGCATAAGGTTAACGCTGGCCCCAAGGTCGGCCAATGCATGACTAACCGTATCATCGCCTAAGATGTAAGGAATCGTGAAACTCCCAAGATCGGCCATCTTTTCAGGCAACTTGCTCTGCAGAACAGCAGAGCATCCAGCACTAAGAGGAACGGGAGAGACTTCAGCTAACTTCTACTTATTAGTGAGAATGTCCTTGAGGAACTTGGCATATTTAGGCATCTGAGTCAATGTCTCAAGGAATGGAACGTTTAGATGAAGTTGCTTAAGGAGTTCTAAGAATTTGGCGTTCTGCTCCTCGTCTCTGTCCATCTGAAGTCTCCCGGGATATGGCAATTTGGGCTTAAAAACTCTTAGTAGTGAATTGGATTGCTTCTCGGCCAGTGATGTACTTGCTGGGTTGCGCCTCTGATGCACCTTGACCGGTGGAGACTCCATCTGAATCTCCTCTTCCACCTGCTCCTCTCCATCAACCACAGGCTCCTCGAAGACTCCTCCAGTAGTCACCTCCTGAATAACGGGCTCGTCACGTGCCCCTGCACCACTCCTAGTCGTCACTGCTTTAGCGAATCATCGTGGATTTGTCTCTGTGTTGCTCGGCAGTTTTCCTGGTGCTCTTTCAGATAACTGACTCACGATCTCTCCAACGTGCCTCTCAAGATTAGCTAAAGTCGCGGCTTGGTTCTTCAACATCGCATCATGCTCCACGAATTTCGCCTCGTTTGTCGCTCGGCTACGTTCATCTCGCCTCAAGATCTCCATCATCATCTCTTCCAATGAGGATTTCTTCTCACCATTAACATCATGCTCTGCATTCCCCTGGCCTGAACCGCTCGGTGCAAATAGGTTCTCTCGACGCTGCTGCTGCTGCTGCTAATAACCACCGGGTTGGCCTCCACGAACATTATTCTGATTTCTCTAGCCAGTGTTCCCACCAAAGGCAGGGTTTTGAAATCGAGAGGCGTTGTTGACGAAGTCAACCGCCTCTTGATTCTCATTAATGGGAACTGGACAATCGATGGTATCGTGGCCACCTCTACACATCCCACACTTCGCAACACTCTTCACCGTAAGGTCATTCACCATTTTCTTCAACGAGTCAACTTGAGCTTGGAGTGAAGTGTTCAAATCTACTTCGTACAATCCCTTGGCAGTAGTGGCTGGGGCCTTAGTCTCTCGCCCCTCATAGCTCGCGGCAAGGTCTTCGAACAGATCAAAGCACTCGGCAGGGAGTTTGTTCTTCAGCAGATTTCTATTGGCCGTCTGATTGAGCATCTCTCGAGTATGTTGCGTCGCCCCATTATAAAACTTCTCCACGAGCATCCATGTCTCCAGACCATGATGAGGACAACTAAGAAGCTGGTCCTTAAATCTCTCTAAAGCCTCACAAAAAGATCATCACCCCTCATACGGAAAGAACAGATTTCATTGCAGATACGAGCAGATTTGGAAGGGGGAAAGAATTTATTCATGAATTTCTCTTGCAAACCAGCCCAAATGGTGATGGAGCCGGTCGGCAGAGACTTAAGCCATTTGAAGGCTCTATCAGTGAGAGAGAATGGGAACAAACGGAGATAAATGGACTCAAGGCTAAGATTTCCGATGTTGAAAGTATTGCAAGTCTGAACGAACATCTAGATGTGATTGGACGGGTCCTCGTGTGCTAGCCCGTGAAACTAGTTTGAGCTTCGGATCAGCTGGACGACGTGGGAGGGTATTGCCAAGTTCCCGTTTGCATTCCCATCGACAGGCGGTATAGTGATGCTATTACGGATGGTGGTGGACGGTTTACCGTAGTCGGCAACTACTTTCCTAACGGGCTGGTCTGCCATATCTCTAACGTCAATAGGTGCAGAAAGTGAAGTAGGAGATGAAGGAGCACTTACTGATGATTTAGCACGGCGCCTCTCACGAAGCTCTCTCTCGGGTTCTTAAATCCTGAAAACTCAGGTGGTCCTAAAGAGCGAGTACGTCGCATTAACTAACTACAAATAAAAGAAAATTAAATTTATACTAAGTGAAAAATAAGTAATAAGGCACTAAACTAACTAAACTAGTTTTAACTAAAAATTAAAAACAAATAAAACAAATAGCAAATAGGCAAGTCCCCAACTCGGGTCGTTCTCTAATCGCCTCTAAAAGTGTCCCCGGCAATGGCGCCAAAAACTTGATATGCGAAAATATATATAAATAAAATGCAGTTCGCAACTAAGCTTTAAAATCCAAACAACCTAACCTAGTTCACACAATCGGCAAGTGTACCGATCACGTGTAGCAAAGAGAAAGGAAGTCCGGGTATCGAACTCAAGGACACTAGAGGTGGCTCGGATACTAAACCCTAACTAAGTCCTGCCCTAAAAAAATATTTAATTTTTTATTATTATTTAATTTAAATTAATTTAAACTAATTTAACTTACTTACCTAACTTAACGAAACTAACGGGAAAATTTAACGGCACTAACGGAGCTCTCGAATATGATGAAGAGGAACCACCTAGGTCGGGTATCCTAATGATGATCAACGAGCCTTGGATATTAACGAACATGTGTAACCGAGTTCTAAAAATAGGTAAACTAAAGAGACGAAGGGCAACTAGATCTCCGGGTAAGTCTCACTAATGAACCCCTAAACAACTCTAGAAAACACTTAACAAGTATCGGTGAGAATTTTAACGTATCCTAATGACAAATCTCCGGGTAGGTCTCAATGTCACAATTTCCTCTAAGACCCGTATTCATAACAAATCTAGAAATAAAAAGGGATAATTCAATTTAAATCATTTAGTAACTCAACTTACAGTTCAACCTAGCCTAATAAAGACGAACCGATCGATGTCTCGCAACGGCCAACCCAAAACGGCTAAGCAAAAGGACAAGGCGACTCTAATTATCCGGGTAGGACTAAAAAGAGATGGACTACCGAGTTAGACAAACTTGACCAAATAAACCCTATGGCTAGCTAGACCATAAAAGAACCGAAAACACCTAGTAAACGGTAAAACATGCAACTCTAAACCGACACGAAACTAATTCCTGCAAGACGAGATCACACGGGGTTTAATATAAGACCAAAATATTATCATACAAAGTAGTATATCACGGAACTAAATAATAAAAATAAGAACTTTACTTTAAAAACTCAACACATGTTCATTAAATAAACCAAAAACTCGTTAAACAATCATAATTCAACCATAACCTAGACGGTTCTAAAAAGTTTAGCCAATAACCATAATCATGTCAAAAACAAATAGCAACACATAACCCATAGAAGACCTGTCTCAACTTAGAATTTTATTATAATAATAATTGACTAAAACCAAAATACAAACAAACCAGAAAAGCAAACCGTTCTTGAACCTTAATGCCTTTTTCTTCAAAGTCTTCAAAAGATGCCTGGTCTAATTGGTGTAGTGTTCCACGAAATAATAATTCTTTGTGCCCTCCCAGAAAGATTATTCTTTCTACTGTGTTGTGTGCTCAAGAAAACCAAACAAGAAACCCCTCCAAAATTATTCCTCCTTTCAAAGTCTGCCGACCAAGACCCCTTTTACGAGTCAACACCCTAAGAAAAATAAATGTGTTGGGTTTTTTTTCTTTTCTTCTTGTCCAAGACTTGCATTCGCCTTTTAATCTCAAGTTGTGGCCCACTCCTGAACCCTGGTGGTGATAAGACCACTGCTCCGGAGGCTGCGACGACTGTCACCTCCGGGCAGCCCAGGATGACGACGGTGAGCGGCGTAAAGAGGCCGGCTCCATCGGGTTCGTCCCCGCCTGTTCGCACTTTTAGGCTCAAGAAAACCCGTAAGTACAAACTTCCTTTACTTTTAACTTCATAGCTTTCCATCATTATACTTATCTTCTTTGTGCAGGCGTGGATGCTGCCGCATTCCAGGGTGGAGCGGGGAGGAGCACCTCCGGACCCATGACGGTAGGTTTGGTCAACCTACCTGAGGCGATGACCCAGGCGTCTGCGCCTGCTTCAGTTGGTTCAGTTGCTCACCCGGATGAGCCAACTGTTCCAACTGTGACGACATCTCCGCCGGCTATCAGTGCCATATTTACTGAATCTTTCACTGAGCCGGCGGTGACTATTTCTGCGGGCTCCTCCGCAGCGGCGACCACGGTTGTGAGTTCACCTACGGTGAGTTCACCTCCGTTGGTTTCTACTACCGCGGCGGCCTCCACCATGCCTCCTCCGTCATCGGCAACGACGGCCGATCCTTCAGGTATGCTTGGGGCTTCTCGCCAACCTCTGCCTCCTTCCCATCTGCCTGACCTCTTGGATGGATTTCCCTTGGGTTCAGGTGATGGGTTTGGCGGCTATCTGCCTGTTGTCGACCCTACAGGTGCGTAGGGTTCTTTTGGCTTTTTTTTTTATATCATCTTTTCCTAACTGCTTTTTGTTTTTTGCAGTGTCGGATTCCAATGAAGTGTATGTTCCACGATGGAACATCCGCCGAGGAACAACCCTTCGCACGCCTGTGAAGTGCGTGGAGTGGGCTCGTCACGCAGCTCCCAGTGGTGCGTTGGGGGAAGCAATGGCTAGCTACCAGGAGGGTAGGCTAACCAATGAGCTTCGGATTCTCCTGGCCCGGATGCAGCCGCGCGTCGAGCTGCTTTGTCGTGAAAACGACAAGTTAAAAGCAGCTCGTATCCAAGAAGTAGCTCAGGCGCGGGCTGTCCGGGAGGAGAATAGGAGGCTCTCTGCCGTTGCTGCGGAGAAGGAGAAGGCCTTCAAGGCCCTTGAAGTTGAAGTTCAGGCCCGTCTCGAGGCCCGTTCCAAGGCTGCCCAAGCTGTTAACGAACAACTTCGGCTGGCCAAGGAAACTGCACGGAACGCAACTGAGAGGGCCACCAAGGCTGAAGCTGTTGCTGAGCCTCTACGCATTGAGAACGAGGAGCTTAAAGCCAAGCTAGAGAGGCTCCAGCAGGCTCGTGATGCCTTGGCTATGGAAGACGCCAAGAAGCTCCAAGAGATCTTGGACCAGAGGGGCGTGCTTGACCACACTGAGCGGAAGATAAAGGGCGTTGAAGAGGCTGCTGCAAAGGAAGTGTTGCTTGCCAACCTTAATAAAAGTGAAGCCGAACGCGCCCGTAACCAAGCTTAAGCCGCCCTCCAGGAGGCTTTGGTTGCAGAGGAATGGCTTCTTCGAGAAGCGTTGTCTCAGGTATGCGTAATTTCATAATATCTTTACGCTTTTCTTTGTAAATAGAAAAGGTTTTGATACTTGTATTTTTTCTTGTAGGTTGTGCATCGAGTCTTCATGGACACATCATACGACGATGCCATGAGCGCAGCCCTCAACGCTTCTCATGAGGATGGGGAAAAGGCCGGCTTCCTGCTTGGTCTAGGGTTCGTTGAGAAAGGCATCCCGCCTTCCAACTTCCCTTTATTTGATGTGGATACTGAAGCTTTATATGACCAAGCAGTGAACCAGTATGCCGCCTTCCCACATCCGGTGGTGAAGAAGGTGAACGAAGTTGCTGCTGCTGATGATGGGCTAGCTATCCTTAAAGCTTTCCTTGAACCGCCACGCTCTACTGATGGTGCGGGTCCAAGTGGAAGTGGTCCTGAAGCTTGATCCTGAAGATCCCTTTCCACCATTAGAGTAGATTTTTATTTTTGTATAGCTTCTTTTGTATGCGGGTATGTACCCAGCAATCTGTAATATTTGAATTTCGATGGAATAAAGATTATTTGCTAATTCCTTGCCTTGTTTATTTTACACATATTTTGATTTAACTTAGCAATTTCTTTAGTACTTAGATAAGTTAACTTTTTAACGTGGCAGATTATAAGTTTAAGTTTCGCTTCCTCTTTCGTGATTGTGCGGGTATGACCGTCACTTTCACTTAGTAGGATGGCTAAACTTTACTTATATCTGTCATGCGTGGAAGTTTTCCTTATCTTTTCCTTAGAAATTTTCTAAGTATTTTGAATAAGTTAGCCTTTGTACGCGCGGTTGTTAATAGGTTAATGTTCAGTTTCCTCTATCATGATTGTGCGGGTAGGACCGTCACTTTCATTTAGTGGGATGACCAAACTTTACCTATAACTGACCTGCGTGAAGGTTTTCCTTATCTTTTCCTTAGAAATTTTCTACCGTTTTATGTGTTTATGCGGGGGCCTTCCACACGTAACGACTTACTTCTTCCCATATTTATGAGGTGAATACCGGCATATCAGTGTGGGAAGTTCATAAGTATAAAGGTAAGGCTATCAACACAATGTGAAAGGAGAATCATTTCCATTAGAAGTGGCTCTAGGCCTTTTCTTTACAAGTTTGGAATTGATCTACATGTAACATTTGCGTAATTGAGCTCCATTCCATGTTCTTGGGATGGGAGTGCCATCGAGCCTTTCGAGCCGGTATGCGCCCTTTCTCGGAACTTCTTTGATAATGTATGGCCCTTCCCAGACTGGGGCCAGTTTTCCTGGGCGTTGTTGGTTCGAAGCCTCGTTGTTACGCAGTATGTAGTCTCCTACATTGAAGTTGCAGAGTTTTACCCGCGTGTTGTAGTACTTTTGCTTTTGCCGCTTGTAGTTCTCTTCACGCGTTGCGGCTAAGTCTCTGCGTTCCTCGGTTAGCATAAGGTCTAACCGTCTTTCCGCATCATTGTCTTCTGGCTGAATCAAGACCCTTGGTGATGGTAAACCAATTTCGACCGAGACCATGGCTTCAGTGCCATAAGTGAGGCTGAACGGGGTTTCTCCCGTACTGGCCTTTTTCAGCGTTCTGTTTGCCCAAAGGACGTGCGGAAGCTCGTCCACCCAGCCGGATCTGTGTTCCAAGAGTCTTTTCTTTATGCCTTCGACGATGCTCTTATTTGCTCTTTCTACCTCACCATTACCCTGCGGGTGCGCCACTGAGGTAAAGGTGTGAGTGATTTGAAGTTCTTCCAGCCACTTTTGTAGCTTCTTGTCAGCAAAGTTGGTGCCGTTATCGCTCACCAAATTCTGTGGAAGTCCAAAACGACAAATAATAAATTCCCAAATAAATTTTTTGATATGTTTCGCGGTTGTTTGGGCTAAGGGTTTTGCTTCTATCCACTTGGTGAAGTAGTCGATGGCTACCACTAGGAACTGAACGTTTCCTGCTGCTGTAGGAAATGGGCCTGTCACGTCGATGGCCCACTTCTGAAATGGCCATGAAGAGGTGACTGGAACAAGTTCATTCTTCGGGCGATGCGTGTTGGGTGCGTAGAGCTGGCAAGACCTACACTTTCTGATGTATGCCAACGCATCCGTGTGCATCCCCGGCCAAAAGTATCCCGCGTGTTTAGCTTAGCTACAACAGCGCGTGGACCTGCGTGTACTCCACAGATGCCTTCATGTACTTCCCTTAGGAGGTAGTCAGCATCTTGGTTGTCCACACATCTTAAGAGTGGGCCAAGAAAGTTACGTCTGTAAAGGATGTCATCGATGAGTTGATAATTCAGTGCTTTACAGCGTAGTTTTCTTGCCTTTTTTTTTTTACTCTGGTAGTATACCCGCCGCAAGGTAATTTATTATTGGTGTCATCCACGTTTCTGTGCCGGTTTGGATGACACAAATTTCCTTGTGCGGGACTGAAGGTGCCCCGAGGAGTTCAATGCGGATGTCCTTTCCCAAGTGGGTGAAGGCTAATGATGCAAGCTTGCTTAACGCATCCGCAGATTTGTTTTCGCTACGCTTGACGTGTATGACTTTGCAATCGTTAAAATCGCGCATAAGAGTTTTTGCTTGTGCGAGGTACAGGGCCATTGTGTCGTTCACGGCCGTGTACGTCCCGTTTATTTGGTTGACTACTAACATGGAATCCAAGTGGGCTTCCAAATATTTCACTCCCATCTTACGCGCAATTCTCAGCCCGGCCAAGAATGCTTCATACTCGGCTTTGTTATTCGTACTTGGAAAATCCAGTCGAATAGCGTAAGTGTATTCTTGGCCTGCTGGGTTGGTTAGTTTCAACCTTGCGCCTGAACCCTCGTTACTGGCTGCTCCATCAGTGTAGAGTCGCCAGACATCATTGATGTCCTGTGCTGGAGAGGGTTGAGCCTCTTCCTGGCATTTTTTTTCTCGCGATGCAGGCACTTCCGCAATAAAGTCGGCCAAAACCTGGCCTTTTATGGCTAGTCTTGGCTTATACTTTATCGCGTATTCCCCCAACTCAATTGCCCATTTGGCTAGGCGTCCCGATAACTCGGGTTTGCGTAGAACGTTTGCAAGTTTGAAGTTGGTGAGAATGGTGATTGGGTGACCCTGGAAATATCGTCTTAACCTGCGTGAAGCGTGTACAAGTGCTAAGACTAATTTTTCGAGGGTAGAGTACCGGGTTTCTACATCTGTTAGGATACGGCTGACATAATAGATTGGCATCTGGATGCCTTTCCGTTCAACTAGCAGGACCGCCCCGGTTGCTCTATCTGTTGCAGAAAGGTATAGGATTAACTCCTCCCCCGCTTCTGGTGCTGTGAGCGTTGGGATTTCGATCAAGCGTGACCGAATCTCCTGAAAAGCTGCTTCCGCTTCTGGTGTCCAGCGGAAGTGCGTTTTCTTTAAACAGTTTCTCAATGTTGACACGAAAGGAAACGACTTATCTGCGTGGTTTGCCAAAAAGCGATTAAGTGCGACTAGTCGTCCATTCAGTGTCTGAGCCTGTTTGATGGTAGTAGGTGATTCCATTTTGATAATGGCTTCGACCTTTTCAGGGTTCGCTCTGAAGCCATCTTTAGTGAGGATGACCCCCAAGAACTTCCCTTCTTCCATCCCAAAGGAACACTTGCTCGGGTTGAGCTTCATGTTTATCTTCCTGAGCGTGTTGAAAGTTTCTTCGATGTCTTTCAACATCACTTCTGCGTCAGGGCTTTTGATGACCAAGTCATCCATGAAGTTCCTCCCAATTTGGGCCTGAAACTGGTTGTCCATCAGGCGTTGGTATGTAGACCCGGCATTCTTAAGTCCAAATGGCATCATTTGGTAACAAAATGTGCCATCGGGCGTCCGAAAAGCGGTTTTGTCCTGATCATCAACGGCCATGTGGATTTGATGGTACCCCTTATACGCATCCAGGAAGCATTTAAGGCGAAACGGTGCTAACGAATCCACCTTAAGATCAATTTCGGGTAACGGATAACAATCTTTGGGACATGCTTTGTTTAAGTCCTTGAAATCTATGCACATGCGCCATTGTTTGTTATTCTTCGGTACCATAACGGGATTTGCAACCCATGTTTGATATCTGCTAACGCGTACGATGCCTGCGTCAAGGAGTTCCTTGACTTGGGTTCTACACGCGTTAGTTTGTTCTGGCCCCATTACTCTGCGCTTTTGTACGACTGGCGTAACAGCTGGGTCGCACTTGAGCTTATGCTCTGCCTTACTTCGGGGTACGCCAGTCATGTCAGCTGGTGTCCACGCGAAGATGTCAGCGTTTTTCTGTAGTAAGCGTTTGAGTAAGGTGCGCGTGGGATCAACGACTGTTGGGCCAATGGTAACGGCCTGGTCAGGGTATTTGCCATTGAAGGCCCATCTTTCCGGTTCGGTGATGGTTGGTTTAGCCATCTTTGGTTTGGGTTTAGATGAGACAGATGCGATGCATACCTGGGGAATGCCGGTGATCATCGCTACACCCTCAGCTGTTGGCCATCCCATCATGCCGTGGACTGAAGATACCACGGCGTTGAATCTTGCCATCCCGTCTCTCCCGAAGAGAATGTCGTATGTGTGGTGTGGCTTCCTCATCACGACAAAGTCCACCTCTTCTGTGCGGGAGTGTTTCCCGTCCGTAAGAGTGACGGGGAAAGATAGGATACCCAGGGGGTGTTTGTGCTGCCGTCGAACCCTTCCATCGAGGCGTAGACCGTTTCCAGGCGTTTCTTTTCTTCGTCATCTAGCTTGTCGAAGAACTGCCTGTACATCACCGTTGACGAGGCGCCGTTGTCAGCAAGAGTGCGGGAAGTGATGTAGTGCCCCAGCTGGCTTTTGATGACGATAGGGCCTTCTTTGCTGGGTTCTCCTGGCACTCGCGGGAAGCGCACCTCAGCTTCCTTCCACGCGCATGGTTCTGTCGTTCGCCTCTTTCTTCCTCTGATGTTGCCATGAACCATGTTGACGCTGATGTCAACGGGCTTTCGTCCGTTGCCTCTGTACCGGTTATCATTCCTTCCTCCCTTCTTGATTGATGCCACAAGGTGTTCAAGTCTTCCATCCTTGACGAATGTTTCAACAATATCCTTCAAGGATGTACACTCCTCCGTACTATGACCCTTTGTCCCGTGGAAGTCACAGGATTTGCTTTGATCCGCATTAGGTCGCTGCCGGATCATTGGAGCTTTTGGCCATGGTAGTTTTTCGGTGGCAAATATCTCCGTGACGCTTTTGGTGAGTGGCGTCCACCGGTGTTTTCGGCTTGAAGGGTGTGTGTTATCCCTTCCGCCAACAAGAGGGCGAGAGCTGGATGAGGTGTCAAAGTTTACCCTTGACTGCCAAATACCTAGCTTCCTCTTTTTGTTCTGCCGGGCGATCCGAAAATTGTTTTCTCTGGTCCTCTGCGTGTAGAGGTGTGTACTCTGGGGAAGATCCCTACCCAGCTGCTTCTCTGTCTCGGCAAAGCGCTTGGCCGACGTCATGATGGCATCCCATGTGGATGGCATGCCGTCCTTACCCGTCAATGTGCGGATAAGCTCTGGGTATTCGGCGCCCTGGATGAAAGCGGCGCGAACAAGATCTTCACTTATGTTGCCCAGACTCAGCTTTTTGGAGTTGAAGCGAGTGATGAAGTCTAGTAAAGATTCATCCTCCTCTTTAATGCAGTTGAGGATCGTCCACTGTTCTTCAGTATATTTCCTCTGTTGGCTGAAGTGTTGGCTGAACTTGTTCTGAAAGTCCGCCCAATCATAGATGTGGTGGACCGGTAAACGATCGAACCATGCCCTGGCCGATCCAACCAGTGTCATCTAGAACATATAACACAACGTGGGTTCCGTCCAGTTGCTGACGGTTGCCCCCGCAATGAATCTGTTCAAGTGATCGTCTGGGTCGGATAGACCATCATAAGTGCCGATGTTGGACATTTGTTTGGCACTTCTCGGGGCGATTGCTTCCGCAATGTCCCTTGCAAACTTGGACTTTCCTGCATTTGCAGCAGTTGGTCTAAAGGTTTTGGGGAAGTCACGTGGGTTTCTCCCCGCGTTCGTTGGTTTAAAGGTTTCTCCAAAATTCCTTGTCAGTTGGAAGTCCGTTTCCTTACGCTTCCCTTTTGCCTTATGGCGAGGGTTTGCGTCGGTATCGGATTCTTCCCGCTCATTGTCCGAGTACTCGCACTCACTGTTCATGTTGAGATGTTGGCGAGTACTGCCGAATTCGTCAGCCTGTTGAAGTGAACGCAAGCGTTCATCCAACTCAGCTTGGAACTCTTTCTGACGTGCTTCGGCCCACGCCTTAACTTGATCGAGTGTTTGGCGAGGGAGCCTCGCCCGTTTCTCCAACTGGGCATCAGTGAACCCCAGTGAAATATTGTTTACTGCACTTGTCCCGGCTTGAGTAACCGGGGTAGTGTTCGTAAAATTTGTATAACCGCCGGTGTTCCCCCCAGTTGCTGGGGTTGTGGTTACCGGGGTTTCTTGGTCACTTACTGGCCTTGGGACCGGAGTAACGTTAACCATTTCTTCAGAAATTTTGAAAAAACTAAGAATTAGTTCTACCTTTTATGCACGGATGGCGCCAATGAAGAAACACTAATTGACCCCGGGCAGATTAAGGATAATCTGGGGGTTAAATAGATGTTTCCCACGAGGATGAGGTCCAGCAAAGAAAGTTTTTTTTCAAGTGACCTGCAAAACAGACACCGTAAGCTCGTCACTGAGAGGGGGGGTTCCTCCTTGTGACCACCCTCCGGTGTGAGAATCAGACTAGATTGCTCTGAATATAAGTGTATATTAAGAGATTGCTAGAGAAGATAAGATAATGAGATATCCGATAATGTCCTTACCATTCCAAGGTGTTGGAGTATTTATAGCCGAAGGTAGGTTGACCAAACCTACCGTCATGGGTCCGGAGGTGCTCCTCCCCGCTCCACCCTGGAATGCGGTAGCATCCACGCCTGCACAAAGAAGATAAGTATAATGATGGAAAGCTATGAAGTTAAAAGTAAAGGAAGTTTGTACTTACGGGTTTTCTTGAGCCTAAAAGTGCGAATAGGCGGGGACGAACCCGATGGTGCCGGCCTCTTTACGCCGCTCACCGTCGTCATCCTGGGCTGCCCGGAGGTGACAGTCGTCGCAGCCTCCGGAGCAGTGGTCTTATCACCACCAGGGTTCCCCGCCACCTCCTCGCTTTTGGTCTCTGAATCAGACCGATTCACCGGATCGGCAGTGGAGGCAGCCTTCCCCTTCCCGCCGGCAGCCTTCTTTTTCCGCACCAAAGGAGGACCATCTGCGGATTCCTCATCAGAAGACAAGATTAGAGGAATTCCAGCAGAGGTTTCAGCATTGAGAGGTCGAGGGTTGAATAACTCCTTACCTGGCCGCCTGGCGCTCAAGATCTCGTGGCCTGGCGGGTAGACCTCCACGAACCGATCCGCCGTCTGTTCAACGATGGGCCACTCATTCTCATCTAGAGCACGAGTACCCATCCGAGCGGGACCATCAGCCTCCCACGGATGCAGGAGCGACTGCAAGTCATTCCCCTCTGAAATAAAAAAATAAACAGTTAGAAGAAAAACATATATCAACAAAGAAGACAGAGCATACCGTAAGGGACAGAGTTCAAACTGTATTCGAGGACGATGGGAACCTGCGACGCCTCCTTCCACACCCGGCTCATCCCAAGCATCACCATCCCAGACTCCGCAAAGCGGTATACCGGAGTCTGGACCCGGGAGATCTTGGCGAACCACTCCGCCTCCTGGTAGTTGAGGGCGTGAAGGGCGGGGAGTGCTCTCCCATTCTTAAAGGTCATCGCAAGGGGGACGACGCGAGCGAAGATATAAAAAAACTCACGCTTCCACGACCGAAAACTGCGCTCGGTAGCGCAGATCTTCAACCCCTTGATCCGATTGACCAAGGTGTACCACCCCTGGATGCACCTCCAGGAGTAGAAGGTCATCAACCGATCTACGTGGGGCTCCACGCCCAGAATGAGGCACACCCACTCAAAGTGGCGGATCTTGGCGATCGCCATCGGGTGTACCTCCGTCAGATGCACGCCGTGCCTCTTCAAGACACGGTATACAAACTTCGTCAATGGGAACCTGAGATTCCCATAAACGAAGAATGCAGCGTACACCCCTATCTTGCCCTTGGGGGCATCGTACACCTTCTGGTGTGGCTCCGAAAACTCAGGCTCGAACGGCTCGAGCATGAACTTCCGGACGACGTACCGATAGAGGTCGGCCGGAAGAGCACACTGGCACTCGCCAGCAGTACTCTTGTCATCCTTATCGGAAGTGGACGACGGATTCTCGACGAACACGTCAGACTCCTCGGCAAAAGAAGACATGTTTCGGATGTACAGAAACGATTTCAGAAGAATGCTCGACGGAATAGTGAGTATTCGTCGGAAATTGTTTAGAAGATGAAGAGAGAAGTGAATGTGTGGATTACAAAGGACCCTCTCCCCCTTTATATACTCATCGCAATTAATGCGATGAATTTAATGCGGAAGGGAGAGAAATCGCAGGTGCAATGAAACTATGACACGTGGCAAAGAGCAAGCTGGCAACAGCTGTTGAAAGGACGCGTGCCATTAATTTCGCGGCCACGCGCCCGAAAAATCGCGCCCACGCGCCTGAAAAAGCGCCTGGAATGACCATATACTGTCACGTCGCCATAACTTCTTGCACGTCCTGACACTGTCAGAAGAAACCGTCGGACGACGTTTCAATAGTTTGGACTGTTCTTACCCTTTCACCAACTTTTCGAATTTCAAAAAGATTCAAAAGTAAGCGGGAAAATACCCCTTACCTTGGCAACCAAGAAACTATAAGACAGGTGCGAGTACAGTGTTAAGGCAAAACCCTTCACATACTTGGCACCTGCAAGGAATTGAAGCCAAGAATACCTCGGCAACCAAGTAACCATAAGACGGGTGCGAGTACAGTGTCAAGGCAAAACCCTTCACATACTTAGCACCCGCAGGGAATTGAAACTAGGAATACCTTGGAAGTAAAGTAACTATAAAACGAGTACGGGTACAGTGTCAAGGCAAAACCCTTCACATACCTAGCACTCCGCAGGGAATTGAAACCAAGAAGGATCTTCTGGGCAGTGCTTGCGGAAACGGGAATAACATTCCCGCATAGCGGGAACGTCGAGAACTAGACTGTTTGAACCTCCAAGATGGAATTGGTTGTTTAAACATAATTGATCACTATGTTCAAAACTACCAAAACCTCATGGAGAATCTACACAAGTGGAACTCAACGCTCCTGACTTGCGAGGAGGTTACAGACCTACCCGCATCACACCCAAAGATCAAGCAGAAAAGTCGGGAATTTCTGCGTGGCATTAGGAAAACCGCGGGAAGAATCCCCACGGAAAACCTTAAAACTAAAAACCCTTTTCAAAACCCCTTGCTAAAGTCCAAAAGTTCACCTCACTTATTAATAATTCATGAGAAGAACATTGGACTGGGGGGACTTGAAGAGGTAGGTCCCAGCAGAGCCCAGTTGGACCCGCAAGACTCACCTTGAAGAGGGACGTCTGCGCAAGGACCAACTGCTTCCGCAGGACCCACCATGCTCAGAGATGAAGACCTTACGCGCAGTACGCCAGCTGTTCCAGCAGGGAAAGCCTCCCAATGGTGAAGTACCCCGCTTGTTCCCGCAGCTGCGGATACAAGCCATCAGGGAAGGCTACCCGCACTAATAGCAAGGCTACACGCACAAGGCACTAACTCTTGATACTTCAGTAATGTCACCTGAAGGAATGAGCAAGGCGGGAATACTCCCGCCCAAATGAGCCAGTCCGTATGCTTCTGGAAGATCTTTTGTACTATACCTGCCAAGGTATGGGCAAAATAGACGATCTGACCAAAACAGCCCATGAACCAATCACAGGGTGACAGCTCACCGACAACAGTACGAGGAGGAGCACCCTCTAGTACTGTTTGTCACTATTAGCCGCTGCCTACTCACCAACCCTCACTGTGGGACGTGCGTAGCCTACAGTTGGTGGAACAGTGCATAGCCGGCAGTAAAAGAACAGTATACAGCCGGCCTTGTCACTATCGGCCGCAGCCTATCCACCAACCAGCATGGCTTGTGCGTAGCCCACTGTTGGTAGAACAGGAATACTATTCAGCCGGCTGTACCTTCTTGGAAACCTACCTTCGGCTATAAATACTCCAACACCTTGGAATGGTAAGGACATTATCGGATATCTCATTATCTTATCTTCTCTAGCAATCTCTTAATATACACTTATATTCAGAGCAATCTAGTCTGATTCTCACACCGGAGGGTGGTCACAAGGAGGAACCCCCCCCCCCTTCTCAGTGACGAGTTTACGGTGTCTGTTTTGCAGGTCACCTGAAGAACAACTTTCTTTGCTGGACCTCATCCTCGTGGGAAACATCTATTTAACCCCCAGATTATCCGTAATCTGCCCGGGATCAATTAGTGTTTCTTCAAATATTCAGCCCCTTCGTTTATTATTTTTGTGTGGCCCAAAATAAGACTCCAACAATAATTTCATCTCATGCAAGTTATAAGCCAAAATTTATATCAACCATCACTTTCGCTGATTAAACAATAATATTAATTATTCAATGTAACAAAAAATAATAATGACTCCATTCATTTTTGTTGACCTAAAGTTTACTAAGCACTCAATTTTAACTCCTGGTCTCATGAAACCATATAAAACCCAATATGAGCCACATAATAATAATATTTAATAAAAATTTGGCTGAAAAGTACTTAAAGTGTAGGGAATATCTATAGTATTTATATATAATTTGAACCACATCAATATAATTTGATAATTCAAATCCTTCATTGACTTTCATGTAAACTTTCAATATCAAGTGAATCACCATATTGATTCGACACATATCAATTTTCTCTTTGTATTACCAGACTATATAGGTATCGGAAAGTCAGTGCTTCCACCATTGGAGAATGATCTCCTCATAATCAGTCATAGGCCTTTGCAAAATCCTTATGCTACCAATTTTGCCTTATCTCTTTCTTTCATTATTTCACATAATTTTCCGTGCAAAAGACTTTTTTTATATCCAACATATTTTCCACCTTCAAGTGTATGGACTTCAAGCCAAATAACTCTCATTTCATTAGAGAATTTAGCTATGCCACATTAGCGTCTTTCAATTATGACCAAATATTTATTCTTCTCACATATAGGCATATCTTAATTCTTGATCCTAATAAATTTAAAGTGCTACATGTATACTAAATTATAACGACGCCAATTTTATTTCGATTCCATGTATATATATAGACATGATATAATTTACCGAGAGCTCTTTATTTTCAGGTACCTGAGGTTCTTCAAGGACCACAATGTCTAATGTCTCTTCAATAAACCTTTAACTATTACCTCGAGATGACCATCTTCATTGCGTCCTCCACTTTTCGAGGGTTATTTCTTGGAACCGACTACTCTATCACGCTGAGGGTGTGCCATAGACTCATTATCAATATGTGGCTTTCCTTCTTGGACCAATAATATTAATTGGAGCATTAGCAATTGGTATATGTGACTTAGTCACCGCATTTTTGTTAGTGAACACGTCTGGAATTGTTTCGATATTCTTTGTAAATGAATTATTCTTTGATCTTTAGTTCATATAGTTTAGTTTGAGGATCAATGATATTCATTACAACTAAATTCGTTTTCCAAGGGCTTTATATCTCCCCCTAACGTTGGGAATGCTAATTCGCTTATAATGAAAACGAATAAGTGGTAACCATATCTCTTATTAATAGCTCTAAGAATTTAACAATGTATAAATGTTTCATACCTAACATAAAATCCAAACCTCCTTTAAGGTTCCATTTTGTGTGTATGGTGGATCACTCTCAATATATATCGAAGAACCAAAAAACCTTAGAAGAGAAATAGTTGGGTTCTGACCAAAACCCAATTGTAATGGGGAGGAAATAGTATAACTTGTTGGCTTGATATAAATTAATGTTACTACATTTAAAACTCATGGATCGATATACATGCACGAATTGTTGCTCTCATAATCATTGAATTTTCAATCAATTGCAAACATTTATAAATGAATGTCTCAACAAAAGCAATTCACATGCTAACATAAGCTATAAGAAGTTCTAACATTTGTTTTAATGATACTAATAACTTTGGAATTGAATTCACCTTATTACCAAACCAAATATTATTATCTGATATTATATGCTTGCTTTATTAGCTAAGTCACAAATTCCACAAACTTCAAATTGTGAATTTGATAACCATTTAGACGATGCATCGATTTAAAACATTAAATGGTATCATGCTAAGATGTTCATATCCTTTATAACTTCCATAATATTTAGGGATTTGCGTCATACTTTACTCGGTAATAAGTAATTTCACTGGAAAGTTTAACATGCGTTACCTTTCAAACCTGAAACCCAGCCCATTTTA
This sequence comes from Bidens hawaiensis, assembly GCF_021521415.1. NCBI lineage: Eukaryota > Viridiplantae > Streptophyta > Magnoliopsida > Asterales > Asteraceae > Bidens > Bidens hawaiensis. The sequence goes on along the minus strand of NW_027494214.1, from coordinate 156,596 downwards.
ATTTTTTTTTTTTTTTGTTATCGTTTGTTCATGTTTTGTTCAATTATCGAAATATCAAGATTAACGTTTTGTTTAAAGTTTTATAAAGTTTAATCAATTCGCAAACTTTACGGGTTAAATTCGTAAATGTCCAAATAATATAATTTTATTACATTGTTTATAATATCCTTAAAATTCAAGGTTTATAATGTAAATGCATTATTAATCCAAAAATTAAAAGAAGTAACAAGAACAGGGACCTAGAATGTAAATATTTCAAACTATTTTATATTATATTAAATGATAACCCAGCCCCCGCCCCTTTACAGCCCACGTTTTTCCGGCGCCAATTCCGACGGCCGAAAAACGTTCCGACGACATCATTATCTCGTAACTACTCCAAATTAATCTAATTAACTTGTTGTAACGCATTTAGACCTTAACATCAAACCCCAAATCATCCCCAAAACGTATAACATTCAACTAATTAGCGCATAATCCCTCGCGAACCGGCAGGCCATGTTTCGAATTTTCAATAATGATCATTAACACATAAACGTCCCAATTGATAGTATAAATAGACTCCCAACATCAATATAAACTTGTACCTACCTTCTAATTCATCTAAAATACTCTCTTTAATTAGTAATCATTCAATCAAGTTCATAACTCTGGCCGTCGTCGTTCACATCACTCCGACGCTGTTACGAGTAAGTTTTATATGATTTACATTAGTTTTCCATCGAAAATCAAAAGCCCTAATGTAATTTTAACGAACATGAAACGAATTAATGGATTGAAACCTAGGGTTTGAATTAGGAATATGATGAATATTGTAATATAAAACATATATATTTTTTTCTATTCTTTAAATGAACGAGTAATCTGGTCTAGTGGTTAAATCACATGAATGAGGTCCTAGAGATTTTGTTCTATTTTTTTAAGCCCTTTTCTTTTAAAATATAAACCAAATAAACTAATAAAAATTATTATAAATTAAATAAGATTTGTTTTAAATCAAATAAAATTTTCATAAAATAAAAATTATTATTTTCAACTAAAACCCAACTATTACGTTTGTTAAACCATCAAAACTAATTTATGTTTCCGTTACTCTAATTTATTAGTTCGTATTAATCCATTAAAACTGTTAATATTAATTTGTTAACTATGAATCCGATCTTGTTAATCCTTATAATACACTAACGATAATGATTTCGGACAAAGTTTAACCGTTACAACCGATGTTCCATAAACGTTAAAATTCTCATATTAGTTGAACTAATATTTAAATAATATAAACGCCAATATTGTAATTCTACTTCGTTAACAATTTAAGGTAGATTTTTCCCATATAAAAATCCGTGTCTTGTATTTATCGTAACTCTCATATTAATTTAAGTTATAATATTAAATAATAAACATCGTTAAAAATTTTGTTAAACTTAAATATATTATTATAATACGAATGTCATAAAATGCTAATAAATACACTTAAAGAATGCAATATCCCGTTAACCAAATTATTTGACTCTTGCGATCCCGTTAGTTAGATTTTGTTTTTGTTTTAATTATAGTTCGTGAAGTTCGGTTTCTTCGGTTTTGTTATTATGCTTTCAGCCTTATTACAAGTTTATCTTCGATTTTGAGGTGAGTTCTTCATAACCCCATTTTTAACGTTTTATAATGTTTTGGGGTGTAGCACGTCACAAGTTTTTCTTTCGTTAGTTATGCGCTTGTTTACAAACCGATTCACTTATATCGTACATGTTAATATTATTCGTGCATATTGTTTATGATTATACGTGAACTTGCTTGCAACGTGTTTATTGTTTTATTAGTGGAAGTTACGCAAACGCAAATGCATACACATAGTGGGAGGGTCCGACGGGACATACCCGCGCCGTCTAACGCTACGACTTCGATTTTTTACGTAAGGTGGTTCTCATTTCCCTGAATTCAACGGCTTCGGCTAAATGAACAGGAGGACAACACTATTTGATTTCATTTACTTTACGCTTGAATATTTATTGCATGACGATTGTTGAATAGCGAGTTATATATATATATATACGCAAAAACTTATGAAAACTCACCAACATGTGTTGTTGACAAAATATATTATTTTCAACGTGCTGCAGGTTGATAAGATGAAGTGTCAGGACAAGAAAACTAGTTATGACTTAGAATTATTTCAATCAATAATATTTGTTTCATTTAAACTTATTGTTATTTGTCTTATTATCAGACTATTTGTGTACTTGCGAAGTTAAGGAATATAATAAATATATTGTCACTATTAATAGTGTTACGAGCTTATGAGTGATCTGTACGTTGCACCCGGCGTATTCCGCTTTTCATGTTTAGTTATCACGAATAATCTTTCGTTTCTTCAATATATATCATGTCATTGACTCGGTGTGGTCTCACCAGTCATGCCATTAGATAATCATGATCTACAAACTTCTGGTTTATGATCGTATATTATTATGCTTATTTAATACATGAAATAAATACTATAGAACAATGTAATATCATTTCAGACGATAATATGCTCTCATATATGATCATTTTCATTGCCACTTATGGTGGTCGATTTCATTATCATTAAAATTTTGATAGTTGATTTCACTATTAACATGACCATAGTTACAATTTGTTTAATTATGGCCGAGATCATTACCTCTACAACAATTAATTAATATATATCACATTCGCTTCATGGAATGGAGTAAAGCCAAACACGTTTCATGGTTTTATTACTTTCATGAACTCAAGAATATAAAATCTTCTCAAACACTTCATATTCTTTTAATAATTTTGATACATCTGGAGCATATATGAGGCGTGACTAGTAAAAGCCGTGTTATCCCGTTTTCTTCATAAATAATCTTCTCTTCATATAATAAGTATTGAGAAGTAATTACATGAATGAGTCATGTATGATTTATCATGCTAATATTTTATAACCTTCGATAATGAGATTTAAGTATAAAGACGCTTCAAGTGTCTTATCTTTCTAAATAAATAAGTGAATCTTTTACTATAATCGGAATATGATTATAATATTTCATGATAGTTGTAAATAAAGTGCAACTTTAGATTTTTATTGCTTGTTTAATAAACTATAACATCTTAAAAACAACGTATATCAAAAACACAAATTGTGTGGTACAAGAAATAATTATACAATCAAATGCATATACCTTTTATGTTTGTAGTAAAAGGTCTATTCACTTTGATTAGCACATAATATAACTTCTACCAAAATATCATACTCACAGAAAACATAAGAGAGTTATGATGTATGGAATACGGTTTGTATAAACCTGTTTTATGATACACAAACACCAAAAGGAAAGTATAAAGTAAATCAATTCCAATCCAAAACTGAAATTAATGATTACATACCTTTCTAATAACAACCCAATTAACAAAACAAAATTACTTTTATTTATGATTTAGCGTATAAAGATTGTTGCTTGTATTACTGAAACAAAAATGACATTGATGGCAATCAAATTAAAAGTATTTAACCTTTTCATGTGAAATTAGCATGCCATACCATCATAAAGTCGTATGTATCATAAGGTTTTTAAACAAAATTTCACTAGAGATAACTTTTTTTAATAACCATTAAACTTCGTTCTCTATTTTATGGCCATCAAGTATATGACTTAATTTTAAAATATTTTGTTCCGTAATGAACAAAACTGATATAAGATGAAAGACACATTTAAATTATACATCAATTATACATCTTGAATAATAACTTATGGTTATATATGCATGTATATGAAATTCATCCTTGAAGATTAATTAACTATATATATAAATCATGTTTGTAACATGCAATCAAATCCAAGTTGATAGTTCTAACTTCTAAACAAAAGAATACACAAGTTTTAATTAGATAAACAAAAAGCTTCAAACTTTTATAATGCATAAAGATGTGATTATTATAATCAACAAAGAAAATAAAACTTAACGAAATCGTAATCATCATCACTTCACATAATGCTCTCAAGTCCTGATCGATATCGAACACGAACTAAACGAATAACTCTCGTTTATATTAATTAGAAAATATATCTCAAAAACTGATTACAATACCTCACACCCTAACTCGGTTACATCATTTTCACAATCTATAATGTCTAACCATAACTCGGTTTATATAGACTACCCCAACTTGCTAGTTAAGACATTACCAAATATAATAGGACCCTAATTGCTATTAGACTATAATATAATTTGAAATATGTAACTTATTGATTTGTAACTTCTATGTTAATTATTTGTCTTTATTTTGCTTGATCTTGGCCTATTGTTAAGCCTTGATCTTAGTTTTTTCTCTAGTATATGTAACCACATATTGTGAATAAAATATTTAAGTTTGTTTGATAAACTTATTATGGTATCAAAGCCTAAAGTGCTCCGTCGAGCTCTTACCAATCCCAACTTCCGGCAACTGTTTTCACCATCTACTGAAATTAATTAACATCTTGTTGCCGCCTCAAATATCTCCATCAAACTTACTTCCACCACTAAAATACTTTCCGGCGACGCACTGTTCCCTCGGCCCACTATTCCCTTCCACCACTTCAATATTTTCCGACGACGCACTATTCCGTCGGCCCACTGTTCCCTTCCACCACTAAAATATTTTCCGGCGACGCACTGTTTCGCCGACCCACTATCCACTAATAAAATATTTTTCAGCGACACACTATTCCGTTAATTTTCGACGACGCGCTATTCCGCCACTATTCCCCTCTACCAATAAAATATTTTTCGGCGATGCACTATTCCATCGAACCACTATTCCCTACCACCTCTAAAATACTTCCGACCGACGCACTGTTCCGGCAACCAACTGTTCCCCTCCACCAATAAAATATTTTCCGGCGACACACTGTTCCGTCAACCCACTATTGTCTCCCCAACTAAAATATATTCCAGCGATGCACTGTTCCGTCGCCCCACCGTTCCCTCCACCACTAAAGTCCTTCTAAAGACCCACACGCGACGCTGCCGAAGGCTTTTTTAACAAGGTATGTCTTCTCTCACGATCGTCCATCTTGCGGGGGCATATTAGACTAAAATATAATTTGAAATATATAACTTATTGACTTGTAACTTCTATGTCAATTACTTGTCTTTATTTTGCTTGATCTTGGCCTATTGTTAAGCCTTGATCTTAGTTTTTTCTCTAGTATATGTAACCACACATTGTGAATAAAATATTTAAGTTGGTTTGATAAACTTATTAATTGCCACCCATAAACCCATTACATATTAATGAATCCTACGGGCCTAATATGTCCAACTTACCTGGTCACCTACACGTGGCAGACCTATTAAGATGTAAATTACGTCCAACAATCACCTCCTAATTTCCGACTTAAAATAGATGGCCTTTGATTTAAACTTGTATCCTTTGACTATGTGACTTGACAATGATCTTTACCATCTCGGCTTTCACAACCCTTTTTGGTCCTCATCATCTTGTCTTCATCATATCGGTCTTGACATCTAGGAACTTCTCTTGATCCATAGATGTGTTCTTTTGGCTCTCCCGTACTCGACTACTTCTGTGACCCTGTCCCGACCATTCACACGATCATATGAACTTGTATATCCACTCCTCTGGCTATAATTCCAGTCATCTAATCAAGCGAACAACAATTTTCCTTAGTCTTCTTTTGTTCCCGAATTAGAACATGAGCGCACCGTTTAAATCAATAACTTGCTTAAAAATAACTCGTTTGAACCGTATGGAAACAAACTCTAAATTAAACCCGCTTATTAAACCCATAAAACTTGGTAACAGTGGTCAAACCGGCTTGTTTATCCGATAAAAAGAAAAGGCTCAAACTTGCACTTTCTTATTCTTGAATTGCGAGCTACCCAAAAATCAATCAAACCAAAAGAAAGTTGTACGAGAACCACCTCAACAAAATAGCAAATAAATTTTTGTGTTCAACTTCCTTTTTCCTTTAAACTGAACAAACCTTTGGTGACTTCGCCTTTTAACCTAGCAACCAATCAATTGTTAATCGCAATTTAGATTCAACAACTTCTGATCCTATTTCGTTTCTCCTTGTTTAATCGCAAAACAAGAACAAAAAACCCCAGAAACTGGAAAAATTACCGGAACAAATTTCCCTCGCAAATCCGGTTATTGCCGCCGGACAATAACAAACCATCGTAGCACTGTAGCAGGTTCGACTGACCTGCTTGTGGAAAGATACTCCGATACGGAAACCCAACTTGATTCCGATATGCGCCGATTGATACCTTCTCCTCTCGCCATCGCTCACAGCCACCATAAACCTCGATTATCGATTTCTTGAACTTGACTTTGATAACAATTCAAGGACAAATTGATATAAATCACCAAAATGTAAACACACAATAATTAATATTGAATAACTCTCAATATTTTATAGAGGAAATATAACTCAAAAACCAATATTACACATAACTCGTGTTTCTCTTGATTAACCCTAACTCAGTTGTATCTCGTATTTTTCTCTAATGTCTAACCATAGCTCGATTTATATAGACTACCCTAACTTGCTAGTCAAAACATTACCAAATATAATAAAACCCTAATTGCAACCCCATGAACCCATTACATATTAATGAATCCTACAAGCCCAATAGGTCCAACCTAGTCACATACACGTGAGTCGTGACAGGCATATTAAGGTGAAATTACGTCTAACATGCTCTTTACTTAATTTAATAAATCATAGCATCAAATTTAAATGACGTGGTCACATGGGCGAATAATAACTATTAATCAAGCTTTTATTTATTTTTCTAAAAAAGGTTTGTTAATTTAGAGGTTAATTAATGGAAGGATTTTCAAACGATTACAACACCATATTTATGTTAATTGCTTGTATTAAAATATATAGTGCTAGCTTTTCAACTCGTGTATTACACGGGTTTTACCAAATGATAAAGATAAATAAGGTCTGTTATTTCAGTTGTGATTTTTAAAATACTTGTGAATTAATTTAATGTAGACTTGATGGAAAAAACAAACAGTGTTAACGAAAAGTACTAAAATATCATGATTTTGAAAACACCAGGTGTTGATTTGCAAGAAAGTTAAAAAAAAGTACTAAAGTTGTGTAGTTGGTTAAACCTTAGGTATGAAAATGACACTTGATTCGATAATGAATATAATCCACACTATGTTATAACCCATTTGATAAAATAGTTTTGACTCATGACCCATGGATAGCTAGAATGAATGAGATGAGAGATTAGAAATTAGGTGAAATGTGGGCTTGACATCCAAGCATTAGCATTTTCTTTTATTAGTATTGTAAGATAAGATGTCTTCGACGATTTGATCCCTTGGATTTGGATGGTTCCGCCCACCAACTACAAGAAACACAAAACCAAGAATACCATTTGTGTTCATCTTGTCTAGTCAATACGGTGACCAGAAAACTATTTCTTTTTTATAGTAAAAAGAATTTATTGAACTTGAAAGTAAAAAAATGATATTTTAAAATCTTTCCTGTTGCGATTCAATATTTTTATTGGGCTGAAAAAGAAATACTATTTTTTCAAATATAATGATTATGTTCACCGAATTCATAATTCTATTCAAACGATAAATATAAATCACGTTTTAACCTAAAATTGTATGCATCATAATGTGGATTATGTTTTAGGGAATAAAGAGCAATGATAAATAAATTAGACAATAACAACATACCTTATGATAAAACGATCAAATTTGGAAAGCAACTCATGATGATAATGTGTTGTGAAACTAGCCTAATAGCAAAACAATTAGAGATAAACATGTAGAGAGAAAGAGAGATATTATTATTAACTAGGTGTGTATTACAATGAGATACAATAAAATGTATATATAGAATATGAAAACTTGAGGAGAAAACTAATCTATATTAGGTATTGATAACCATAATATTAATATATTTATAACAGTCTAATATTAAATATCATGTTTGAAGCACCATATATGATTCACACCATAGCCAGACTTAAAGTGTCACATACCTTAAATATATAATATATATAAACAAAACCTTTAAATGGTTTTTGGTTGCTCCTTACATTCTTTCAAGCCATCATAGTGCTTTATTTGAAAATAAAAGCTTCTTATGCATTTAACTCGAATTCGCACGTATGGGTTTCATCAAACCCAAATAGCCCTTAAACGGGTTATAACATCTCGTTATATTAAAAATTAACCTTGTCAGATATTTAATATGAAAATCTTATAAATAAAATTTACTAAAATTTAACATTCTATTTAAAAAAAAAGATATTATTTATAATTAAGAAACAATTTTATAGTAAAAGAAATAAGCAGGTCATGGGTCTCATCAAACCCAGATAGCTTTTAAACCGGGTTATAACATCTTATTTATTTGTTAAACCCTTTCATTATCAAATCGTAAGTATATTATTAACTTACTTTCAACAAATGAAATTAAAATCTAAAAGCATATATACATATTATAAACGAACAATGTAAGACAACCTCGTAATACGAGGGATAAAACTAGTTATACATATATCAAACACCAATTAATAACTTCATAAATATTTACGATATATAAAATGGTTTGCGAAATAAATTTAGTGTCTTTCTAAATAGGCTCGTAACCTGTCAAAAAATTTATGTACACCTGAGCTAATGCTTAGGGAGCGCTAACATTATTCAACATAAAAGAAGCATGTATTTATTATTATTATTATTATTATTTTTATTATTATTATAGACAACAACGATTAAAGAGTCTCCAGTAGTAAGAAATTAGAGAGGACGAAACATGACCTAATACAAAATACGACCCACTACAAGAGACTCATAAAAGCATGTAACAAGACTACAAAAGAAAAGAACACGAAAAATAAAGACGCGGTTCAAAATAAAAACGCAGGTCCAAAAAGAACGAATTGGAAATGATCTAATTCCATGGATTGAACCGACCACCGGCTGCACTATACCACAATGACAAGCGATCTAACCGACATCTGATATATTCACACTACTACACGATCTAAGAATACTTGTCCCATTTTTGTCAGCTTTATCTCACTCCAATAAGGCAGAACTTAAAGAGATGTCATCGTTTTCTTCACCCGAAGTTCTCCATATCTTTAAGCCCACAGGGAATATTCGATCCATTTACCTGATTGAGTGAGAGAAAACGAACCTTGAATATTTCCACGAGGGTCTTTATACTGCCAAATATTTTCAAATTCTAACTCTTCGTCTGTTGATGAGACAAGATAGTCTAGCCACGACAAACTCTTTTCTATACAATGATGCTCGTTTTTTAATTCTTCCACAAGAATAGGCGTTGAAGGTTTAGACAATGAAGCAGACACGAACTCGCCATCATCATCCTCCAACGGTCTACTAATGGGTGGTGCCCATGATGATTATTCCCTAGCTCATGCCTCGAAACTCTTCTCATCAATTACCACGTCGATAAAATCCATTATTGGTTTCATTTCTTTTGTCAATATAAACACTTTACCAATCGCCATTGGTTCGTCACGATCATCATATGAAAACATACATTCACCCCATACCTCTTCCACCTTTTTATCTACGCATTTATCCCATCCGCCTAACGGTAATCCACAGCTCAATCCAACGCATAAAGAAGCATGTATTGAGCTAGTATTATCTAAACTGTCTTATTAATTTATAACAGTTTCGGTGACAGATTCATATTGGTTGTGTAGGAGTTACATTAGGAGGGTAACATTATCTAGTTCGGCATTTTAGTCTCAGTGTAGCACATTAAGGTAGCGTTTGATATAAGGGAATGAGAGGTGGAATGGAATGTGTCATTCCAAAGGAATGAAAAAAACCAACTTTGGTTAGCATGTGGTAATGGAATGAAGCATTCCATAGTGAATGAAATTACTTCTAAATATTAGGATTTTCATTCCTTAAGGAGTATGTGCTTTTTTTTCTTTCTTTCAAGGAATGGAATCATCATCAACAACAACAACAACAACAACAACAACAACAACAATAATAATAATAATATTATTATTATTATATTATAATTATTATTAAATTATCGGATTATTATATTATTGCTATTATTTTTATTAAATTATCATTATTTTTTATATTATAATATAACAATTATTATATTAGAGTTATTATCGCATTATCAATATTATTAAAATTTTTTGACAAGTCAACGCTTCATAACAAGCATGCGTGATTCAACATTTTTATGATTATTTTTATTCGCTTTAGTGGTATCGTTAAAATGCGTAGGTCTTAAAAACGAGTTAATACGAATATTCATATTATTAATATTATTTATTACTATTACCACTGGAATAATAATATTATTATTATTATTATATTATAATTATTATTACATTATCGGATTATTATATTATTGCTATTATTTTTATTAAATTATCATTATTTTTATATTATAATATAACAATTATTATATTAGAGTTATTATCGCATTATCAATATTATTAAAATTTTTTGACAAGTGAACGCTTCATAACATGCATGCGTGATTCAACATTTTTATGATTATTTTTATTCGCTTTAGTGGTATCGTTAAAGCACATAGGTGTTAAAAACGAGTTAATACGAATACTCATATTATTAATATTGTTTATTACTATTACCACTAGAATAATAATAATAATAATAATAATAATAATAATAATAATAATAATAAAGGGATGATCATTCCATTCCTATGTGGTAACCAAACATGGCAATGAAATAGTAATGGTCCATTTCATTCCTTGGTCCACACATCCATTCCATTCCCTCATTCATTCCATTACGTCATACCAAACATACCCTAAGAATAACAAACTAAGAGTGACTTTGATAAATGATAATATCAAATATAATAATCAATAAAATCTCACAAATCATGGTTAGTAAAAAATGGAGATATTATCGTCATAAGTTATGTCTTGCATATAATTGTAGGGTAAAGTTAAAATACAAAGTACAACAAAAATGAGAAATGTGAGAAGAAATCTAATTCATTGATTGTAGTTTTGGATGATGGAGATTAATTTAAAAATAAAAATTGATAAGAGCATTAAAGTAATAACTCACTTATGATAACTTTCTCTCTTCACATGCAAGGCACATGTCAATTCCTCTATCATTTTAAAGCGTCCATAACTTTTTCATAGGACATTTAGAAAAAAAAAGTTTCACCGTAATAACAAGCGTTTTTTTATCTTTAATATGAATATCATATTGTTATATAAAAATAAATAAAAAATTAGTGGGTTTTTTTATATTGTGTTATTTGGTTGTTCATTGTGTTTTTTAATTTGGTTTTTCTATGCATTGTACTACAGATTTTGATTATTGTGTTTTTCAATTGGTACTCAAATCAAAAATAAAAATTAAAGCAAAGATTACGTTATTGTGTCTTTTTGTTCGTCATTGTGCCTTTGTACTCAACATTTGCCTTTCTACTTATCATTGTGTTGTAGTCATTGTGAAATACGTTTATGGTCTTTCGTTCGGGATTGACATGCGTCATTCATTTAATTTGACAAAAATTGTATTACGTTCATTGTATATTACGCTCAAGTCATTGTGTAATATGTAGTTTCCATCGTGTTTTACGTTTTAAGTAATTTTGTTATATGTATTTACCATTGTGCCTTATATTTCAGGTTATTGTGTTATATGTATTCATCATGTGTTTTACGTTTCAAGTTATTGTGTAATTGTGTTTTAGGTATTAGATATTTTTTTGTTATTTTATCATTATTTACATATTATTATTACACAACGGTGTTATTAGTATTTAAAAAAAACACACAATGGGGATGAGTTGAAAGACGCATTAACAAAAAAAAAAAAAAAGAAAGACAATGACAAACAAACACAATGATGAAAAAAGACACAATGGCGTAATTTTGATTTAATTTTTATAACAAAATGATATTCATATTAAAAATAAAAAATCGCTTGTTATTATGGTGAATTCTTTTTTTAAATATCATATGAAAAGGTTATGGACTTTTTAAAATTACGGGGGAATTAGCATGTGAATTGTATGTGGGAGAGAATGTGTACTATTACTTTTATACATTTTTTCCTTTAGTCCCCACTTGACACATGTCAATTAATTATCGCTTCTCACACTTCGCATTTTTGTTGGCTTTGTAGAATAGCTAAACCCTATAATTGTAATTAAATGCATTCCTATAATTAGCTTCCATTTCTTGTATATATATGTCTTATTGTAATAGACAAAGCGTGTTTGATTATACTCTTCTTCTAATATTGTTAGTGACGGATCTAAAATTTTTTTTCAGGTGGTGCACTACTTTTAGGTGCTTCAATTTCATAAAGTTGGGTATAAAAATTCCGGGTTGGTTTGAGGTTCGGGTTGATTCGATGGTTCGGGCAAAGTTCATTACATAATAAAAATACGATAAAATAAAAAAAGAGACACCGTCATTAGAAATTAAAAACACATATGATAAATATAATAGTCTTTACGAATTTAAAAAAAAAAGACTTATAGTTGTTCCCTACGAGTCTTCATCTTTTGAAATCGTTGCATTACTTCTTCAATCAAAACTTCTTGGAAGGATTCCCTTTCAATGTAACAAACGCAAGAATCATTCATGTATTCATCGCCCATCCTATCATGCAAATCCGTTTTCACATTCTTCATTGAAGAAAAATATCTTTCAACACTAGTCGTTGCAATCGAAAAAACTAATGATAACTTTATTAAACGATAAAACAACGGATAATTAGTATGTAATCTTGTTTACACCATCATTTTGGCAAGATCACTTAACCCACTCAAGTTGGCAAACCGCTTATCTTCTTTCACATTAGTAATGTAGTAGCCAAGTTCATATACAAGCTTCTCCTTTTCATCAAAATCAAAATCACATGGATACATCCCAGCCAACTTTAACAAGTTTACTTTACTAAAGGCACTAAAATTACAAGATGGACTCAAAGAACTCATACTAGTAAGCAATTTAGTGGTTACCTCATTAAAGCGGTTTCCAAGCTCTTGAATTTGCATATCGAGAACCATGTTGAAATTATTAACCACATAATGGTGACGATTGGTGATACTGATCTTCTTTCTTCGATATTTTGGGTCAACATACTTGGCTTCCATATCAACAACTTCAATATCATATTCATCACAAAAGGATGTGACATCTTCCACAAGCGAGTCAAAACTTTCAAGTCGATAACTTTTTAGGCCTTCATTAGTTAACTAGCTTAATTGCATTCAACATATCTTGATCATTTCTTTGAAGTGCTTGACACAATGTGTTAGTAACACCCAAGATATATTTCATCAAATGTAAATAAAATACAAAACTAAAAGTTTTCATGTATAATTGAAGTCCATGTGCTTCACTTTGGTGATCTTAAAACTCTCCTGATTTTTCTATATATTCAAGCACGTCAATAACACTATGATATAAAGGAAGCAAACGAAGAGTTGTTTTTTCATGAGAACTCCAACATGTATCACCAGCTCTTGCAAGTGACAATTCTTGATTCTTTCCACTTCCAATTTCAACTTCCAGATTCAATCCCAATCTTTCTCTTTGACTTCTCTTATCAAATCTATTCTTTTACAAGATGCACCAAAAAAATTTACTAAATTTGATAATTCTTTTTAAAAATTTGTAAATATCATATGATGTTTGGTTGAGGCCCACAACAATAAGTTGAAATTGGTGAGCAAAACAATGAACATAATATGCTGAAGAATTTTCTTTCAAAATTAAAGCTTTCAAACCATTAATCTCACCGGACATGTTGCTTGCACAGTCATATCTTTGGCCTCTTACCGTACAAATACTTAATTGTGGTGAGCAAATAATTTATCAATTGCAGCTTTAAGAGATAACGCGGTTGTTTCCATTACATGAACAAGGCCAACAAATCGCTCCTTCACAAATCCTAATTTATCAACATATCTTAAAACCATGACCATCTGTTCCTTTTTAGAAATCTCTCTCGATTCATCAACTAATATGGAAAAGGCATCATCACCAAGTTCTTCAAATATCTTCTTTAATACTTCTTCTGCAAAACAATTACAAAGTTCTTTTTGGATTGATGGAGACGTCATTTGGTTATTCCCAGGAGCATTACCTAATATAACCTTATCAATTTCTTCACTTAGTTCTCCAAACACTTTTACGAACTCGATGAAATTTCCTCTATAAAGAGATTCTTCAGACGCATCATGACCACGAAAGCTAACGAACCATTCAACAATGCTTTGGTAAGTCTAGCTGAAGCACGTAATTGGACTCTATATGGTTTTTTTATGTATATATGTTCATTTTTCAATGGCCACTTGTATAGACTGAGCTTGATTAAGCAAGTATCCCCCCTTTTTACGTGTTTTTTTGTGAAAACTATTGCATTTACCAACATGATTCCCAAATTTCTCCCGAAACCTATTTCGACATCGCAATCCTTCACTTAGAAATGCATCATTTTGTCCATATTCCTTAGACAAGTAACAATGCAAGCAATGCACTTTATCCACTTTGACACTATATTCCAACCAATTTCCAAATTCACTTGTGTACCATTCCTCATTAAAGCGTATTGATTTACTACTAAAATTTGTTATAGGACAATCATGCCCAATTGGTTGGCACGGACCTCTAAGTAGATATGCTCTTCTAATTTCATCTTTTTGACTTGGGTGATAGAATGAAATTGGTTGCCTTTAGGAAGGATCCATGGAAGATCATCCAAATTTATTTTTGACGGTTTACTACTTGAAGATGATGATTCAAGATTCGATGGTTCACTTTAGATATATCTCTTAATATTCATAATACCTACAAATCAACAATTACAAACTAACGAATTAAAAACTAAGAAACTAACGAACTAACAAATTAAAACTAAATTTAACAAATAGCTTAAATTAAGTAGTTAACAATCAAGAATAATTACAAGAAGTCAAGAACAATTTACATTTAACATATGAATGTAAACTTACCTTCAAAGTGGGAGGATTCAAGCAATCGAGCTTCGAGGAAGAGTAGAAGGCAGGAGGATTGGAGGAAGTCAGGAAGGCAGGAGGTATGTACTGGTCGTCTAGTCGGCAGGAAAAGCAGTGGCGGTAGTCGGAGAACGGCTAATTGGCTGAACGGGGATGAAGGGTCAAGGAAAATGGCCGGAAAAGAGTAGAACGTCGGGTCGGCTGTTGTGTTTTGTTGTGTCTGTGTGTTCTATTAGTAATAAAAAGCTTAATTGATATAATGATATAAGGGCTGAGTTAGTTAAAAAAAATTTCAAAAAACTAGCCTGGAAACCGGAATCAAACATGCGACCTTTAGGTTACAAAATCAATACGTTACTGGCTGGACCAGTGCTTCAAATGTATATAGGGTGGTTCCTTTTTAATTTATAAAGTGGTTCCTCTAATATTTTCTATATATAGATACACTATTATTTCGAAACTCGGGTGGTTCCGGGGAACCACCCATTTCTACTATAGATCCGCCCTTGAATATTGTGGTTGCTTATCATCTTTTCCAAATCATTCTATTTTTGTTATTATATCACATTTCATATCTCCAACGAGAAGTTCTTGATCTTGCTGTCATCAATCTCCTTTCCTCTTTCTCTATTCTAATAATCTCCTTTACTATCACAATATTATTCCTTCAAACACCACCACCATCCTTTACCACCTACAATCAATTTTCCAGACATTTTTTTTTCCTTTTTCAATAGATGATTTTTCTGCATGCTCTGGATGATGTTAAGCAAGAAGTCAAAATATTGCTAGCTTTAAGTGGTAACGAAAATGTGATTCAGCTCTATAATGCATATGAAGATAGCTCCTATGTGTACATAGTTATGGAGTAAACGTTTTAGTCACCGGACAGGCCCGTTATGCAGTGGACGGGTTCATATATTATTGTGTGTATAATGATCATGTGCAGGGTTTTTGATTTTGTATTTTTTTACATACATCAAATCTCGACTCTTTGTGGATGCAAAGAACCATGTTGCACTAAGTTACTTATGGATATGGAAAACAAAGTTCGTGCAATAACTGATAAATTTGCTGAACACGAGCTGCGTTCTTTGGCTATTGCATATCAGGTCTTCTTTTTATATCATTTTTGTGGACACCCTTTATTGCTTTTCGGTTTGATTATGATTATATACTCATTATTGCAATAAACTTATAGGAAGTGTCTGAAAAAGGTAAAGATAGCCCATGTGGATCGTGGCAGTTTGCTCATATGTGTGTGTGAGAGAGAGATGGAGAAAGAGAAGGCCCACCCCCACCTCCCCACCCCCCCCCCCCACCCCCGGCTCCCTACTCGCGCCTGTAGCATGCAGTCTTAGCAAAGGTGTGTACACATTATATTCATGTATCTAGCAAAGACAGAAATAACCACATGTTCTTTAGGTCATTAGTCAACAAAGTATTGGTACTTTAACAATTCATCTAAACATACATAGAGAGAGATCGTTATGCATAGGTAGTATAGTACGTTTACTTATTATGGTCAGTTATTAATTATTATGTGAGGTTGGTTCATAGATCAATTGCACAAGTGGTATTGTGTAACGTTCTCAACTTATCATAGTTCTGTTCACGTTTTGAAATTCGGAACCAACCAATTCATGGTGTTTAGCAACTTCTCAACTTAATATTTATTTATTTATTTTTATGGTTTGATCACTTTTGCACTTTCATTCACGTGGAAATAATTTGGATGAAAGCGACGAAATAATTTGGTCACATTCATCAAGCTAGAAATCAAATATAGGAGGCTAATTATGCTAAAATATCTTCCATCTAAGCAACACTACAAAAAAAAGGCCTTTTGTCGCCGCCCTAATACAGCCAAATATCACCGCTAAAGCATTTAGCGGCGACATATCGCCGCTAATGTGTCGCCAGCAATGCCAAGCCGCTAATACCTCCATATCGCTGCTAATGCTTTAGTTGTCGCCGCTAAAATATGTGACACGTAGGATAGATGTAATCGCTAATAGTTGTGACACGTCAACTACACGTCACTTCCACATCAGCTCCAGGTCACCTCTGTTCCACGTCATTCCAGTATTGGTGGCGAAATTTGTCGCTGCTAAAGATACAAATGTCGTCGCCAAAGGAAACAGCTCCGTAATGCAGTTTTTGTTTTTTTCTTCCCTTGTAACTTCCTACATATTTTTTGGATTTTGAGACAAAAGCAATAATTTATAAAAACACACCATTTGTCTTAAACATACATAAGAAACTACATAACATGTCCAAAATCAATATTCATGATTATCTTGTCTAACATATATAAAACATAAAACCGCTAGTTATCATCCACGTCCAAATATCTTTTCTAGTTAACATCTTACCATAAAACATCATAAAACCCAATTAGTTCATGTCATCATCCCCATCGCCATTACTATCTTTGTCCGCCGAGCATGAAGTCCGCCGAGCATGACGACTTTCTCGAACTCATAAACTCCTCAAAACAAATTATGGAAGACGGGTCTTGAAACATTAGCTTGATTTGATCCTACAAAATCAATAAAGTATACATATAGTAAGTTAAAAAGAAAAATACACCGTACAAAATACAAACTTAAAAATCAAGAAAAGCATATTTGTTTTCATACCTGTGTCATAGGCGGAGTTGGTGTAGGCCCGTCTTTTTCATGACCCGAACACGTCGATGCAAATCCTAAAGGCGGTTTGCGCCCAATCCCTCTAATAACCCCGCGATGGGAACCCGTGTCCTTTTCAAATTCTGCAACTTCATTTATTTGTGACGGGCCACCATCTTCATCAAGGGTCTGAGTTTGAATCTCGTACTCCCGCTCTAAAGCATGCTATATTTTACGAAGATGTTCTTAATAGTGAGCTTCATTAATGTGTATATATAAATAAATATATGTTACATATAAAGTATACTTTAAGTAAATACTTACATAATGTTGTTCCGTTTCCTCATCATAAAAATTCCCATATTGATCAGTATTAGCATCATGATACGTTTGGATTCGGGTCTGATTCTGTTTAAGAATCAATCAAGACGTTAAATAAATACATATATATAGTATCTATATATAATACATATATATATAATGCATATATATTACCTTTTTGTATGTCGTGCTAGAATATGTGCTTGACCCACCTCGGTTCACCTTTGTTTGTTTTTGACGATTCCTTTTGTTTGATTCTGAACTATTCTCATGCTCATCCGACAAAAAAAACTCTAGTTTCAACCGATTATCATCAGGCATACCCGTGAGGACGTTGCACCTTACTTCCTTAATATTATTCTTACCACCAAATTTATTAAAGTGTTTTTTAGCATCGTGTTTTTTGTCTCGGTATCCCTTTTTAATAACCGCATCGATGCCACCCTCCAACTGTCGACGCTCCCTATCTTGCTTAACTGCTTCTAGATGAAATTTTCCCTAGGAAGTAAAAATAAGAGCAATTAGTTTGGTAAAATATGAATCAAAAGGAACATAAAATATACTTAATATAAGTAATTCATTTACCTTAAGATGCTCTTCCAAGGCATTCTTCTCAGTAGAGGAAACATATTTCCAAGATTTTTTGTCAAATGCAATAGAGTTCCATATATAGATCCTAATCTCATGCGTGAAATAATCATTACGAGTACCCACCGGCGTGTATGTAGCAATTCTATCAAAAGGAAGATCCAAAGGTCCCCCTTTTTTCGCAATCTCTTGCGCAAGTTTCAGGTTTTTTGCCTTTCCTCTTGTGTTTTTTTCGTGGAACAACTTCAATTATAATTAAATGTTATTAGTCATGATATTTATAATAATGAACAAATATATTAAGACTTACCGTCTTGCTCATGCTGACCTCGGTTTCCACTAAAAGGTGGTGGTGGATCCCCAGCACCGTCACCTCCATGCCCAAGGCCCATGACATCAGCCATCATAAAATGTACACAACTGATTAAAACTGGTCAAAACATTAACACGCGTACAGGCTGTTGAAAAAATAAAAATTACAACTTGTAAAAAAAATTAACACACTAACAAATATTAACACAGCTGATTAACACACTAACAGGTTCAAAAATTACAACTTGTAAAAAAAATTAACACACTAACAGACGAGTCAATAACACAGCTAGTAAAAAAAATTAACACACTAACAGGTTCAGAAATAACAAGTCTTCTTTTAATCAGACTCTCCCTCAGACTCTTCAAATTCTCTCTCAGATCGCTCCGTGTCATAGTCAAAATCGTCCTCATAATCAGTCTCACCCTCCGACACTTCATTGACGGTAGCCGTTGGCGGATCAACTTCAGTTGCGACCTCGTCTTCAGTAACATAAGCAGACATGTTTTGAAAGTATTGGCCGAAGTCATTAAAAAGTTCAGTATTAGATGAAGAATTGTTGTGAATGACATCAAGATCTTCGGCTATGTCATTTTCAACACTTTGAACATTCTCGGCGAAACCATCGTTAAACGGTATATCCCAAATTTTTCGATGATTAACATTCTCGACAACTCACCGATGGTTATTGTTTTGGTTTCCTCGAGAAGGTTCGCGAATGTAGAACACTTGTTTGGCTTGCGAGGCAAGTATGAGTTGATCTTCTTTGTGCAATTCATGTTCCGTGTTGATACTGGTGATATTATTTCAACTCTAACACCCCTTCGAGTATCAAACCACTTGCACCGAAATAGGATGGTTGAATACCCATTTCGATAATGCACCTCAATAATTTATTCTACTCGGCCATAATATTTCTCTTGATCATCTCCTTCCAAAAGAACCCTAGAGTTTTGCGTTATGCGTTGTGCGTCACGGGAATATACCATAAATCTAACACCATTGACTATGCAAGCAGTGTAAATAGAGACATTTGTTTCCGCGCCCATTTAAAAAGCATATATCTCTTGATGGAGATCTGGAGAGTTTTGTGTTTTCATCGAATAGGCGTAAAATATATAGAGTAACAGGTGTTATATATGCACCACCTAAAAAATGTAAAGTAATTTGTGTGATATGTGTATTACCTTCTCGAGAAACCACTTCGAGAATTTGGTTTTAGCATTATCAAGGGGATGTTGAGATTTAAATTCACTGCATTTATGACAGAATGTACCATACTTAGGAAAGAAAAAATAATTAACTGATAAGGAAAAGTTAAAGATAAGAAAAATACTTCATATAGTTCCTGCCTTCTTGACAGCTATCAAGGATAAACCATTCTATCTTGTGTTTTTCGCTTGGAGAAAGTTGTTTGATCTTTATTGCGCTAGCCGGGCAACATTTAGACTCAAACACCCACAACTTAGTTTTTTCAACAACAGCATCCTCGTTTCTGTCGGGGCGATTGAACTTAGTCTAAACATCTTGAAGGTACATTGAACAAAATGGTAAAGCTTCTTCGACAACATAACCTTCAGCTATACACCCTTCTGGCCTTGCCATATTTCTAACATAGTTTTTTTAGTTTTTTCATATATCTTTCAAACGGATACGTCCATCTCATACATACTGGACCTCCGCGAATTGCTTCATCAGGTAGATGCAAAACTAAATGAACCATGATGTCAAAAAATGCTGGAGGATAGATCATCTCTAATTTGCACAAGATTGTAAGAATGATATACTTGGCTTTCTTCATATCCTCCACCAATAGTGTTCTGGAGCAAAGTTGCTTAAAGAATGTACAAAGATCTACTATCGGTGTATAAGTATCTTTGTCAAAAACCCTCTAACCCCAATCGGAAGCAAACGTTGCATGAGAATATGACAATCATGATTTCAACCCAGTAGTGTTAGTATTGTTATCTGTAACTCTTTTGCTGATATTAGACCCAAACCCATCCGGCATTTTAACATCTTTTATAAACTGACAGAAAAGCTTTCGATCACTGACCTTGAATGAGTATTTTGGATGGGGCTTAGAGAACTTATTACCCTTTTTTTGCAACCATTGTGTCTTCCTAATCTTTAGATTTGCCAAGTCGACTCGTGCGTTTGTCGTGTCTTTAGTCTTATCGTTCATTAGAAGAGTACCCAACAAACTTTCACACATGTTTCTCTCGATATGCATTACATCTAAGTTGTGCTTCAACTTCAAAGAAGACCAATACTCAAGTTCGAAAAAAATGCTTCGTTTGGACCAGTTCAACTCAAACTCCTCTCGTTTTTTCATAGAACCTCCAAAATCCAGATGCTTTCCTGGTAGTTGATGGAGTAGACGATCAAGTTGAGCTTTTATGTCAGCATCACTAAATTGTTTTAGAGGGGCTTTGTTCTCGGGTTGCCCATTAAAGTCCAAACTTGTTCTCCACGAATGGTTAGCATCAAGGAACCAATGACGACCCACATATACGACTTCATTTGTTACACGCATTGAAGGAGTGTCTTTGTTGCAAGTCGGGCATGCTTTGTAGCCTTGCCCGCTCCAACCTGATAAACTACTACGAGCGGGAAAGTCGTTTATGATCCATAACAATGCCGCCTTCATTGTGAAAAATGTGTTTGTCGTTGTATCTTTAGTGCGTACGCCTGACAGCCACAAATTATTAAGCTCATCCACCAACGGCCTAAGGAAAACGTCCATGTCCTTCTCAGGTGATTTAGGGCCAGGAATTAACAAAGTCAACATGAATGATGACTCTTTCATGCATAGCCATGCAGGAAAATTATATGTGGTGAGTATAACAGGCCACGTGCTATGAGCTGAACTCATGTTACCAAATGGATTAAAACCATCTGCTGCAAGCCCTAGGTGAACATTTCGAGGTTCACTCGAGAAGTTAGGGTACTTTTTATCAAATTCATTCCATGAAGATCCAGCAACAGGATGACGCATTGTACCCTCTTCTGCCCGTCCGATACTGTGCCAGATCATATCTTTTGCTGTGTGCCTTGAACCATACAAACGACGTAGTCTGGGGGTTAAAAGGAAACAATCGTAACACCTTGTGAGGTACCTTTTTTCCCTTTGTGTTTGTATTAACCCAATGACTTTCATTACAAATAGGACAATTATGCAACAATCGGTGTTCTTTCCAAAAAAGGGCGCAATCATTTTTGCACACATCTATCGACTTATACCCCAAGCCAAGCTTCTTTAATGTCTTTTTGGCTACATAATGCGAATCGGAAATCTTGTTGCCTTCAGTATGTGAAGATTTCAACAACTCGAGAAGCTCATCAAATGAACTATTACTCCATTTGTTCTTCACCTTCATATACATAATCTTTGCTAGAAAGTCAAGAGAAGAAAACTTAGTACAACCCGGGTATAATTTTGATTCGACTTCCTTTAACAGTTCTTCAAAATCATCATGCACACCGCTACTCTCTGTTCCCGAGTTTCCTCGGTTGAAATTGGTATCCTCTTCCATGCGTTCCTCCATAACGTCATCAATAACACCAGCCATATCGTTTCTTGGCAGAAAGTCATCTACAACTACAACCGGAGGAACTGTTCTTTCACCGTAATAGACCCATTTCATGTATGTCAGCAGAAACCAAATGAATACATATGATATTTCATTGTATTAAACGATACTAACTCAGTATTATAACACTTTGCACATGCACATCTAACGTTGCCCTTGATATCAACTAGTCCTTTGCACATTTCGATAAAAGAGTTAAGTCCTTGCTTGTACTCAGGTGGGCTACGGTCCATTTCGGTAATCCAACTTCTATCGACAGGAGGCATGATGCAGAATCAGATTTTTATACACTGTTATGTGACAAAATTCGGCCAGTATCGCGTTACAACACCAGAACTAATCCAAAAAATAAATTCGTCAACACTAAAATACAACAAAATAACATACTTTTCTTAATTTAGGTTCGCCACACACCGAAACTAAACCTAAAAAATCATTTCATCAAAGTAAACATACTTAAAAAAACATATTTAAACTAAAACCAAAAATTAGTTCAATTATTAAAAGAGCTTACTTCTACTCCCGGGCTAATACTTAATTATTAAACGAGCTTACTTCTACTCCCGGGGCTAATACTCAATTATTAAACAAGCTAACACACATGCATACAAATTAGTTCACACATAGCACAAATCTAAGTACAACTCAGTTCATACTAAACATATCAACCCAAATCAATTAAGCACAAATCTAAGTACAAAGCATTACAAATAAGTTCATATTAAGCCCAAATCACCATCAAATCGAGCAAATTCATACAGATCAGTTCATATAACCCAAAATCAGTTCATATAACCCAAAATCAGTGCATAATTGAAGAGTAATCAAACCAAATTAGCAAAATAAAACGAACCCGAACACAAATCAGTTTATATAAGCACAAATCTACCTGCAACTAACCAAAATTTAACAAACGGTGGTGGATGACGGCAGTGGATGAAATGGCAGCGGTGGTGGTGCTCTGTTGGGTGACGACGGCTGTAGTGGTTGTGGATGACGACGACAAGGAGGAACAGCGGTGGTGGCGCTCCGGCAAGGATGACGATGGCGGTGAATTGTGAGGTCACGGTGGTGGATGACGTGGTGTCGCGTTGGAGGAGGGAATGAATTGTGAGGCTGAGTTGGAGGGAAATATCCGGGGTTTTCACTTTTGTTGAAGGATGAAACCCTAACCATTGGATTAATATGCAAACAACGGCTGTGATATATTGTTGAAGGGGATAACACTGATTGAGCATTAGCGGAGACATTTTTAGAAGTCGCCGCTAAAACTCGGTTTTCTTGTATTGCAAGAAATCAAGTGGTATGTGCTCCCTGACATTTTTAGACCAATTCACCTAGATAACCTTGAATAGTGATGGTCAAGGATAAGATGTAGTTAAAATCTAGAAAATCTTTGTATAAATAAGTTAATTTCAATTATGGCATTGTCAAAGCATATTATGAACAACTAGACCCTAGTGGTTGATGAATGTTGACAGGGGCGGACCCACATAAGTTGAATTGGGACTGGGGACCTTAATTTTTTTTAAGAGTTTTTTTTAGAGGTGGTATAATGATTTTGTCTGGCCCCATAAGAATTAATATTTGTAACCCACACTAATCTGGTGCAATGAAAAGTTCCTTGTTTTTCTCACTTGGGATGTCACATGTTCAAACCTTACCATGCTTTGTTTATGATGTTTTTTTGATTTTTTCTTTAAATTCAACCATGATCACCAAGAAACATATATAATGGCAACATGGGTTTTGCATATTCTTTTATTATTTATTTTGTTAATGTATATTGTAATTAATTGTTTCTTTGTGTTAGAGTTAGTTTTTTTATGTTTTGGCCCTTGCTACCAAAATCAAATGTGCCTGTCCAGTGTTGTAGCAAAAGTCGGGTTTTTATTTTTACCTTGATACTTTGGTTTTTTACTCAAGACCGAACCAAAACCGACTCTTAAATCAATTCTAAAACTTGAGCTTAGCTCGTGAGTAGTTTTTCACACTGAGCTCGGTTCATTTTTTATTTATTAACTAACTTGTATGCATTTATATTAAATATATATATTTATGATTGCAATTCTTATACATTGCATTATATATATTATTAGTTAATTTACTAATTGTTATTTCTAACATCTAGCATAACATATAGGAAAATTGATTTTTATTGGTCCCAACTATTCCATTTTGGTTGGCGCTAGTCCCAACTATCATTTTGGCTGGCAACGGTCCCAAATTTCACATATGTTTCTTCCACCAACTTTCACATACGTTTCTTCCACCAGTCTGTGACTAACGGAGTACTAACTCCGTTATGTCATTACTGATGTGTCCATCCTACTTGTCAAAAACATATGACATGGCAGCCTACATGGATATTAGTTTTTACTTAACAATTTTACATTCATAATCAAAATCCCCAATTCTCTCCTCCACCAACTCCGGCGACGGTTCTTTTCCGGCAACCAGAGAAAGAGATCGCTAGCTATCCTCCAAGATCTAAACTCTTCACAACCAACGCGTAAAACTCCCCATTTTATCATATATGAATCGAGTTCCTGAATCGGAACACGGGGTGGGTCGCCGAAAAAACGGGACGTGGTGATTGGATACGAACTGAGATGAATAACGAATATGGGGGAGACGGCTCGAGTAGATTCAAAACTCCGCAAGCATGATAGTGGTGATGCACAAAGATGATGATGGCCGGCCGCCCAGCCGGAGATGGAGGCTAACGAATTGGTGCATGTTGCAGAAGCAAAACAGAAGTGTACGTAAGTCATAATGAGGTCGTAGTAGACTAGTAGTTGTATGAGATGATGATGATGGACACGGTGGTCGGAAATGGTGAACGTGACGGTGGCCGATGCGGCGTTGGGTGGTGGTGGGGGTGGCGGGAGTGGCGGTGGGACGGTGGTGTGGGGAGGTGGGTTTGAGTTTAATGGCGGCGATGGGTGGGAGGTTGGAGTCCGGTAGTGGTTTCTGATTCTCCGGTTGCATGGTGGGGTTATGGTTTTGGCTAGCGGTTGACTTGAGATTGAGAATAAATGATCGTTCAATTTCATATCCACGGTGGCTGCCACGTAAAATTTTTTTTACAACTCAGATGGACAAATCAGCAAAACATAACGGATTTAGTACTCCGTCAGTCGTGGGTTGGTGGAAGAAACGAATGCTAAAGTTGGGACTGTTGCCAGCCAAAATGAAAGTTGGGACCAGCGCCAACAAAAATGAAATAGTTGGGACCAATAAAAACCAATTTTCCTAACATATATAGCTATTTTTATTATCTATTCTAATATATAATTAAAGTTTTTATACACAACGTAATATAATTTTATAACAATTTTCTGTAGAATAATGATAATTATATAAACATATACTTAGTGGATTAAATCGGGTCAATTCAAGCTTGATAAGTGAAGCTCGTGCTTTTATTTTAATACTTGAGCTCATTTAAATCGGGTCAATTCAACCTTTTAGCGACCCAGTCTCAAGCAGGTTACGTGCGCGTGGCTCGCTTACACTTAGAGAATGATGTAATTTCACGGGATATAATAGTTTGTATTGTCTACATCATTATACAGAATTAGAGGTCTAAATTTTGACCCGTTTACTTATGATAGGGTCAATATGGCTTACGTTTTAAATCAAATGAGTCAAATTTAAATTGTAGCTATTAAGGGAATCGCCCGAAGGTCTTCCGAAGCTTCTTTTAGACACATTTAGTCTCTTAAATGGATTTACTATAGTTATAGACTATTGTTATTACTAACTTAGCTTTTCTAATAATCAAATACATTACTTACAAAATAATTTGAATGTAATTTGTGTGTTTTGTGAAGGTTCGTTTGAATGACAAACCAATGGCAGGGCTTGATGCCTTGATCTGATAGCATCTACGGTTGTTGAAGATCTAATCCGGTCCATTCATTGCAAAGTTGAAGATGCAGTGGAGAAGCCTAGAAAGATTGCATCTTATGTGGTTGTAACTCACTAGCAAAGCCCCATTAGAAAGCTAATGACAAATGTTGAATTTTTTTTAATCCAAAGTTTCCCTAAAAAAATCTCCGACCTAAGTACGCAAGTTGCATTTTTTATCCAAGTTTTTTAATCAGCATTGCATATTAACTTTTGGCAACTTAAAAAATACAAAATTGTGTACCTTTTTTCTTTCTTTCTTTCTTTCTTTTTTTTTATAATAGAGTTATGCAAATTTGTTTTTTTATTTTTGTGTGATAGGTCATATCGACTATAAATATTTAGATCACACATGTTGGTATCATAACGAACCGATTCCCTACCGATCGAATCTGTGTTGTGTCCCCATCGTAACGTGCGGGCTCTTTGCTATGTGTGTGTGTGTGTATATATATGTATGTATGGGGAGAGGATCAAGAGGAAACTCATCTTTAGAGAGAAAACTTAAAAACTCCTAAAGAATTATTTTTAATTAAAAATGAAAAAATATTTTCAAATTTCTGTTTTTGCCATTATTCTTATATTTTCTTACCCTTTGCTCGAAAAAAATAAAAAATAAATAAATAAAACCTGCTGTAATGCACATACGTATTACTGTGCGATACCGTTGTATTACACATGTGTATTACTATGTATTTTTGAGTTTAATAGTGTTTAATTGCATATATTCAATATTTGTGTATTGTATATGTGTAGTAGTGTTGTATTATATGAAAAAATAATAATAATAATAATAATAATAATAATAATAAAATACAAGTTGATGTGGTGCACATGTGCGTTAAGGTTGTATTACACATACGTACTAATGTGTATTTGATGTGCGTATTAGTCTTATATTGCATATAAATAATAGCATGTATCAAATATGTGCAATAGTGTTGTATTCTAAGCAATACAAACACTTTTGCATATATGCAATGCACACTATTACACATGTGCACTACATCGACGAGGTTATCGACAAGGTTTTTTTTTTTGAACCAACAACATATAAGAATAATGGAAAAAAAAGAAACCTAAAAAAATTTAAAAAAAGTTAAAAATAGTTTTTTAGGATTTTTAAGTTTTCTCTTTAAGAGGAGTTTTCACTAGATTCCACCCATGTATATATATATATATATATATGTCTTATTGTAATAAGCAAAGCATGTTTAATTATACTCTTCTAATATTGTGGTTATGTATCATCTTTTCCAAATCATTCTATTCTTATTAAATAATAGCAATTTATTAAATAATAGCAAGCTAAGAGTATATTCAGAGTAGCACGTTCCAAACCGTTAAAGCAAGTAGTCATAGTGGTGGTTCAAAAATAACATCTGTAGCAAATTCAGTAAACCATTTGAGTGAGTAGTTTTAGTGAGGGTTCCAGTAACAAATTCAGTAAACCACTTGAGTGATTAATTTTATGTGGCTGTTGCTACCTTTCAACTATACTAATTTGAACAAAATTCTTTATTACAACATGGATACAACTAAAACGAACATCTGTGTGACTGTAGAATACAAATGGCCACATTTATTATAAACTAAGATTTAGGGCCCCGTGCTTCGCGACAGGACCACTAAATCGAACAAAAAAACATGCGTAAAAACATAAAATCACAAACGCGTTGCGAGTCGACGTGAAATCAGTCTGTATCAGGTTACGACATCAGAACTAAACAAAAGAAATAAACCGGTCAATGCCAAAATACAACAAATTATCATATGTAGAACAAAAAAACGACATGTTAGAGCTGCGAGCCAACACAGTTTCGTTTAGTATCAGCAGTGTCAACAAAAATTCGTAAACATGAACTAGTAAGGAAAAAAAAATTTTAAAGGCGTGAACCACACGTTAAAATGCAGATACAAAAACATGCGACGATAGGATATTTTTAAATCATGAAAAAAGTTTTGGTCATTGTAAGGACGGACCATAAAATATCTGAAAGCAAAGTTAAAATAGTTTAACTGACAAATAAAACTTGTAAAGCCGACACTTGTCCAATTTTAGTATTTAAAATACAGTTTCTAAATATTATAATTAGTTAAAAGAGAAAGTAAAAGTAAATTAAAGAGAATATTAACCACCATTTTAATTTAATGGCTAGTAATTAGTCTAATAAAATATTAAAAAATAAAATAGTAAATCTACCTATATTATTATAACAAGACAATGAATCCACATGTTATTTAATTAGACCCATCACATATCCAAGTGTGCAAAATACTACCTTCCTTTAAAAATGCTTATGACTTATCAACTCAATTATGATGAATTGCTGTTGGTCTTTTCTTTTTCTTAATTGTTATAGATTCATAATATTCCATTTTGTTTTATTTTTTTAACCACCCGTGTATTACACGAGCTCTATCCTAGTTGAATAGTCGTGTATTACACGGGCTCTATTCTAGTTGAATAGTAAAATTGTGATATAATAATTTATGTGGAAGATGCCAGCCACATTTACTGGCCGGGACAAAACGCTGTACTTGCAACAAACTTTTTTGTGACTATAATGAAAACGACCACACCTATAATGACGAATGTGGTCCTTGCTCACCAACCCTCACTGTGGGACGTGCGTAGCCTACAGTTGGTGGAACAGTGCAGCCGGCCTTGTCACTATCGGCCGCAGCTTATCCACCAACCAGCATGGCTTGTGCGTAACCCACTGTTGGTAGAACAGGGATACTATTCAGCCGGCTGTACCTTCTTGGAAACCTACCTTCGGCTATAAATACTCCAACACCTTGGAATGGTAAGGACAACATCTGATATCTCATTATCTTATCTTCTCTAGCAATCTCTTAATATACACTTATATTCAGAGCAATCTAGTCTGATTCTCACGCCGGAGGGTGGTCACAAGGAGGAACCCCCCCCCCCCCTTCTCAGTGACGAGCTTACGGTGTCTGTTTTGCAGGTCACCTGAAGAACAACCTTCTTTGCTGGACCTCATCCTCGTGGGAAACATTACTTAACCCCCAGATTATCCGTAATCTGCCCAGGGTCACTTAGTGTTTCTTCATTGGCGCCATCCGTGCATAAAAGCTAGAACTAATTCTTAGTTTTTTTCAAAATTTCTGAAGAAATGGTTAACGTTACTCCGGTCCCAAGGCCAGTAAGCGACCAAGAAACCCCGGTAACCACAACCCCAGCAACTGGGGGGAACACCGGCGGTTATACAAATTTTACGAACACTACCCCGGTTACCCAAGCCGGGACAAGTGCAGTAAACAATATTTCAATGGGTTTCACTGATGCCCAGTTGGAGAAACGGACGAGGGTCCCTCGCCAAACACTCGATCAAGTTAAGGCGTGGGCCGAAGCACGTCAGAAAGAGTTCCAAGTTGAGTTGGATGAACGCTTGCGTTCACTTCAACAGGCTGACGAATTCGGCAGTACTCGCCAACATCTCAACATGAACAGTGAGTGCGAGTACTCGGACGATGAGCGGGAAGAATCCGATACCGACGCAAACCCTCGCCATAAGGCAAAAGGGAAGCGTAAGGAAGCGGACTTCCAACCGACAAGGAATTTTGGAGAAATCTTTAAACCAACGAACGCGGGGAGAAACCCATGTGACTTCTCCAAAACCTTTAGACCAACTGCTGCAAATACAGGAAAGTCCAAGTTTGCAAGGGACATTGCGGAAGCAATCGCCTCGAGAAGTGCCAAACAAATGTCCAACATCGGCACTTACGATGGTCTATCCGACCCAGACGACCACTTGAACAGATTCATTGCGGGGGAACCGTCAGTAACTGGACAGAACCCACGTGGTGTTATATGTTCCAGATGACTCTGGTTGGAGCGGCCAGGGCATGGTTCGATCGTTTACCGGTCCACCACATCTATGATTGAGCGGACTTTCAGAACAAGTTCAGCCAACACTTCAGCCAACAGAGGAAATATACTGAAGAACAGTGGACGATCCTCAACTGCGTTAGAGAGGAAGATGAATCTTTACTAGACTTCATCACTCGCTTCAACTCCAAAAAGCTGAGTCTGGGCAACATAAGTGAAGATCTTGTTCGCGCCGCTTTCATCCAGGGCGCCGAATACCCAGAGCTTATCCGCACATTGACGGGTAAGGACGGCATGCCGTCCACATGGGATGCCATCATGACGGCGGCCAAGCGCTTTGCCGAGACGGAGAAGCAACTGGGAAGGGATCTTCCCCAGAGTACACACCTCTACACGCAAAGGGCTAGAGAAAACAATGTTCGGATCGCCCGGCAGAACAAAAAGAGGAAGCTAGGTATTTGGCAGTCAAGGGTAAACTTTGACACCTCATCCAGCTCTCGCCCTCTTGTTGGCGGAAGGGATAACACACACCCTTCAAGCCGAAAACACCGGTGGACGCCACTCACCAAAAGCGTCACGGAGATATTTGCCACCGAAAAACTACCATGGCCAAAAGCTCCAATGATCCGGCAGCGACCTAATGCGGATCAAGGCAAATCCTGTGACTTCCACGGGACAAAAGGTCATAGTACGGAGGAGTGTACATCCTTGAAGGATATTGTTGAAACATTCGTCAAGGATGGGAGACTTGCACACCTTGTGGCATGGAGGAAGGAATGATAACCAGTACAGGGGCAACGGACGAAAGCCCGTTGACATCAGCATCAACATGGTTCATGGCAACATCAGAGGAAGAAAAAGGCGAGCGACAGAACCATGCGCGTGGAAGGAAGCTGAGGTGCGCTTCCCGCGAGTGCCAGGAGGACCCAGCAAAGAAGGCCCTATTGTCATCAAAAGCCAGCTGGGGCACTACATCACTTCTCGCACTCTTGCTGATAACGGCGCCTCGTCAACGGTGATGTACAGGCAGTTCTTCGACAAGCTAGATGACGAAGACAAGGAACGCCTGGAAACGATCTACGCCTCGATGGAAGGGTTCGACGGCAGCACCAACACCCCCTGGGTATCCTATCTTTCCCCGTCACTCTTACGGACGGGAATCACTCACGCACTGAAGACGTGGATTTGTCGTGATGAGGAAGCCACACCACACATACGACATTCTCTTCGGAAGAGACGGGATGGCAAGATTCAACGCCGTGGTATCTTCAGTCCACGGCATGATGGGATGGCCAACAGCTGAGGGTGTAGCGATGATCACCGGCATTCCCCAGGTATGCATCGCATCTGTCTCATCTAAACCCAAACCAAAGATGGCTAAACCAACCATCACCGAACCGGAAAGATGGGCCTTCAACGGCAAATACCCTGACCAGGCCGTTACAATTGGCCCAACAGTTGTTGATCCCACACGCACCTTACTCAAACGTTTACTACAGAAAAACGCTGACATCTTCGCGTGGACACCAGCTGACATGACTGGTGTACCCCGAAGTAAGGCAGAGCATAAGCTCAAGTGCGATCCGGCTGTTACGCCAGTCGTACAAAAGCGCAGAGTAATGGGGCCAGAACAAACTAACGCGTGTAGAACCCAAGTCAAGGAACTCCTTGACGCAGGCATCGTACGCGTTAGCAGATATCAAACATGGGTTGCAAATCCCGTTATGGTACCGAAGGATAACAAACAATGGCGCATGTGCATAGATTTCAAGGACTTAAACAAAGCATGCCCCAAAGATTGTTATCCGTTACCCGAAATTGATCTTAAGGTGGATTCGTTAGCACCGTTTCGCCTTAAATGCTTCCTGGATGCGTATAAGGGATACCATCAAATCCACATGGCCGTTGGTGATCAGGACAAAACCGCTTTTCGGACGCCCGATGGTACATTTTGTTATCAAATGATGCCATTTGGACTTAAGAATGCCGGGTCCACATACCAACGCCTGATGGACAACCAGTTTCATGCCCAAATTGGGAGGAACTTGGAAGTCTACATGGATGACTTGGTCATCAAAAGCCCTGACGCAGAAGCGATGTTGAAAGACATCGAAGAAACTTTCAACACGCTCAGGAAGATAAACATGAAGCTCAACCCGAGCAAGTGTGCCTTTGGAATGGAAGAAGGGAAGTTCTTGGGGGTCATCGTCACTAAAGATGGCTTCAGAGCGAACCCTGAAAAGGTCGAAGCCATTATCAAAATGGAATCACCTACTACCATCAAACAGGCTCAGACACTAAACGGACGACTAGTCGCACTTAATCGCTTTTTGGCAAACCACGCGGATAAGTCGTTTCCTTTCGTGTCAACGTTGAGAAACTGTTTAAAGAAAACGCACTTCCGCTGGACACCAGAAGCGGAAGCAGCTTTTCAGGAGATTCGGTCACGCTTGATCGAACTCCCAACGCTCACGGCACCAGAAGCGGGGGAGGGGTTAATCCTATACCTTTCCGCAACAGATAGAGCAACCGGGGCGGTCCTGCTAGTTGAACGGAAAGGCACCCAGATGCCAATCTATTATGTCAGCCGTATCCTAACAGACGTAGAAACCCGGTACTCTACCCTCGAAAAATTAGTCTTAGCACTTATACATGCTTCACGCAGGTTAAGACGATATTTCCAGGGTCACCCAATCACCATTCTCTCCAACTTCAAACTTGCAAACGTAGTGAAAACAAATCTGCGGATGCGTTAAGCAAGCTTGCATCATTAGCCTTCACCCACTTGGGAAAGGACATCCGCATTGAACTCCTCGAGGCACCTTCGGTCCCGCACAAGGAAATTTGTGTCATCCAAACCGGCACAGAAACGTGGATGACACCAATAATAAAATACCTTGCGGCAGGTACACTACCAGAGTCAAAACACAGGCAAGAAAACTACGCTGTAAAGCACTGAATTATCAACTCATCGATGACATCCTTTACAGACGTAACTTTCTTGGCCCACTCTTAAGATGCGTGGACAACCAAGATGCTGACTACCTCCTAAGGGAAGTACACGAAGGCATCTGTGGAGTACACGCAGGTCCCCGCGCTGTTGTAGCTAAGCTAAACAACGCGGGATACTTTTGGCCGGGGATGCATACGGATGCGCTGGCATATATCAGAAAATGCAGGTCTTGCCAGCTCTACGCACCCAACACGCACCGCCCGAAGAATGAACTTGTTCCAGTCACCTCTTCATGGCCATTTCAGAAGTGGGCCATCGATGTGACAGGCCTATTTCCTACAGCAGCAGGAAATGTTCAGTTCCTAGTGGTAGCCATCGACTACTTCACCAAGTGGATAGAAGCAAAACCCTTAGCCCAAACAACCGCGAAACATATCAAAAAATTTATTTGGGAATTTATTATTTGTCGTTTCGGACTTCCACAGAATTTGGTGAGCGATAACGGCACCAACTTTGCTGACAAGAAGCTACAAAAGTGGCTGGAAGAACTTCAAATCACCCACACTTTTACCTGCCCAAATGAGCCAGTCCGTATGCTTCTGGAAGATCTTTTGTACTATACATGCCAATGTATGGGCAAAATAGACGATCTGACCAAAACAGCCCATGAGCCAATCACAGGGTGACAGCTCACCGACAACAGTACGAGGAGGAGCACCCTCTAGTACTGTTTGTCACTATTAGCCGCTGCCTACTCACCAACCCTCACTGTGGGACGTGCGTAGCCTACAGTTGGTGGAACAGTGCAGCCGGCCTTGTCACTATCGGCCGCAGCTTATCCACCAACCAGCATGGCTTGTGCGTAACCCACTGTTGGTAGAACATGGATACTATTCAGCCGGCTGTACCTTCTTGGAAACCTACCTTCGGCTATAAATACTCCAACACCTTGGAATGGTAAGGACAACATCTGATATCTCATTATCTTATCTTCTCTAGCAATCTCTTAATATACACTTATATTCAGAGCAATCTAGTCTGATTCTCACGCCGGAGGGTGGTCACAAGGAGGAACCCCCCCTTCTCAGTGACGAGCTTACGGTGTCTGTTTTGCAGGTCACCTGAAGAACAACCTTCTTTGCTGGACCTCATCCTCGTGGGAAACATTACTTAACCCCCCAGATTATCCGTAATCTGCCCAGGGTCACTTAGTTTTTCTTCAACCACATTTATTGGGCGAAAAATGCATGATTCCACAAAAAAAACTATTGGTGCCTTTTAGCCATATTTTAAAAGTTGTTAATGACCACTAAAACGTAAATGTGGTTGTATGATATTTATGGTGATTGGACTTTTGTTCATACATGAGCTGGAATTTTCTTTTATCTTTTTTTTTTCTGGCAAAAGGGCTACGACAACATTTGTTTTTGTGTGGTTGTAGGCGTTGTTTGGCGTAGTAAACATTTTAGTATGGAAGACTGATATATTGCCAACTATGAAGAATTGTTTTTTTTTTCTTTTAAAAAAGGAAAATTGGTTTTTATTAGTCCCAACTATTTCATTTTTGTCGGCGCTGGTCCCAACTTTCATTTTGGCTGGTAACGGTCCCAACTTTAACATTCGTTTCTTCCACCAGTCCGCGACTAACACAGTACTAACTCCGTTAGATGTATCCATCTGAGTTGTCAAAAAAATGTTACGTGACAGCCACCTCCCCACACCACCGTCCCATCGCCACTCCCGACACCCCCCCACCACCACCGCCCAACGCCGCATCGGCATCGCCGTCGACCTCTCCGACGAGTCCGCCTTCGCCGTCAATTGGGCCGTCGACCTCTCCGACCTCTCCAACGAGTCCGCCGACGAGTTCGAACATGAGAATGTGTTTATACTTAACTTATTACATTCTTATATCATCCCAACACATCCATCAAATTAAAACCAAACTCTCCGGAGCTTCAACCACCATTCCCTCAATCGAATCAGAGCTATGCAACACCGACTTACGATCAATCGGAGGCAAATCATTGCCTAATTCATCCACACTTCGCAAATCCACACATTTCCAAGGCCCCAAAGTTCTTCAGGCAAGTTAGATGTGTTCGTAAATCAATTTGTTCTGTTGGGGTTTTACTTGAATTAGCAATTAATTGCATTATTTGTAGCTTCTGTTAGACAATTTGATATTAGAACTGTCAAATTTAAGGTTAACTCTTCGTTGTCGGTGTCAATGTCTGCAATTGATAAGTCAACGGAGTCCCAGTCAGCGCCGTAGAGGACGGAGGTGGGTCTGACGTAGGTTAAGATGACGGCGTCGTCGGCACGGAGGTACTGGTTGACGGCCCATTTGACGGCGAAGGCGGACGACGTCGCCGGGACGGAGGTACTGGTTGACGGCCCATTTGACAGCGAAGGCGGACTCGTCGGAGTGGTCGACGGCGATGCCGATACGGTGTTGGGTGGTGGTGGTGGGGGTGGTTGGAGTGGCAGTGGGACGGTGGTGTGGGGAGGTGGCTGCCACGTAACATTTTTGTGACAACTCAGCTGAACACATCAGCAAAAACATAATGGAGTTAGTACTCCGTTAGTCGCGGACTGGTGGAAGAAACGAATGTTAAAGTTGGGACCGTTGCCAGCCAAAATGAAAGTTAGGACCAGCGCCGACAAAAATGAAATAGTTGGGACTAATAAAAACCAATTTTCCTTTAAAAAAACTAGTGTTTATTTCAAGCATTTGATCCATTGTTTAAAAAACTGGTATATTATTTGTATCGGATTTGGTTTAAAAATGATATAACCGGTTAAATCGGGATGTACCTGAGGTTAAATCAGGTTGAATAGATTACCCTGCAATTCAATATAAATAAAACTTTTAACTCAAAAAATTCAGAAGTACATTAATAAACCTCAAACATGAATCAAGCATCATACATAAACAATGATAAGTCAAATATAAACTTAATCCACTACAAAAGATGTAAATATGCCAACCTTGGATTTGCATGACATAAAATTTGTTTATTAGTGATTCGTCGTTTACTATTATTACCCATTTCAACCTTACCCACTAGGATAAAAGTCATTTTAAAAAATATGGGTGGTAAAAAAGTATCAAAAATATCTCGGTTTAAAATCTTTTTTCCAATTTAAACTGATATTTAAAAAAAATGACGGTACAATGTTCTAGCAAACCGTCCAAAAATATCAGGCTCTAAATATCGGTTGCCTTACCAAAATTCGGTATAACCGGTTCAACTGGCCGGTACGTACCGGTTTTTAAAACACTGATTTGATCACAAGGGGTGTTGAGTATTTTCTTAATCACAAGAGCGTTGTTCGAGGTTAGTAGGCGAAATATGGGTTTAGGAGAAATCAAAATTGTAAACCAGTTATTCGTCACTAGCAATGACAATTTAACTCTTATTCGCCACTAGTAATTATAGTTTAACTTTTATTCGTCATGAACAATGGCAAGTTTAGTTTTACTCTAACATAATGCTTTTCGTTCTCTGATTACTCTCTTATTCGCCAATACTAACCCTAAAAACCCCTTATGTGATTAAAAATAATACCTAACACACCTTGTAATCAAATGTTTGAAACAAGCCCGGCTTCTAAAAATGGGGTTCTTCTTTTGATACATTTAAATCATGTAGGTTCGGTTTCTTGTGGCGTATGTATTAAAAGTCCAGAAAATTTGGTTCACACCTCGTGCAATGCTGCAAATTCGGTTTGGAGTATGATACGTGCTTAGTGTAAGCTTCCCCCCGACTTACGCCTTTATTCGAGATCTTCTAAGGCTACACTTATGTGATTTGTAAGAAAAAGAAAAAAAGTGTTGCGCATTATCATTTTAAATGCATGTTGTTATATTTAGAAAGTGAGGAATGATGCTCTCAGTAAGAATGTTTTGGTGCAGAAAGTGATGAAGAATACTAAAATATTAGGCTATCATTGGATAAAAAATAGTTCCTTGTTTAAGGGTGTGTTTGGGATTGCTTATTTAAGTGAAAAATGACATTTTGCTAAAAGAACTTATGAATTTTTTTAAAAGAAGTCTTTAAAAAAAATGTTTGGATTAGTTTATGTGTTGAGGAAACCAAAATGACTAAAAAAGACACTCTTTTTTAAAATGATTGTGATGGGATTTGAGGGTTAGAGTGGTGTAATAGGTAAATCAAACCCATTAAAGTGTTGTTTGTTTTTTAAGACAAAAACTGCCTTCAATCTTATTTCATCTGATTTTATGTATGCAACTGAAGATGTGGTATGAAGGTCTGCAATCTGAAAATATAATACTGTTTATTTTATAAAATGTATATCGTCTGCATAAGCTGAAAAGTAGTTACCTATAAACTGGATATCGTCTGTATAAGCTGAACGGTGGTGATGGACGGTGGGATGGTGGTGATGGACGGTTGTGGTGGTTGTGAATGGTGGTGGTGGCTGACGGTGGGTGGTGGTGGTGGAGGGTGGTGGTAGTTGATGATGGTTGTGGGCGACGGTGGGTGGTGATGGGGGTGATGGACGGTGATGGTGGCGGACGGTGGGTTGTGGCGGGGCGGTGCCGGCGGTATACGATGGTGGTGGTGGTGGTGGACGGTGGTTGTGGCCAACGGTGAGGTGGTGGTGGTGGACCATGGTGGCAGCAAACGGTGGGTGGTGTTGGTGGCAGACAGTGGTGGTGGGTGGTGGACGGTGGTGGGGAGTGGTGGCGGCGGCGAACGGTGGTGGGGGTGGTGGCGGCGGCAGACGTTGGGTGGTGGTAGTGATGGACGGTGGTGGTGGTGGGTGGCGGACGACGGGTGATGGTGGTGGACGGTGGCGGTGGGTGGTGGTGGCGGGGGGCGGTGGGTGGTGGTGGCTCATGGTGGGTGGTGGTAGTGTTGGTGGGATGTTAAGAAGTGTGAAGAAGTTGAACAATAGCTTATTTTTTAAGACAATAAAAGCAGTTTTCAGATCTTTTTTTCTAAAAAAAACAAACAGTTTTCAGAAGCTTATGTTTGCGCACCTACAGACGTAAGCCCCTTACAAACGTTTTAAGCAAAAACAAACAAAACCTAAGTTAATAAGTTGCATATTCCTAACTTTTCAAAACCCTTTATTTTGTCTTCTCCATAAGTTAAAATCCATAAGGACTTATGGTTTGCCTAATACCTTATACACCTTATTAACTTTTTGAAAAGTTTATAAATTATATGTTGATGAAAATAAGGAATCCCAAACACCTTCTAAGTCTATATTGTGAAGTGATTGGTGTAACTTTGCTTTGTTAATTGGTGTTTCTTGATTCAAGCCTCTAGTAGAAGTACTCGTGACTGCTAATAAAAGTTGTTATTCGAAACAAAAAACACTAAGAGATAATATTCGTTGACAATTTATATCCAAAAATCTTAACAGAAAATGTTCTACTAGTAAAAAAAAAAGTTAATGTGTAAAACAAACTAGTTCTTGGTAAAAGTTAATGTGTAAAACAAACTAGTTCTTGGTACCAGCGTGGTTGGTAATTTCCATTATAATAAGCACATCATGTATATGTGATCAGGTTGGACCTATTAGACATGTGAGATTCATTAATGTCGTAATGCGTCTATGGGGCTGCAGTTAGGGTTTTACTATATTCGGTAATTACTTGTTGGCTAATTTGGCCTACCTTATAAATACATAGCCATGATTAGGCTTATTGTATTGGGGATTATTGTATTCAAGCTTGGAGTTAGTTTCTTTATTATAATAATACGAGAGGTTTATCCATAATATTGTGTGCTTGTTTATGTTCCTGATTATCAATTCATTCTTGAAGGACAACTACCTGCATGTTGCGCTAGGTCTTGAAGAGGGTATTGTGTAGGCATATACGAATTGCATTATAAAATTATAATATTGGTAGTTGTTCTTGTTGGCCCAGGCGGATCAAACAAACAAACAAGCGAACACAAAATATTTGGGGTGACAACCCTCGACTCTTTTCATATAATCAAACAAACTTAACAAACGAACATCACGAACATAACAAACTTACATGGAGAAAAAACTTCTCTTGACTCTCACACATAAAACTAATAATCTAGACCCTTTAAAATTTGCTCTTCAAGCCAAACCTAACTTGGGAAACAAGGCAAACTTATTCTAGAATAATCCATAATATTCTTACCATACTAAACAAATATAAATATCAAACTTAACAAAACAAACCCCAAACTTTAATCACTTAACAAATCAAGATTTAATTCTTCATCCACCCCCTTAATCTTGAATTGTTCCTCTTCTCGCTTTTATTCCTTCTTTTCAGCTGACCATAACATACTTGCTTCGCCGATTTTTCAAACTTAGCATTCGTTCCTTTCGTGCTTAACTTTGAAGCAACATTCCTATTTTCTTTCTCATCTCGATTCTTCTCATCAATTCGTTCCTGACCAATACTTTCACGACTCCAAACAAATCATTTAAGATCGTTTCAAACCGAATATCCCTCACTTTCATAATCGATTTTACATCATAACTTACTTTCTTTTCAACTTCGAAATTGTTAGGATGACAACATACCTGAAGCTTGATGTTGTACGTCCTATTCAGATTTCTCTGAATCTTCATCAACAATCTCTCTTTCTGATCATATAGCCTCAATATCCCATTGGCTGTTTCAATCTTACATCCTTCTTCATCCAACTGACCCAAGTTAAGAAGATTAGTCTTCAAACTTAGGCATATAGAAAACATCATAAAACGTTTTCTTTTCACCAATCTTACTTTCCACAATCACATTACCTTTACCTTTGATTTCAATCTCGGATCCATCACAAAACTTCACTTGACCTGAAAATCGTTCATCTAAGGTAGTAAAAAATCTTTCTTTCCTGGCATATGATGACTTGCATCATTGTTTAAGTACCACGTTCCTTCATTCTTTTCAAACACACCAGGAATAACCCTCTCTTCATTCAAACTTACTCTCTTTATGGAACAAACTGCCATGAGCAAAGAAGGATCAACATCATCTTCTTTCTTTGTCAAATTCACTTCTTCTTTCCCTTTGCCTGGCTCTTTACATTCATTCGAGTAGTGCCCAATCTTACCACAGTTGTAGCACGTTACGTACTTCCTTCTATCTTGCCATTCTCTCGGGTTCCTTTTCCGGTATTCAACCCGTTCATCATTCTCACGTTCATCATTTCATCTTGGATTCGCTCTTCCTCGTCCATTGTATCTTCCACGGCCTCTACCACATCCTCGATAGTTTTCAAATTTCTTTTCGGTTTGGGTGAACATGACCTGACTTTGGGATGAACTTCCATTCACATTCTTGAACTTGTTTGAACTTCCATTCATATTCTTGAACTTGTTTCTTTCTTCATATCCTTTAAACGCCCAACCACATCTTCGAACGCCATTGTTTCGATGTCTGCGAGTAGCTCCATCGAAGAAACAACAGGTAAATATTTATCCGGCATAGAGTTCAAGAATTTTCTTACCAAAACCTCATCTTCGAGTACCGCTCCCAAGCTTTTGTACTTTGAATGTACTCCATCCAACTTCACTGCATAATCATCAATACTTTCTGTCTCTCCCATCTTCAATCCATATAACTCGGCTCTTAGCATTTGAACACGAGCTTTATGAGTTCTTTCTGCACCAAGATAACGAACTCTTAACGCTTCCCAAACATCTTTCGGTTCTGAATACTCGGCCATCTGAAGCATCACGTCTTCAGGTAGGGTTCTGAATACCTAATGCCATAAACTTCTTTCTTTCTTCAATTCCTGTCCCTTTTTCCTTATCAATCGCATCATGCAAACCATTCGCACCCAAAATAATTTTCACCATAACCAACCATGATGCGTAGTTGGTCGAAGTTAACTTTGGTGCCTGCAACACAAAACCACTTATCGATTCTTTCATTGTTCCTGAGCTCCCTGCTTCTTTATCACCGGCCATGTCACAATCCTAATGCAGTCGACGACGACTCGAACAGTTACCTTTTTTATTCTTTTTCTTAGATCCAAAAGTCGGTTGAAATATTGATATTAAGCGAAACAACTTATGTTACTTGCAAGAATTAATTTAATTCTTTGATGTAAAACAAATTAATTCTTGAACTTCTGCTGATTGGTGACCCACCATAAATTTATTTGTTTGTTTCAAAAATAACGACGGTGAGATTAATTCACCTATTACCTTGAGTGTTTAATTAATTCAATCTAAAAAACCTGGTTCCTTTATCGATATCACAAACTTTTAAGATACTAAAACCCTTTTTCTCTCGCAAACAGCAAACGACAACAGAACGAAACCTGCGAACGAACGAAAAAATAGATAATCAAACTCTCCTTCTGCGAACGAGCCTAAGCTCTGATACCATTTGTTGGCCCAGGCGGATCAAACAAACAAGAGAACAAACGAACACAAGATATTTGGGGTGACAACCCTCGACTCTTTTCATCTAATCAAACGAACTTAACAAACGAACATCACAAACACAACAAACTTACATGGAGAAAAAACTTTTCTTGACTCTTACACATAAAACTAATAATCTAAACTGTATTTATAGATCTACTAAACTTGCTATTGAAGCTAAACCTAACTTGGAAAACAAGGCAAACTTATTCTAGAATAATCCATAATATTCTTACCATACTAAACAAATATAAATATCAAACTTAACAAAACAAACCCCAAACTTTAATCACTTAACAAATCAAGATTTAATTATTCAGTTCTAACATATGCCTTGCTGCGCATTGATGAGGGAAAAGTTTTTCCAGGTCCGTTAATTCCAAATATGGTTTACATGAGTAGCTCATACTAACAAAAAAGTGTTTTTTGTCCCGTGCTGTTAGAATGCGTTAAGTTTAAGCATAGCTAGCATGTGACTTTATTTTGTCGTACGATATTTTTGTCTGGTTTGATTTTGCAGTAGCTGAAATACCAAATAAAAACCTGCTAATTAACCCAAAATAAACAGATAACTTTTAATAAATACATATTTAGACTTTTAATCAATACATATTTAGAAGACAGCAAAGGTGCTAAACTAAAATATGTAGATAGCGCGGTATGAATCTGTTAACTAAAATAAAGAACATTGACACATGAATTGACACCCAAACCCGTACCAAACGTGGGATGACCCGAACATATTCTTACCCGACCCGACCTGAAATGCATAGATACCCAAACCCGTACTGACCATACCAAAATAACCCTTTTTGAGTCGACTTGTTATGACCCGAACACGTGATGACCGGAACACATTCTTACCGATAATTAGATAGGAGCATTTACATATCCCCTCCCTAACTTTCCTTATTACATATTTCCTCAATGCTAAACCTTAAATTACATATTTCTCCTTCTTAATCCACATATATTACATATCTCCTTATTTCAATTTAGTTACATATTTCTTCTTCTTAAACCACATTTTACCCTTAATGAACTAATTTACATATATCTCTTTCTTAATAGTAACAATTAAATATATCCCCAATTTAAACCTAAACCAAGTTGGTTTTAAGACGAACATATGGAAGCTAATAAAGTCAATTGGGGTAGATTTTCTTAATCACTAAAAATATAATAATAAATGAAAATATAAAATTTTTATGGTTTATAAGTTCAACATTTCAACATGAGAAATCAACAAATTATATCACATAATATTGTATAAAGGGATTTTACATATATCCCCTCCCTAAATTATATCAAATAATCACGTAGTACTTATTTATAAAATGCGCTGACATGGTTGTATAATATAT
This sequence comes from Bidens hawaiensis, assembly GCF_021521415.1. Taxonomy (NCBI): domain Eukaryota; kingdom Viridiplantae; phylum Streptophyta; class Magnoliopsida; order Asterales; family Asteraceae; genus Bidens; species Bidens hawaiensis. The sequence goes on along the minus strand of NW_027494214.1, from coordinate 113,643 downwards.
AAATTTCAACTGCTTTTCTATATGTAGGTTACGAAATAAATTTATTTAAATTAATTTATTAATTATAATAAAAAAACATTATAAAAAAAGTATCAAAATCAAAATGCCAAATTATGCAAAATTTACTTGAGCTCAAATAAAATATAGGGACATTTACATTTAGATATAAAAAGGTAAAATGGTAATTGAAGACTAGAAGGAAAAATATGTAGTTTTTAAAAGAGCTCGCTTGCCTTTTGTTTCGATGTAATCTAAACATTTAGATAACATTGGAGAAATATATAATAAAGGAAGTTATGGAGGGGATATATGTAAAAATCCCATTAGATAGGGGTTAGATATATATCATTAACATTTATGAATTGTAAAGCTTTGGATACGTAATATGTTTCGTACCAAACGTTGTTGTTGACATGAAATGCTTGTGGATTTAACAGCCTCTACTCATTCTATCTTTCTGAGGTAGTGACAGCCACCTATAAGTACCAAAACATCATCTAACAACAATATGGTGATGGTCGACTGATTAAATGAATATTAAATGGACGACTATAAAAATTTCTATCCTTATCATCATCGCCATCGAATATCGGCAAGGGATTTTTGGTAGGTAATCGTCTCACACACACGGAATCAATTTCCCCAATCAAACAACCGGCAAATTTTCAATTAGAACCTGAAACACATGAACGGATGATAGATGTTTGAGATTTACATAATAATTAAATAGTCGGCATTTATCGACGGAACATTTTGTTGATCAGTTCTTCATGTTAGTAATGGAAAAACATGAAAATATAATAAACCTGTAATTATGTGCGTACCCGTTACAGCAGGGAGGATAGTAACCGCAGCAGAGTATGATGTAGTCGCATGTTTGTCATCTTGATCGAGTTTCCCTTTAGGGTGTATAGTTAAGGATGGTGTTAAGGTTCTTAAGAGGAACCCGGCTTAGAAGAGAGGAGGCACACAAAATTATTATGTGCATGTGGTTAGATTTTGATGTTAATTTATTTTCTCTATATATACACCTAAGAGGAAATCCTTTATTAGCTAGTAAGGGTAATATGGTTCATAAACAATTACCAAGCTTATAATAAGATGTAATTGACTATTTTAATCTATTATAATATAAATTATAACGATGGCCATATTAATAATAATATATAATATATATATTTATCTTACATCATTTGGCCATGATTATTTAAATTGATATATAAAAAGAAATTCACCAATCTAGATTTTTTTTTAAACTGATATCACGACAAATTATGGACAAAAGCTGTTGGTGGCAAGCAAGCGTCATTGTCTATGACAAATGGACGTAATTTACTGAACTTTTACTTTTGTTCACGATGATCTTTAATCAATCTAGTGCTTTTGTACGTATTATTATTTAATTTTTGAGGTGGGGTTAATGTGTGTGTACATGTTGGTTATTTTTTTCATAGTCTTGTTTGCTAATTTGTTTTTTCTAGTGATTGATAAATGGATAGGTGTGTGTCATTAAATATGTGTTTTAGTTTTTCATTTAGCAAAGAGACTTAACTCTTCATAGTTTCCAAACATGAAGAACTATGTCGGAGATCATACCACTGTTGATCCGACATCACCAACCGTAACCCGTCGAAGAATAGTCTTGTTTCCTTTACCCGTTCAAGGCCATCTAAGTCCCATGCTTCAGTTAGCAAGCATTCTTCATGCCCAAGGTTTTAAAATAATAGTCATGCACGCTCTACAAAACACTCCCAATTATTCAAACTATCCTCACTTCACCTTCAAGCCCATTGCTGACGGGTTTTCCGAGATCGGAAAGCACATGCCAGAGAAACCAGATCCAAGCTTTTTCATTACGTACCGTAATGAAAACTCTGCAGATTCATTAAAGGAGTGTCTGGCTGGGTTGCTGGCGGAACCCAATGAGCCACCGGTGGCCTGTGTAATCACAGATGCCGAATACTACATCGCGCAAGAGATTGCTGACTCCCTGAATGTCCCTCGACTAGTGACCTGGGCGTGCACACTTGTTTCCGTTCTTGTTTATCGTGATATATCTTATTTCTATGAAAAGGGTTACTTCAACCTCACAAGCAAAGGTATGTAATATAAATGGAAGTTATTATGGTATAAATCTATGTTTGTATTAATTATTTTAACATATGGAGAAAGTTAACGCACAAATGAAATTAACGTAACGTGCTAATTGTGAGAATCAACTAGATTAATTATATATACAAGTAGAGTAATTATGCAATTACATCATAGAGTAATTACATAATTACTCTACTTGATTTTCACAATTAGCACGTTAATTACATCATATATATATATATATTGTATACAGATTTGGAATACGAAGCACCGGTTCCAGAATATCCACTTTTGAAAGTAAAAGATGTCATAAAGACTTCAAGGAATCCAAATGGTATGGGGAAATATTTCACCAAAGTGATGAAGCAAGTGAAGGCATCAAGAGGAATCATTTGGAATTCCTTCAAAGAACCCGAAGAGGCTATATTACAAACCTTTAGCCATGATTTTCCTATTCCAAGGTTCACATTAGGCCCACTTCAAAGGTATTTGCCATTGTCGAGTTCAAGCATAGTTTTTGAACATGATCGAACCTTTTTCTCATGGCTTGATGCTCAAGCCCCCAAATCCGTGATATATGTAAGTTTTGGGACCCTTGCAAAAATAACCGTGTTAGAATTTCAAGAAGTGGCTTATGGATTGGTAAACACTGGTTTACCTTTCTTGTGGGTTGTCCGACCAGATGTGGTTGAGGGTTCAGAATGGCTCGAGTCGTTGCCTGAGAAGTTCCCAGAACAAATGGGTGACAGGGGACGCATAGTGAAATGGTGTCCTCAAAAAGAAGTGCTAGCACATGAGGCGATAGGATGTTTTTGGACTCATAGTGGTTGGAATTCCACATTGGAGAGCATATGTGAAGGAGTTCCTATGATTTGCTCACCTTGTGAAGTTGGGCAACCGATAATCGCAAGATATGTGAGTGACGTATGGAAAATTGGAATTTTGTTGGAGGATGGTCTTGAAAGGGAGGAAATCCAAAGAGTTGTTAAAAGACTAATGTTTGAAAAAGAAGGCGAAGAAATACGTGAAAGAATAAATCTTTTGAAAAAGGAGGTGAGCATCTCTTTTGAAGAAGGCGGATCTTCATACCTATCCCTAAAAGGTTTGGTCGATTACATTTCGTCGTTATAGCTTCAATAAACCGTATTAATTGTACTCAAACCAAAAATAAATCAAAATAATATGATTTTCGACCTTGAAATTTCGTGTTTTAAGCTTGGACGAAAAAATGGGGGCACACGGAGGTGGGGTGCAATTACACTAATTCAGCTGAACTCCTGAATGAGTGGTCTTAGTGGTATTTCTAGAAAATTATTTTAGTGACAAATTCATTAAACATTTCTAACACTAGTAGAAGAGCCAGCGCGTTATGACAGGGAATGCCACATGAGTTCGATCAGTGTTGGTTCAATTCGTTATTGCATCGGCATTGGCTATAGCAAAATTTTTCTTTGGTAGAATTTATAATAAAAAAAATACAAAATTTTTATAATATTAACAAAAAAATGTGATAAGTTTGCAATAAACTGGCTATATGCGATTTGATAAACAAATCATGCCATTTTGGGTCATTTTGGATAGCAAATTATTAAAGGAATATGAACTTGGTTCTCTAAATCAAATCTCTCTTTGAAAACCAAAAGAGTAGATCCTCAAAATTAACATTCTACACTTGATAAATGGAAAAAAGGAAGTATTTGGTTAGCAGTAAAAGGAAACATATAAGATTTATAGGTGAACACTTTGTTTCGGTTCGGGTGTTGTTTACTTCATTTTTAACCCTAATCGATTAACAAAACAGACTCAAAACCACCTTTCCCGAACTCAATTTCCGAACCCGAGCCAAAGACGCCCGAAACTCAATTAAACATCTGAGTTACCCAAACTCGATGACCGAACCCGGCCCTAAGCAGCATGAAGCCCGATTAAACATTATCCAAGTTACGTGACCACGATTACACAGCTACCGAAACCAACCCGAAAGGGTGAGCATGTCGGCTAGGGGATTACATTTGATGTTTGGCATTGATTAAAATAAAGTGAAGGCAACTGTGAACTTTCATCAAGTTACATTCCAATTTCCAAGTATGTACCAAAATTATAAGGAATTAATTTAGTTTTTGAAGAAACTGATACGAAACAGCAATAAACAAGGTAAGATATAAGAAAGAACAGACTAATGCATTCAGCAACACAGATAAGAACTTCAGTCACGATTAGACCGTTTAGTCACTTTTGAGTGGGTTCAAAAGAATAAGAGCCTGCCGCACCGACCTTTCAGGAAACACGTTCTCATTATGTATAAGTAAATGGCAGAGATCAAAACCATGCATTATCTATACTATATATAATGCATAACTAAATAGCATATTAAGAAGTTTGTTATAAGAAACTTATAATTTCTAATGCATTAGGTAGAGGGACAAAGTAGTCTTTTAAACACAATCCATCCACGTTCACTTTATTTAAACAAATATAATTACAATTATGATACCTCAACTTTACTCAAGTTTTGCCGATTTAATAAATAGTTACAATTTTGACCCTTCATATTTACCCATTTTTAACTCAACTTTTATCCTTTTTCATTTTAACTTATATGTTTTTCAAAAATATGATTAAAAAAAATCCGAGCATACCCATTTAAATGGACTTATTTTTGTCGACGTTTAGATATAAATTTTTTTCAAATAATAAATGTTTATAATTTGATGTTCCCATTAGTTACATATCCAACCCCTTATCTATTTGATAAAAAAAACATAAATAAACTTGTTCTAATTAAAAAAGTTTCCACGATGTCATATTATTACATACTTATCAATATATTATACTATTTAATGTAAAACTTTGAGCCCTCGTGTATATCCAAATATTACTCAAGTTTATTCGTTTTTTTTTTTCATTTTATATGTTTTACAAAATATGATTAATAGTATGTAAATTATATAAATATCAAACTAATCAAGACGAAGCTTTAATTTAGAACTGAGCTGAGTCGCCTTGGTGTAAAGTTCGAGTCGAGCTAGCCTTGGCTCGCTAACAACATTAAAATGTTATCCCCGCTACTTCGTACGGGCACTCAACTAGTACATATTAAATATCTAAGGTTTCAACCAAGTATAGCATGCAACTTCAAATTTACCTTCAACGACTCTAATTCGTGGAGCCGCTACCCAAAGCACTCCAATCCATTTTTTGTTTTTTAATTAAAAATTGATGGGATTGGATGAAACAGGTTAAAATCATATCTGTTGTATTTTAGCCAAAAACTATGGACTCAGAAGGAAGAAATTGCGTTTGTTTGGTTACGGGCCAAATTTTGATCACTAATTGATTTAATCGTTACCAAACAAAACTGTTGAGTCCAAACCGAACAAACAAATATAACTAAGCATTGATACTAAGTAGCATTTGATAAATATTTAACTATTGAAGAGTTTGTACAATCACTTATATGGCAACCATTAGTCGATCTTCCCTTTTTAACTATACAAACAAGTTGTTTGTATAGTTAAACTACCAACAATTATTTCGGTTACCATTAGGAAGGAAATCAAAAAATATAGCAATTTTGATCCGTTAACTTATAAACGTGCCAACCTGGGTTGTGTATAACGTTAAACAGGTTAAAAATAAGATTATTATTGCAATAAAATTGTTACAGTAGTCATAAACTAACGCATCAATTATTTACAATATTTCTATTACAGATTAACAAAAAAGCTTGTGGATTGGAATGTCTCACCCGTATTAAAAAACGACCCCTTGTTGAGCCGTTACACAAAGCTCATTATGTAGAGAACTCAATTACCTCCAGCTAAGCTAAACCATCAAAAACTTTATTGAAAAAGTAAAGAAATTATTTATACTTGTCGGGTAAATTTCCCTTTACTTTGTTAGGTTTAACAAGCACACGTGAGTCACAAACAAACGGCACGCTGCCTTTAGCGTAGATCGCTTTCATTGTGTCTGGGAGCATAAACGTGGCACACCCAAACAACCATTTTTGCTGATATGGGATCCTCACCTCTTGAACTGATCGAAACAAACTTCAAAACATTGAATTAATCTTTATTAATGAAAAAAAGAAACAAATCAGTATTAAAAACTGCTTAATTCAAACTGAGAAATAAAAAATATCTTTTTAGCAATTTAAACACATCTTATTTACAAGTACTAACATACAAAATCATTAATTTCTGGAAAAGTTTACAAGATAAACATAACTTTATTATATACATTTATATACAGTTGCTATTTTTTGTAGTAATTTTTTAGTATCATTATGCAAAGAATAACAAATGGGTTTAAACGGATTATGTTTGTGTCAACCTGCGAATATGCGTGTCACATTCGGGTTCGCGTATCTAGCATATTTTTGGTCCTTACCATTTTCAGGTTCACGTGTGTGACATGTTTTTCAGGTTCATGTTTGTCCTGTAAACCCAATAAGATGACCCGTTTGCCACCATATACAATACAACCCATAAAAGAAAAAATAAATTAAATAAAAACTAACATATGTAAAATCTTGGACCTCTTGACGAAAACATAAAGCATGTAATGCAACATGACATCTCAGACGATATTCTTCAAGATCTAGAGGACGTTAGGCGAAACATACACCACAATCACAAAAATAAATGTGAATATTAAGTTCGATCATTTATTGTGAATGTGAAGAAACTTATAAATAAAATTGCAGTAATGTCATTACCTGCAAGCGTCCAGCATCAGAAACAGCAAGCTCAACCCCCCAAGTGCCGTTTCAAAACCAGGAGAACATAACGTAAAAAAATAATATGGAGATTTAAGTGACGTGTTTAGTTTGTGTTAAGACATGTTCATATGGTCATTTGTTTCATAGACCAACCACATCATTGGTAAATTAAAAGTTAGTATGCCCAAAATAAGTAGTAGTCTTTGCATACATATTTATCCATGGTTAGCCTAATAGTATATTTTTCAAAAAGTCTTGTGACTTAATTCTATGGTTAAAAGGCTCCTCCTTGCTAACCTTTGTTCAATAGAAGGTCTTTGTCCTTCACATTTTGGAGCGGGGGTTGCGGGGTGAATTGGGAGTGCGTCTTGTGGTATGTCCATCATGATAGTGTTTTGCATCTCTGTTGTGTTGTTGTCTTGTTGATAGCGAATATGTGGTCTGCCTTGATAGTTAAGATCATCTCCTTCGTTTTTCCAACTGCATTAAAGACGGGTTATGGGACAAGTATTTTAGTATATGTTAAGATTAGTGACAAAACAGATTAAATATATATTAATTGTATAACAGCCAGCACTACTTTGATAATGTACTGTGCAGACCAAGCGATGAACAACATACTAACGTAGACTAATAAGTATAACTAAACACCGAAACATAAATAAAAAATTAAAATTAAAGCCTATGGGCACCAACGAAAATTTATTCGTTTGGTAGGAACGCAGACTCTAAAGTAAACGATTAACCTATTATTGCCACCGAATGTAGCAAAGGTTCCAAACGTAAACAAACGAAAATCAATTTACTTAAAGAAAAAGGCAAACCACAATATAAAACTTACCAAAGAAAACATGAGTCGATCTGCAAGAAGGCCTTGATCCGCATAGAAGTTAAAATGCCATCCAACTCTTGCGGCTTGATGGCCATATTCAGAAGTAAAACATTTCAAATTTTGCAGGCCCCAAGATTCAAATTTGGCTCCTTCGACTCCTAACGCTAAGAGGTATGCAACCTTACTTGTTAAAAACATTATTACATATTACTTAGTGTCTAGAATAGCGTAATTTAGTTAATAATTATAACACTACTTTTAGCACATCAACACTGTCATGTAATGATTTAAAATTCCTCAAAATCGTTTATTTTATGTTATTATTGCATTTAACCAAAAGCCCAGGTACTTAGAGTGTCAAAACTGAAAATATGAAACCTAGCATTTCCTCGCGTGTCACTGCGCCTTAGGCTCATTCCCTGGCGACGCGTTATGACCTGCAGATCAGCAAAACTTGTTTCGATTTCGTTTTAATGTTAAATCCTTCATAATTCAACCCAAATCACGAAAATTAAGCCCCCAACACAAGTCGTTTGGTCTTGCTACGAGTCCAAGTTTGTTTTCTTGTTATTAGAACCGAAATCTCTAAATTGGGCTTGATTTCATCATTAAGTGATTATTCGATTTTCCTAAATGGGTTATTAACTAATAAACGAATTTAGGGTTTTGTATTTAATCAAAACATGTCATTAAACCTAAAGACTACCGTAACATCATCCACCATCTCTGTAATCACAAATTCCCTCTCCTCCATTGACGATTTCTTCAAGATTCTGAAGTTCTTTAAGCCTCTGTTGACTTTCAAGTTTTGAGACTCTTTGACCTCGTTTATCTCCTTATTCTATTCATCTTTCGGGTAAGTTGTCTTCTACAATTTCATATGGTTTCATCTCATAAACAAAAGCACTAAATAAATTTCACTGATTGAGGGAGTTTCAGTGGTTAATTTGATCCTAACCCGTTTAAGGGCACAAAGGTTAATTTTTAAGATTTTTCAATTACTATATCTTCAAGTCAAAACTAGCCTTCGGGCCATACTTTTTGTTTGTCATGATGTTTTGAGTTTACTAGTCAGAATCCAACTCTGGATTCGAAGTTTGGATTCTCAATAGTACTAGCTCGATTAAACATTAAAAACTAAAAACTTCATATCTTGAGTTTTATATGTCCGTCTAATTTGATTCCAGCGGCATTATTCTCGGTTTTAATTCTATTTAAATGTCTCCAAGTTTTAGGTTCATTGGTGTCAGCTCAGTCAGTACGTTAAAGTTTTAAGTTTTGGTTTTCTTTATTATTGTCCTTAAAGCTCATCTAAATAATAAGGTGAGTAATCACTCCTCTTATTTTACTGTTTATAACTTTTTGGGACTTTATGCGTACTTATTGTTATCTTCATATTACTATTTTCACAACTAGCAAATCGTTCTTTTATATTATATTACAAAAAAGTATGGTGTTACTTACTCAAACTTGTGTTGACATATATATATTTTATTTTTTGTGCATATATAATGCTATCATATGATTTCAAGTGAAGGTTGAAGATCACATAGAATGGGCTTTAGGTTATTTGAATAAAATGACATATGTTTTGGATTTTTTTTTATTTTGGATTGTTTGTTTCTGGATTACTTTGTATTTTGTTGAAAACAATGTGTACTTGGTTTGAAATTTAATAAATAATTTGGATATTGGAATAATAATTTTGTATGATAGTGTCTTGCGAGCTGTGAACCAACGGCCTTAAGCGTATGGCATGCATATAGACTAGTATAACACACATACTAACATATACACACATTCTAGACAAACTACAATGGCCTAATACAAAGACTTAGCGACTTGTCATTTTAACTCTCAGCACTTGTCACACAATAGTGTACTAACATGCCCAATAGTTCTTTTCCTTTGTGTGTGTTGACGCCATAACTACATCACTATAACCCGTTATCTTGCAGCCTCTTTTCTTGTAAACAATTCCATGCTCCTTTGTTACCTTGATGTAGCGTATCACTTATTAACAGTCTCAAGTGATGACCCATAGGTTCTTTAATGAAAATACTTAGGAATCCCACTAAATAACATAAATCTGGTCTTATATGCAACAAGTACCTTAGGCTTCCAATTAGACTCCTGCATTGAGTATAGTCTACATGTGTGCCTCCCTCAGTAATGGTTAACTTTGTTCCCGGATCTATGGGAATTTTGGTTTCATTGTTGTTAACCATATCACTGACCTCGAGAATTCTATTGATGTATCATGCCTGCTTTATTACAATTTCACCCCTTCTTGAGTTACTTCAATCCCTAGATAATATACCAGCAATCCAAGATCGCTCATCTAAAACTTATCTTCCATCTAAGATTTGAACAAGATAATTTCTTTATTTGGAGTGCCCGTGACTATTAAGTCATCAACATAAACTCTAATGATCAGCGTAGAATTTTTCTTCTTCTAAGTGTATACTGCTTGTTCCAGATTGCATTTCTTGAAGTGTAACGATTTCAATGTTTGATCCAACTTTACATTCTAGGTACGCGATGCTTGCCTTAATCCATACAATGCTTTTGTAAGCTTGTATACTTTTCCTGCATGTTTAGGCTCTATGAAACCCTTAGGTTGTGAGACATAGACCTCTTCTTTTAATTCTTCATTCAAGAATGCTGACTTTACATCCAGATGATGTACTTCCTAGCCATGATAGGCTGCCAAGGCTAAGATTAACCGAACAGTTTCAATACGTGCAACTGGTGTGAATACTTCATCGAAATCTATTCCATGTTTTTGAGCATAACCTTTTGCTACCAGCCTTACCTTGTATTTCACAATGTTTCCCTTAGCATCTTTCTTCGTCTTGAACGCCCACTTCAAGCCAATTGCCTTATGACCGCTTAACAAAGTAGTTAACTTCCAAGTGTTTTGTTATTTTTGATTGAATCCAATTCAACCTGCATTATTTCAATCCATCTTTCATCGGTAGATGCTTCCTTGTAGTTTCGTGGTTCTTCATCCACCATCATAAGTTCTTCTAATTCCAACTTGTTAAAGGAAAGGAAAGGAAAAGTATAGTGGTAGATCTTTTTAGAAATTAAATCATAAGTATGGAGATGAGATCGCGTTTTATGATATTCGTACTTTTATGAATATTGTCGGTGTGTTATCGCCATGATGGTAAGGGATTTAGGCCTTGGTCGTAATTGGTTATGGGATCATAATCGTCATTGTATTATTATTAGGGATTTTTACATATATCCGCTTGTTAATAATCTTTATTACATATCTCCCAATGTTAAAATATTAATTACATATTTCCCCTTTTAGCATGCAATTACCTTTTACCTTTATTATGTGACAAAATTTGTTCACATGCTATTCATGTTAGAAATATTTAGCTTATTAACTATGTAAAAAAATAATTTTGATATTTGCTAATGATTAAAAAATCGGCTCCAATAATGTGTTCATAATAATAATAATATTAATAAAGGGATTAAAAGTTTTATAAAAGTTTACAAATATTTTAGATGAATTTCAACTTGTATTATTTAAGATTTCAGTGCGTCGAGTGATGTTTCGGAAATAATATCCATAAATTTAAGTTATTAAATCTAGACATATGTCCATTTGAGTAAGTTCAAATAAACAACTCTGACTAATACTTCTTATATTAAATAATATTCATTTCACTTTTGTAACAATAGCTACACCAAAGTACTAACAACAACAACAACAACAACAACAACAACAACAACAACAATAATAATAATAACAACAATAATAATAATAATTGAAGAAACTTTTACATATATCTCCTTAAGCATCTTAATAGCTTCGATATATTTGTCTTAGCACGGACTCACTTTGGGTTAAACTGGGGATATATGTAATTATTGTTGTTAGAAAGGGGATATATGTAAGTAAGTCTTTAACTAGTTCTTTAAGGGTAAAATAATCCTTTTAAGTTAACTTTAATGAAATGAAAAAATATGTAATATATGTGGTTTAGAAAAGGAAAATATGTAATCAATTTTTAAGGGTTAGGTAAATATGTAATAAAGGAACTTAGGAAGGGGATATAAGTAAATACCCCTTATTATTATTATTATTATTATTATTATTATGGTAGTAGTAGGCCATGAGGATAATAAGCCAAGATGATTAGATTTTAAGAGTATACTATTTATTAGTAGTCACAAAATGAACAACTTGGGTTATGTGATTTCAATGTCTTTCATATTGGAACCACGGTCGTTTTAAGAAAGTATATTAATTTGGTTAAGGTTGAATCAATATAGTGTAGGCGACCATGATGACAAATATGTGGTGACGGCAGAAGTAGTTCGTTGAATAATATGAGTGAATCTACAATTAAAATGCAAAAAGTAACCACGACAAATATAAATTTGTCGCTCACGTATAAACCCAAAGTAAAGCATACATACGTGCAAGAAGGTACAAGCGGGAAGCGTTAGGTTGAAAAAATTTTTAATATTCACCCCCTGAGCATTCCTGCTAAGTCCAGAGCTTAACCTAATCGCTTGCACATTCAGGAGCAGCCTGGATTGGAGGCCAACTTGTGGAGGTAAGGTCCTAAATACCTGATACGACCTTTTACTTATTACAGTACGTATTTTATTCGTTATATTATTATTGTCAACTAACCAAGGCCCAGTGGGCGGGGGGGGGGGGGGGTTGTGGAGATGGCCCCTAACTGGGCTTGGCCTACTATGGTTAGGGCTTTATGATGGTGGCTATGGAGCCCCCTATATAAGGGGTCTTTATCTCTCATGTTAAAGGGACTCTTGGCCTCCACCATTTTTTGTGTCTGTAAATAAGAGGAAACTCTTGACAGTCACCTCGACTCTCCCACTTTTCCATGGCAGACATGGAGCAACCCGAGAAGAAGATTGAGGCGTGGCTTCATTCGTGTTCAAATTTGAAGAGCATCCATTCGACCCGACCCGAGGTTGAATCCATGTTTCTTCAAGTACAAATCATTACAATTGCATGGTGTATCAGAGCATTCACATCCTATCTCACACTTTTTGTGAGGTAAGTTTTTATAATGTAGGGAATGGAATTGGTGTTCTGAGTAGAGGAGAAAGAATATGCAGTGAGTTTTCTGTATATTTGAAAAGCTATTGTTTAACAACTATAATTTTTAATATTTATTGTGAGTAAAGAAAAGAGAAAAGGTAATGATAAAGGTATAAAAAGTATTATTTAATTGAATAAGAGAGTATAAAAAATAGTGATTTTGAGTACAGTTCTGAATTTGAAGATAAAGGAAGGGACGAGAAATCGTAAAAACAACTACCAAATGGCGTTAATAACAAGTAAGGACATTGTAATAAGCACGTGTCAAATATTATATACCATGGTCTTGTGGCGTGATTGTTTTTCCCGAGCCCAATTAGTTATCCATTCCGTGTTCATTAAACCTCATGCCCACATTCACCTAAAATGGGCTTGTGGCTATATTTTAAACGGCTTTAAGAATAGAAGCAATCAAAAAGAAATATCCACATCCGCACCTTATGATAATAACTAAAGGAAAATAATTCTCAAATTCAGATACGTTTGTACAAATGTAAATGACACATTGTTTTAACACTCGTAAATGAAGTCTTACTAACAATAGTGAAAATATTTTACCAAAATATAGAGTATCGAAACCCCCGAATATGAAACTCATAGCTTCATAGTAAAATATCTTTTCGGAGAGAAAATACGTTTAGGAGAGAGCATGCCCATGTGCCTAGGAGAAGCAAGTCCATCTATGGTCCGATTATTAAACATCAAATACCCATCTTTCTCTTCTTGAACCGTGCGGGCCCCACCATACGTGCCAAGTTTCCTTAATTTGCCGATCCAAGACCTCTTATTTGAAGAATTTTGATGTGCCCCATTCATCTTTTCACTGAGATACTCTTTTATCACATGTAACCCTTGCTCCACCACTTCCGGTGGTGGAGAGATTAAAGGGTTCCCTTCTACATTAAGCTTTCGAAGTCCCCTCAAGCAACCCATTGATTCGGGCAATACCTTAATATTGTTGTAACTAACATCCAATTCAACAAGAGAGAAAAGTACGCCTAAGGAGTAGGGTAAAGTGTCAAGGTACCGAAAGTTTTGGCTAACATTAAGGATCTCAAGGTTGGTTAGGTTTTCAAGATCATCAGGGAGTGACCGAAGGTGGTTGAGACGCACATCCAGGTGACGAAGATTGGTTAAGTGGGACGTGGATGACGGGAGGAAGGCTAGTTTGTTTGAATTAACAGATAGTTTCTTTAGATTGATGAGTTCAAACCCGATAGTATCCGGTAAGCTAGTCAACTGATTGAAATTTGCATTTAGATCTTCTAGTGCTCTAAAAATCCAAAAACAAAAATATTAGAATATAAATGAGCTGATATTGCAAAATCTAAAGGAAAACTAAAGGTTTGTTTGTTTTAGTGACCTGCAATTTTCAATAGTTTTCGGGAGGGACTGAAGATGATTTCCTGAAATGTTGAGGGTCTTGAGTTTTGACAAACAACCAATTGAGTTTGGAAGTGTTTTGAGTTGATTTGAATGTGCATCCAACACCCCTAAATTTAGGAGCCTTGCTGTTAATGACTCTGGAATTACCTACATCATCCAATATTTTACTAATAATTAAATAAATTACAAGAATGGACAAAAAGTCAACTTCTTGGTTTTATATATTTACACCAACATGTACAATGAAAAAGAAAGATAATATTGTAAATTCATTTCAAATTAACATCTATTTCCCTACAACCAATACATATATAATAAACAACTTGGCTTGTTTAAAAGTATTAGTCATCAACATTTTGAAAAGTACACTAAAAAATATATAGCTTAATTCATAGATATTTTCTGCACTTCATTTACTTATTTGTAAAATAATGATATCTATGTAGTGTTATCAAGCATTCTGAGAACCGTGAAAACTACATAATGTGTTGATTCACAAACGTAATACTCATTCATTCACGAGCCAAAAAAAAAAGAGACTAAATTCAAAAAAATACCACAAATATAGAGCATGTTATTGTGAAATTACATAGAATAAAGAAGGGTACCTGAAGATTGTTGTTGGAAATATCCAATTTGTAGATAATCCCTAAATTGATATTAGAAGATAAAGGAAGAGCATCTAAACACATTTTGCTCAAATCCAAAACTTCATGCATAACAATTTCTCTTTCTTTTTGAGAATTATTTCTTCCAAAATGCTTTCTTTTTGGCTTGGCAAAGTCAACCTTCATCATTCCATGATCACCATCAACCATCATCATGTATAGATATAGATTTTTGTATCTATATACTTCTACAATGCTCCAAATATCAAGATTCAACAAACCCTTAATGTGTCTTTGAGAGAGAGAGAGAGAGGGATTTTGGCCTTTAATTGTGTGTGGAATGAGACCAAAATGGAGAGATGATGGTGATATTTAAAGGGAGGGAGGGATGTAAGGATGAGACAAGGTTGGTATTATATTTAAAACAATGATATAAACGGATGAGTACGTATTAACTAACATAGGTGTATTTTAGGATACAAAATAAAACCGTTTTGGTATTTTTGTTTAAAAAACTTCCTTTTGTCGTTAACATTAACAGCCTGTAAATGTCTTCTAATTGTCTATTTTTATATTTAATAAGGTATTAAACCATTAATTAGATAGGATAATAAAAATAGAATAATAGCATTATTCTCACGTACATACCATATTTTATAATAGTATATTTAAAAAATTATATCCATTTTATTACATTTTGAAGAATTTTCAATACGCAATTTCATTTGAATCGATTATGTTTTAGTCTTAGCTTGACTAAATTATAGTTTTTGTCATTTCGAAAATTCAAATTATAAAATGAATTTTTGACGAAAAGTTCAATTACTACTATGTACTTGGCTTTTCATCTCGTTTTTAGTCCTTTACGTTACAATAAAGTTTTTCAGTTAAGTTAGACGTTTTAGTCTGTTTACCTTGTTGAACTTAATTTAAAGATTTGATACTCCTACTCATATATGATTAAATACAATTAAAATAGTATTAGAAAAACTGAAAAATTACATTAAATGTCTACCCTTCTCCCCAAAATCTCCTAAACATCACCTGTCTACTCATTCTTCTTATCTGACATAAAGAAAATTTATCATTTATAGCCTCATAAGTCAAAACCGCTAACTAGATAATGCTTATCGACATAATGTTTTTCAAGTATTTATATATTTTTTTATTACTTTTTAGAGTGAAAAAATGATTGTTTTATGCTATACATTTACTAATGAAACAATATTCTATCTAGAACTTTCGCCTACATAGATAATACATATCGATAGATTACATGTAATGGATAGTCAATGCTTGTTTGCCTTGTAGTCACTGCTTGCACCAAAGTTTGAGTAAATCCAAGTTAGATCCTTTGTATTTAAACTTATTTCACATGGGTTATTACATGAAACAAGTATACATCCCTCGAATAACAAGTAGTATTCTATGTTGTGGTATTCTATTTGTAGCCAATGTATTATCATCACTTGTTTTACCAAACAACTTATTCAAAACTGCACCTTAATAAACATAAAACACCAAGTAATATAGCATTGGACTCTTCAGGACAGAGAGCATAAGAATAATTCCACAAACACGAAATTAAACCAAGAAAAAGTTCATATCACTACAATGAGAAGAGAGTACTCAACACCACCATGTAGACAAAATAAACCCGCGTGTATCACTTGAACTATGTATAGACTATAGACACAAAACCAAATTGAATAGGTTCAAAATCCATGAGTCCTAGTTATACTCCACATCTAAACTCTGGTTCCAGATCCAAACATTGATATGGTTGATACCTTAGAACTTCAATGCTTTAATCACTGGTTTATCTTCATATATTATTGTTTTGAATAAACACATCACCTACAGACTAACAATATAGCATAAGCACAAAATTTAACTGACTTCCTTCAACGAGGAACAGTTCAAAATTCAAAAGCAAGTGACCTAACAATTCTGGAACAAGTCACTCACTATATTAGTGTCAATACTATTACTAATAGTACCACACGATATTAAAAAGTCTATTCGTTATCTTAATCATCCTCAACTTTAGTTGTTCAGAAAACAATCAAAAGACATTACTCAATAATTAAGCGAGTCATCTCGGCTCGACTCTTATAGAAAGATTGGCATATATATTTTGATATGCTTCTTGAAAATGAAATTAAGTTAATGTTGTTAAATTTTGAAGTTAGACATTAAAAAGACAACAGACAAAAACGTTGTGCTCATTTAGTACTAACATTAATTTGTTCTTTATCAAATGACTAAAACGTTAGGAATTTAGGATTGTTTTGCAAAAATTAAAATAAAATACTAATTAATAGTCAACGATGACAAAAGGGTACGTAAAATACGGGCAATAGTACTCTTTCCCGACTTCGTACCAATCCTGAATAAGATCAGCCACTTAGGCTGAGGGGTGTGGGGGGGGCGAGAGGGGGCGTGAGTGGGGGCGCCAGCCAATAATATTGTGACGTGTGGCAGAGAGAGAAACTTGATAAGATGGGTGTTGGTAGTGGTGATAGCGCCCCGGGCCATGGTGTGGAGGGGCGCGAGAGGGGGCGCGAGCGGTTTATTTTTTTATTTTTTTATAAATGTATTAAAAAAACGTATTATTAAAAAAACAAGAAATTATTTAAAAAAACACACATTAATTAAAAAAAACACATTAATATATAAAAAAAAATTAAAGTACTAAAGAAAAACATTATTCTTATTATTCGGCTTCGTCTTCTTCGATCAACCTCTTCCGGATACGTTCCTTTTGTTTTTCCATCAGCATTTGGTCGACCGGATTTAGGTGGCTGAAGTCTCTTGCAAGGAAGTCCAAATCTCTCATTCTTTTTTTTTTCCTTTTTGTCAATAGAGACCACCTCCATGGTTTTGTTGAATTTATTGAGGGATTCAACAAGATCGTTGATGTTTACGGCTTCCCCCTCAGCCGGTTTTTTCCCCCTGGCGTCCCTTCCCAATGGCCGCCTCCTCGGCGGTGAAGACGTTTCCTCCCCCGCAACGTTTAGGTCGAATCCAACCCGGCAATCCGACCCGGCGGAAGTGCTGTACGCTCCAGACGAACTAGTTTTAGTCCGTTTCGGCCCTACTTCCGCATCAAGGTCCGGCGCCACTAGCTCAACCCACTTGGAACACCTTCTCAACCTCTCCCACACCTTTACATCGTCCCACGTCTTCACCGTCCCATACCTCCGCAGGCACTCCTGCCTCCACTCTTCGACAGTGAAATTATAGACCGCCAAATCGTCACTGCCACTTGGTCTCATACGACCGGCGTTCCTGTTGAACAGATTAGTAAACAAGCCGACAAATTTTCTGATTTCGGTCCACCGACCCGAAATCATATCGGCGTTCCGCTCTGTACTCCCAACGAGCGAATAGAACGTCTCCCTAACCTTTGTCCAAAAGACCTTGCTCTTTTGGTAGTCCGCTGCAAAATGCATAATAAATTTGTATGTCATTTAACTTTTTTATTTAACTTTTTTATTAAAAATCATTTTTAAAAACGTTAAAACAATTACCGCAACGCCGATCCTCAGAAGTGGCTATCCAAGCCCGACACAGGGCTTCCTTCTCATCCGATGACCACGGAGTGATTTTCCGTTTCGCCCTTCCGGTCGAAGCCGAACCCGATCCGTCCGTTGCAACTTGTTTTTTCCGGTGGACGCGTCTTCTTTGTCCCGCAGCTTCACCTTCTGGTTCTGGTTCTTGTGTCTCCGGAACTACAAAGTTAGGAGACGGTTGTATGTTGGATGGTTGAAAGCCGGATGGTTGTTGCGACCCCGAATAAAACATCGGTTGGTCCGGTGCCGACCATAAATCGTCGTAACTGTAATCTGATTCTAGGTTTGGGTACCAATTTCCAGCCATGTTTTTAAAAAAAGGTTTGGAATATGGGGTGATTTCGGGTTTTGGGTGTGGTATGTGATATTGGTTTTGGGTGTGGTATGTGAGAATGGTTTTGGGTGTGGATATATGTGATATATATTGTGATATATATAGAGGAAAAATTTTTTTTTTTTTTATTCACATTTAAGCCTCCAACGGCTCTTTCACCATTCCCCAAGCACCCTCACGCGCAACAGCTCCCGCGAGCCCCCTGGCGCCTGCATCGTTTTCCGCTCTCGCGCCCCTCTTGCGCCCCTATCGCGCCTCGGTGGTGTGGTGCTCGCGCCCCGGGGCGCGATCGTCTGGCCTCTTGCGCCCTTCCTAGCGCTCCACACCCCTCAGCCTTAGACTATTACCGCCTCCATGTTGTATATATCTATATTTAAACTTATTTAGACAAAAATATTAGAGTTGTAAATTAAATAATCGCATTAAATGTCTGGATAAAGATTTCAATTACAGTTAGGTTGACTTTATTTTTCTTATTGTTAAATAATAATCACTTGTTTTACATATGTTTTAATAAGAATTTTCTATTATTTACACAATAAAAATGCAACTTTAAAAGTTTAGTTGCTTGGAGTTTTACTACATAAATTTCATATATTTATTTTTTTTATTTTTAGTTTTTTTTTTACAAACTTTGGTTTTTTAGCTCCTCAACTTTAATTGCACTTATTTTATTATTATTTTTTTTTACCATTTACCTTTAATAATGGAATTTTGTCTTTTCAACTTATACCTTTATTTTTTGGTCCATCAACTTTAATAATGAACTTTTATTCAAAAAACTTTCATCACAACAAATCAAACCGATATCAACGACTTCTTTCTATGTTATTGCCACAAGATGATGCCAGAACTTAAACATTATTTATTTATTTATTTTATTTTAAGGGGGCATGCTGAAATATATGTTAGAATTAGGCTTTTGGATAGAGGAAGGGGGTAGAAATACTTGTTTGTTTAAATATAAAGCACATAGATTTTCTCTGTTTTCAATGTGTATAATTATTTGTTATATATATATATATATAGGCTAAATATAAAATGAAAATCTACTTGAGTTGTGAAAATTCTAGAAACCCATTCTCAATCACATGTTTTTAATTAATGTTTAAATCTTGTATTCCACAATTAAAGTGAATAAAAAATGTAAATATAAATATAACTTTTTCTCTCTCCTGAAAACATATATAAAAATTAGTAAAAAAATGTTAAAAAATAGCAAAACAATTTTTTTTATGTTTCGATATTTTGTATTAAATGTTACAACATATATTACATGTAACAAAAAAAAAACAATGTTACATAGGGTTTTCGTGGGTTTTCACAACTCAAGTGAGTTTTAATTTTAACCTTACCATATATATATATATATATATAATGTAATTTACTAGATCTCGACCTATACGATTAAATTCCCAAAATCCGTTTTATAATACTATTTGCATATGGAAGAATGTTCATTTCACAACCACATGATACAATGTAACTCTTGTTTTAAGAGTTATACAGACGACGGTTATATAACACCCTACCCTAGTAACTGAATAAATCATGATGCATAACATATAACTGTTTTATATGAGTCTTGCAGTTCTGAATAAATCATTTGCTTCCAGCTATCCAAGCACCTTCACCGAGATGGTCAAGCCGCTCAAGTTGCTCAAGCTCCTCAAGATGCTCGTGGGCATGCTTTCATGTTTAATGCCCATCAAGCCTAGCAAAGCGACGACATGGTGAACAGCACGTTTCTCGTAAACGACCACTTTGCATCCATTTTATTTGATACCGGTACCGATTTGAGTTTCGTATCCTTAGAATTTAAACTTTTGCTTGCTAAACCCCGATCTAAGCTTAGAAACTCGTACTCTATTGAAGAAGCTAACAGTAAAATCTGTATCGATCGACTCTGCCATTCGGAACTGCGAGTTAAACCTAAATGGCCACAAGTTCTCAATCGACGTCATACCTATGCAATTGGGAAGTTTCGACATCATAGTAGGAATGGACTGGTTATCCTTTCATCGTGCCGAAGTCGTTTGTTTCGAGAAGTCATTCATATCCTGCTTGCTGATGGTCAGCTTCCTCATGTCTTTGGTGAAAAGCTTCTTCCTCGAGCCTTAATCTCATAACTTGTTCTCAAACCCAAACGTACTTACGCAAGAAGTATGTGACATTCATAGCTCATGTGGTGGAAACGAAGGAACGAAAGATCGAAGACATTCCTGTTGTTCGCGAGTTTCACGAAGTATTTCTCGATGATGTTTCTGGTCTTCCTCCTATTCGTGAAGTTGAATTCTGAATCGATCTAGTTCCTGGTGCAACCCCGATTGCGAAGGCTCCTTACCGTCTTGCACCCTCCGAGATACAAGAGTTGTCCAATCAGCTCTAAGAACTTTCGGACAAAGGGTTCATTCGCCCTAGTTCATTTCCATGGGGTGCACATGTTCTTTCGTCAAGATGAAAGATGGTTCTTTTTGTATGTGCTTCGACTACCGCGAGCTCAACAAACTCATAATCAAGAATCATTATCCTTTGCCTTGCATTGATGATCTTTTCGATCAACTACAACGAGCTTCATGCTTGTCAAAGATTGATCTTAGTTCGGGTTATCATCAACTACGTGTGCATGAAGATGATATACCCAAAACCGCTTTTCGTTCTCGTTATGGACATTACGAATTTTGGGTTATGCCTTTCAGGCTAACCAATGCACCCGCAGTGTCTATAAACCTCATGAACCTCGTATGCAAGCCTTATTTAGATAAATTCGTAATTTTTTTTATTAACAACATCCTCATTTATTCCAAGTCCAAAGCCGAGCACGAGAAACATCTTCATTCCATCCTTGATCTTTTAAGGAAGGAACAGTTGTATGCTAAGTTCTCAAGGTGCGAGTTCTGGTTGAATGAAATTCCATTCTTAGGGCATATAGTAAACGAAACAGGCATCAATGTTGACCCAGCTAAAATAGAAGCCATTAAGATTTGGAAAACTCCAACCTCTCTTACCGAAGTTCGTTCGTTTCTTGGTCTTGCGAGTTACTATCGTCGCTTCATTCATAACTTTTCCAAGATCACTTTGCCTCTAACTGCTTTGACTCACAAGGATAAACCTTATGAGTGGGGACAAAAGCAAGATGAAGCTTTTCAAACTCTTAAGTGTATGCTTTACGATGCACCGATCCTTACACTCCCCGAGGGCAATGAAGATTTTGTTATCTATTGCGATGCTTCTAATCAAGGCCTTGGTTGTGTCCTTATGCTACGAGGTAAAGTAATCGCTTACGCTTCACGACAACTTAAGATTCATGAAAGGAATTATACGACGCACGATCTTGAATTCAGTGCTGTTATATTCGTGTTGAAAATCTGGCGACATTACCTTTATGGAACTAAATGTGTTGTATTCACTGACCACAAGAGTCTTCAACATATTTTCGACCAAATGGATCTAAACATGCGGCAATGACGATGGGCCGAACTTCTTGGTGACTAAGACTGAAATTCGTTACCATCCTGGTAAAGTGAATGTTGTAGCCAACTCTCTTAGTTGAAAGACCCATGTTAAATCAATTCTGCTTCTTAGCGTGATCGTTCTAACCGATCTTCAACTTCGTATCTTTGAAGCTGAGCATGTCTCTATCACTCATGTGCGACGAAATGTCCTGTGGCGCTGAGAATCAACTCAAAACCAAGCGCAATGGTTTGTTGTATTACCTCAATCGTTTATAGGTTCCTAACAGTTAGCAAAATGTCTGACGGAGCTTCAAGTATAGAAGGTTCCGGAGCTGGTCTCATAATCACAGACCCCCAGGGAACTGAATATACTTATGCACTCTGAGAGTTTCCATGTACTAACAATGAGAGAGCACAGACGGATCTAGATCTTGTGATTACATCGATGTTCATGTTGATTCGTTAGACAATTAGGTTAGATATACGTTAGTGTGTGTAATGTGTGTGTTGAGAGGATAATCGGGCAGAGTAACGAGAGCAATCACGGAAATAATCAGAACTGTTACGTTAAAATAGTTTACAGGGGGTATATATAGATGATGACCCTATTCGTTAAGATAAGCTTAACGAATAGGTCATTCGTTACGATTATTTAACAAATAAACAAACTTATTCGTTAATACTTTAATGATAGCGATTAGCCCACATTCATTATGTTCCATTCGTTAATCTGGGTTAACGAATGGGATTTACATTTAAGACGAATGTGACACATTTGTTACGGAGTAACGAATGTGCCTTACACTTAGGCATATTTACATTTATAACCCCTCTACTATTAAACTATTACATTATCAACCAATAAAGACCGAGACGGACAAAACATGTATCAACAAACTCCCCCTCATCTTGAGCTCTTTATCTTTCATCTCTGGAACATCTTGGTCTTCCAGTCTACACAACTATGAATCTTGTATGCGTAACATACGCGAACTACCTTCTGAAACTGCATAGCAAGCTCGTAGTCGCATACGTTAGCAAACCTAATCTGACTTGTAAATAACGCATCGTTGTCAGACTCAGATAAGTTAACCATCCACATTGGATCAATCACACGTATCGTCTTAGTGTTTGAACCATGACCGAATACAATTACCGCTTCACCTGTATGATTGTCGTAGTACCAATAATTAAACGAGGTGAATAGACTCTAAGGAAAGATCTTCATTGGACCACCCAGCCCACTGATCGTTCCCACAATTCATGAACGATCTGTTTGCTAGTGTTCTCACATCCCATCTAGGCATAGATAAGATATCGTGTGGGCGCTTGAAGTAATAAATACCGTGTTCCTATTTCACGATGTATACTTCAAGCTCCGAATCAAATTTCCACGCAATCAAATCACTCTTGACGTCTTTTGCTGGCCTGTACTTTTTCATCTGGTATGCCGATGCTCGAGCCATTGCCACTTTGACTTCCTCTCGTTCATGATAACGAAAGGTCTCGATCATCTTGTTCATATTTGTTACATTATGCTCAAACATACCATCCAAAGCACGTTTACTCTTTTTCTCGACGTGACTTGTTTCAGCAGCTTTCCATTTTTCTCTCTCTTCTTGTAATCGACGCTCCGCTGCATCAAAATGCTCAGTAGTGAAAAACGGAATACCTGAGTCGTTGTTGTTATTGTTGTTGGCGTAGAACTCAGGGTACTCCTCAGCAGTTACGTCTTCGACCTCTACCTCATCAAAATCAGGCACATTCCCGTGTGGAATTCTTGTATTAGTACTTTCCTCTATTTCAATATCCACATCCACACTCTTTCCCAACACATCCACCTTATCTTCATTTAGATCCAGAAGCAAGGCAATTTGTTCTTTTGTTAACGAATGATCAACAAATTCACATTCTTCGATCTCATCCACGTTCACCATACTATACACTATTCTGTTCATCCCCACAAATAAAATCATTTTTTATGGAATGACATCAATCGGTTTAGCTTTCGTGTAATCCTTGTATTGCACAATCTGTAACTGATTATCTCCAGATCCATCACCAGTACTCGAATCAGTCTTATTACCTGCCGACGGTGCAGAACTGCCGCCCGGTTGCTGATCTACCCCACCACCTATACCATCTTGATCATCTCTATCGTTCTTTAATTTCTTCAACTCATCGTCTTTACAAGTCAACTGAAGAATGATCTCATCCTGTTTATCCAATCTCTCCCCCTGAGCAGCAACAAGGGCTCATGGGCAGCTCTATCAGCTTGCATTTGAGTCTGTTGAAGGTGCAACAGATTCATCATATGAAACCATTGAGTTTGAAGATTCAAACCGAAGAAATTAGGATGAACTGGTTGCAACGGACCCTGAGGACGAGTAAATGTCATAAATGAGTGCTCAGGTGTCGGCAACTGTGTAGGTGTAGAAGGAGTAGCTGGAGTAGTAGGCTGTGGTGTAGGCATATGAGCCAAAACAGTCTGAAGAATATCACCAAATACAGGATCTGGTCGTGCAATAGTAATCAAGGTCATAGACGGAGGTACCGGAGACACTGGCATATGAACCGGAGTCGGTGACCTTGGAATCTGTGGAGGCATAGGAGATGTAGGAATAGGATCTGAAATAGATACCGGAGGAGTCGAATGAACAAATGGTTGACTAGGAATCTCAATCCCTGAACCACGTCTAACCCGTTGTTTCTTTACTTTATCACTCTTCTCCACCATCGGTTCTTTCCCTTTAGGTTTACGTTTCTGCTCATAACTTAACTCAACTTGTGGTCCTGGACCACCATCACCACCATCTCCACCATTTCCACCATCAGGACCTTCACGTTCTGAGTCGGAGTCATCATGAATCCAACGATCATTAGGCGGTGCAACATAATCAACATTCACCAAATGACCAATTAAACGTTTGAACTTTGGTCGATCTGGAAGACTCTGACCTCTGTACGATCTCATCTCATCGTTTCTTCGTTCATGTGCTCAAGCTTCAAAACGTCATCTTGATCTTTATCCAAATCCGGCACCAAATCATTTATCATCATTTGTAAAAATCTGGGATACATTAAAAACTTATGTCGGCTTGTAATGTTCTCCTTCAGATGATAATAAACCAATTCCGAGAAATTGAATGGTTTATTCAATACGAAAGCAACAAAAGTAAACTGCAGCATCACTCGGCATTCATCAAATCCGCTTTTATGTCCGCCGAGACAATGAATCAATAAATGAAGCAAATACTTGTATTGTTCACACAAATTTGCTTTGTTATACATTGACTTTCCCAGATTACCATTATACTTTACCCTTCCAAATAATCCACGTATCAACCCTCTATCAAACTCGCACTTGTCGTCGATCGTATCATGAAATCCCAACGAATCTCGGATTACCCAAACATCAATCACTAATCATTTATTCTGAATCACTGCCTCAATTTGCTTAATCTAGCAGTATTCCAGAATTCTCTAATTATCTTCTGATAAACCACCGTACGAGTCGAGATAGCCTTGTAAATTCTCGAGCGTGTCAGAAAGCTAATCATGCCCCCCGAATATAGGCGAATCTTTAAAGTTTGGCTCAAGATAGGCACATGTGTTATGACTTTTGTTCCACGATAGCATTACAGGAGCTTGTTCAGGTGCTGGATTATCTGCAGGTTGCGGCTTAGGAACAGGATTTTGAACGTTTTCGTCAGCCATTATTTCTGTATAAAAATATCACTCGTTAGAACAATATTTAAATATTAAATTCTGAATAACGAATGGCTATCTCATTTGTTAATTGATTTAAAATGAATAAGACATTCGTTATACATTAAAAGGTTACATTCGTTACCCGTAACGAATCAACCCTATTCGTTACTATATGTCATACAAACCAGATATTAAATCTTTAACGAATCAAACTAATTCGTTATTATCATTCGTTATACTCATTTGTTAACAACTCATGTGTGCATTCGTTAACAAGTTTAATGAATATAGTTTACATTCATTAACATATAACGAATCATTCCTGAACTATCACTTTGACAAATCAGTGTCAAATTTTGATATGATTTTGACTTAAAGAAGCCAAAAACGACGAACATCACCGTCTGAATCGTTAAAATCTTATGACATTTAACAATTAATCCTAACCACAAGTATCGATTAATCGATTTCATTCACAAATATATGACATTTGCTCGGGAATCGACTCAATAAACAGATTTAATCACTGCTAACTGTTCGGTTAACATGCATATATCAACCAAACCCGTAAACCCTTAAACCACCAATGAAAATTCCTAAAAATCATGTGTATGAGATCGCCTGTACCTGTAGAATTCAAGATGTTAATCAATAGGTCTGATAAGCAATCAATAGATTCTGGGAAAAATTGGCAAGAGTTTGTTTAGGTTGATGATGAAATAGGAAATGGCAAATGGAAGGTCATTCGTCTGACATTGGGATTATAAACCCAATAATTTCACGCAACCCGAGGTCATTCGTTCAAATTTTGAACTAACGAATGGACTCATTCGTTAAATTATGATCCTGATTCGTCAAGAGTTTAAACGAATAGGACGCACTTTCGTTAAAACTATAACGAATCGTACATTAATTCCTCTTACTCGTTAAATTTCTAACGAATAAAGGAGGTTATTCGTTAACAACTTAACGAATGATACATTACATCACTTCATTCGTTAAAATTTTAGCGAATGACTACCATTCGTTATGCACAACGGAAGCGAATGATGATATAACGAATAAGAAACTTATTCGTTATGTTTTAAATAACAAATGGCTTTACATTCGTTAAAACAATTAACGAATCACCAGATTTCCTTAGCGAATGAGACATAATCTCATTAAGGAATTAAATTAATAATTAAACCAATTAGGGTTTTAATCAATGATTTAAATATTCAATTAAATCCAATTTAGGGTTTAATTGCATACATTAAAATACCCGATCAATCAAGGATCGGTAATGTTTAACTTAAATGGATTTTTACGTTAAATCCCAACTGATACAAGTTGTAAATACATTAAGCACGATTAACTTAAAATTTTGGGGATCAATTTTTTTTTCCGTTTTGAATTATTCCCTAGCTTGGTAAATCGAAACTAAAGTGGAAGTTAAAAAGAAAATAAATCTTTTTGGATTTTTGAAAATTTTCAATGAACAAATAACAAAAAATAGTGAACAATTAAACTATCAAAGCAGTACATATTTTTGTGAGTTGAGCAGGGAATCATATTGACGAAAATGTCACTAAGTAACACTTCAATTTCGATGATTATTATACACGTAACCCAACGATGAATGCAGATATAATTGTCCTCTTAAACTTTTCACAGACTTATCAGAAACTTTACGATATGCTTTAATTTGGTTCAATTAGGCACGAAACAATATGTGGACCCCATCAATCAGATATAACATTTCTATCTCTTATATAGTGAATTTCACATGTACGTTTTACTTTGATTTTTCCAAATTTTGATTAACTGTGGCTCATGCAAAAATAATAAAAGGAAAATAAAGCAGAACGTCAAAATTTTCCCTTAAGATCGGTATTACTACACGCATATAAGGTTCCATTTCAACAAAATAAAAAGATAAAAATAAGTTGAAGTTGCATAAAATCTTAACTCTCAATTTAGATAATCCCGTATTATCACATGGAGAAAGTCCAAGATTTTATACGAAACACCAAGAAAATAAAGCAGAATACTCAAATATTAACCCTCAGGTCAGATAATCTTATCGCGCTGGAGAGGATCCAATATTTGAATAAAAATAAAGAAAAAATAAAGTTGAATTTCTTTGCAAAATAATAAAAACAAAGCAGAATTTTCTTTAAAAATGAAAGCATGTACACACAGTAATCATTTTCACTTTTGACTTTTCTTAAATCAGATATAGTATCAATCTTTCAATACGTAATTCCACTAGGTTCGGCATTCATTATCTTTATATCTTATTAGTTCCTATATAGTCTGTCAAGCCTATCTTTGCATATCATATGTAACGCCCGTGAATTCCGGTTTCAAGAACTAAAGCTTGTAGAGTATGTATAATTCTCGAGATTTATCCGACGTTTCTCGCAAGCCTTTACGTCATCCCGGTACGTCTAATCGCTTAACATTTCTTCCAAGTTGCATTATTATTAAATTCCGGGGGCTAGAATGAAAATGTTTTATAATATAACAATAAACAAAAAACCCTAAACCCCTACCCTAGCTGCAGCAGCGATCGGCCCAAAGGAACAGCCCCCTACCTTCCTTGCTTTGACTTTTTGATCGATTCCAAGCTCCTAGAAGTAGTTCAAGGTATGTACTACAATCCCCAACACTCTTTTTGTTCACCCCTAATCGTTTTGATGCTTAATTTTGCTGATACTTCTTGTTGGACAGATTTTCGGCCAAGGTGTAATTGACCCACTTCCCATGGATAAAAATTAGATTTTTCGGTGTAGAAAGATCCTCAGGTATGGAATTTACATCATATTAAAATTTCGTAGCCATTGGAGGTGTTTAGGTCGGTCAATCGATTTTAGTTCGAAAAGTAGGGTTTATCGGGTGTAGAATTGCAAATTGTTGAGTTTGATGCGTTAATCGGTTAGATGACCAACCGAATCAGTTTGTACGGCCCTAGGGGAGTCTAAGGGCTATGGGAAAATAATTTTTTGATGCTCGGGGCTGTTTTGGTTGGTGCTTGGTCAATCGAGTCAGCGGTGCGCGAATTTTCGTTTAAATGTTAAATTGAGAGTTTTAAAAAGGAACCGTCAACCCTATCAACTCGGGTGAGTTAATTATGATGGATGAAAAGGTTTAAAATGGGAATTTAGTCCATTTGGGGCTGATTCATTTAACAAATGGTTTGAAGGTTTATTATGCGCGTATTCGACTCGATTTGATTAGCCTTGGGCCAAGTTGTTGGGCCTTGGACCAAGTTGATAGGCCTTGGGTGAAGTGTTGGGCCTTGGGCCAAGTTGTTGGGCCTTGAGCCAAGTGTTGGGCATTGGGCCAAGTTGTTGGGCTTGAATGGCCCATTAGACAAGAGTGTTCTTACGGTGTAGCTTAGTAACACGTGTATACTTTACATGCCCTTGCTTGTGATTGTGCACTTAGAGATTTCCTTGCTCGTTGCAGGTGTTCGATTGATTTCAGGTGAGTTCTTGATTCCCCATTTAAATCTTTTTAAGTTTTGGGCTAGCATGCACACCTAAGCGATTTTGCTTGATGAAATGTTTTAAATAATTTTACATAGGCTTGCTAGTATTGGTAGGCCTTGGAATGTTATAGAATGTGTATGTATATATATATATATATATATATATATATATATATATTTAGAATGGCCAATATTTGGCGAATGTTGTAGTCGTCTCGACTACTGAATGTTGCGTATGCCTACTTTGTGTTTGCATGCGCCGAATGTTACGTGTTTGGGTTGTATGTTTTCTCGGCCCCTGAATGTTATTATTGAATGTTATATATATATATATTGATATATATAGGAATGCACGTATAGAGATGCTCATACGTAAGAATGACTATTTATTGAATGTGGTGACCTAACCGATGTACTTCCGGTTGCTGTTTTAAAACCGTTGAGATGATTATTAAGACTTTTGCTACTTATTTAAAACTTGAACTCACTCAGCTTAAGCTGACTTTGTGTGCATGTTAGTGTGAGATTTCAGGTTAGGAAGAGGATGCCTTATCGCTTGAACATGCACGGAGCTACTTGGACGGTGAAGGGCATACTGGAATGAAGAATTGTTTATGAACATTTTATTTCAATAGACTTATAAAAGTTCTACTTAATTTTGGTTTTGGGGTTAAATCCCCGGGTTTTGGGAACTCATTCATTTATTTACGTTTTTCGCCGAATTATACTCTGTGAAGTTATTTTAATGCAGAGAATTGTTTTTAAGTTTAATTATTTTTACGAGTGTTTTGGAATGAATACCAACTGTGGGATTCCCGGGTTTCGGGGCCTTTCATCATATTGCTGGCCATACGGTAATTTTTAATCTAGTTTATTCATGTACTAGATCAATCCCGTCAATGTACTATCATTTTCCCTTTTTGCTTCATAACTCATTTTGAGTAGCCTTTTTCAATGTTTTTGATATTTTTCAATATTTGAATGTTTTTGGAGTTTTTAACTTTCTCTGTACAAACTGAAAACACAATATTTTTGGATTTTATATTTTTCTCCCCCTAAAAACAACAAAAATCGAAATAAAACAAGAAATAAAATGATTTAACCAAGCTTTTGAATATCTTTTAATGTTTTTAAACCATTTATATCCAGCAGATATTGAAAACGAGTTTTGTCAAACGCTTTGGTATAAAGGTCAGCCTTTTGAAAATCCGTGTGAATTTTATCAATTGATATTAGTTTCTTTTCAAAACAATCACGTATGAAGTGATAACGGATTTCAATGTGTTTGGTTTTCGATTGGTGAACCGGATTTTTGGTGATTGAAATTGTAGCAGAATTATCAGTATAAATGGGAGTAGTAAGAAACTTCATACCGTAATCCCGCAAGTGTTGCTGGATCCAGAGAACCTATGAGCAGCAACTCGAGGCCGCCACATACTCCGCTTCGGCTGTTGAAGTTGAGACCGTTGTCTGCTTCTTACATTGCCAGGAAACAAGTCGGTTTCCTAAGAATTGACATCCCGCTGTTGTGGACTTGAAGTTGATTTTGCATCCTCCGTAGTCCGAATCAGTAAAAGCGGTGAGATCGAACTTATCGTCTTTGGGGTACCATAATCCAATATCTGGATTTCCCCTCAGATAATGTAGGATGCGCTTTACTGCCGCTAAGTGAGTCACTCGGGGACTCGATTGGTTCCTAGCACACAAACAAACAGCAAACATAATATCAGGTCGCGATGCAGTTAAACACATGAGAGATCCGATCATAGCTCAATACAGGGTTGGATCTACGGTATCCTCCACTTGATCCGGTGATAAATTGTGACCCACGGGAAGAGGTGTCGAAGGAATTTTGCCATCGGATATCTTGAATAGGCTCAAGACATCGTTCACATATTTTGTCTGATGGATAAAGATCCCGGAATCATACCGGTGAACTTGCAATCCTAAGAAAAAATTCATTTCTCCCATCGAGCTAATCTCGAATTTGGTTTGCATCGTCTTTTCAAAGTTTTTACACAAGCTATCGTTCGTCGAACCAAAAATGATGTTGTCCACATAAATTTGGACGAGGAGCAAATCATCACCCACGTTCTTATAAAATAACGTACAATCCACAGTCCCTCTCATGAATCCACTTTCTATCAGATGGTCAGCCAACGTGCTGTACCAGGCTCTCGGGGCCTGGTGTAAACCATAAAGAGCCTTGTTTAATCGGTAAACACGCTCTGGAAAGTCTGGATCCTCGAAACCGGGAGGCTGATTCACATACACTTCCTCATGAATAGCTCCGTTCAAGAACGCCGATTTAACGTCCATTTGATAAACCTTAAAATTTTTATAGGCTGCATAGGCAAGAAAGATACGTATAGCTTCCAGTCGTGCCACAGGAGCATATACTTCGGTGTAATCTATTCCTTCTTGTTGATTGTAACCAAGAACAACCAATCGTGCTTTATTTGTCACGATTACCCCGCGGTCGTCCTTTTTGCACTTAAAAACCCATTTGGTCGGAATTGCCTTTTTCACACGATCGGGTTTATCAATTAAGTCCCATCACCCAGTCGTACAAACTGTTGCAGCTCCTCCTGCATAGCTTCAACCCAAGAAGGTTCCTTGAGTGCCATTGTGACACTTGTCGGTTCTATATGTGATAGGAAGCAGGTGTATTGTGCAATACTGAGGATACCCAAAGAGTGCAAATCAGCATTACTATCAACTTGATCATCACATATATTAGCTAATTGGTGTCTTGTACGAACCCCATCGTTTACATCACCAATTATCTGTTCCTGCGGATGATTAGAATGAATCCTTAAAGAAGGATTGACAGGTACAGATACGTTATCACCCAGATTGGTGATATGTTCCTCAGCCAAGTCTAAAGAGACAGTTGGAGAGTCATCATTAATTAGAATAGGCTCAATCAGGTCTATGGCTTCCTCTAATGGTACTGATGATGAATCAACAAAATCAGCTTCATCGGAAGACTCAGAAACTTCATTTGATGTTTCTGATACATTAGGAGAGTCATCTACATCAACCAAAGAAGACCTTGGAATAGGAAAAACATTGTTCTTCCAAATAAGATCTAATGAGATCTTCATGTACTTCTTCAACCACTGACGTGAACGAATTAAATAAACCGTCATAATCGAACATCCAGTCGGGACCTGTACCAGTTGGCGATGTAGTATAACTTTGGCAGTCAACATGATACCATTCTTCCACACAACCCGAAGAGATATTGAAGATTCGTTTCTTAGGAGAATTGTATCCCAAGAAATAACCCTCAAAGGCTTTTTATCAAACTTTCCAGCATGTCTCGTCAAAACAGTACATGGACACCCGAATGGTTCCAAATACTTTAAGTTCGGCCTACGATTGTTCAGAAGCTCGTAACTCGTCTTCTTGAACTTCTTTACTGTTAGTACGCGATTAAGAGTGTAACATCCTGTGTTCACAGCTTCGTTCCAGAATTGAACGGGTAACTTTGAATCAGCAAGCATGTTCTCGCAGCTTCAATCAACGTACGATTCTTTCTTTCAAGTACACCAATCTGTTGAGGAACATAAGGCGCACTGAATTCCCGATGAATTCCTTTCTGTATGAAGAAGAAATCCAATACATTATTTTTAAATTCAGTTCCGTTGTCACTACGAATTCGTCTTACTTTCATTTTGTAAAGTAATTCGATCTTCGTAATCAGATTTTGAATTAAGATAGGTGTCTGATCTTTTGATCCCATAAATAACACCCATGAGTAACGTGAGAAATCATCATTCACCACTAAGCAGTACAAGTCTCCAGCAATACTAGCACGATTCACTGGACCGAAGAGATCCATATGAAGTCGTTCCAGTGGTGTAACAATCGTGTTGAGTGACTTGCTTGGATGTGATTTCTTCTTTTGTTTCCCCTTCTTGCATGCTATGCAATGATCATTGATCTTGAAATTCTTAAGGGATACACCATCCACCAACTCATTTGAAATAAGAAAATTCATCTTGCGTATGTGAATGTGTCCCATGCGTCGATGGCAAAGGATAGACTCCTTTTCGGTAGCTTTAGACACAAAACATGTAGCTGAGGGTGAAACATTTACATCATAACTCATATCCAGTACATAAATATCATTCGATCGAGGTGATCTCATGACAACCATATCTTCAGGAATTGTGTATCCCGGTTGAAGGATAACACATTCCTTGTCTGTGAATACTGTGGTAAACTTTTTATCACATATCTGAGAAACACTCAGCAAATTATGATCCACCTTCTCACAATAATTTACTTTTTCAAACGTCACTTTCCCGTTTGAAACTTCTCCCTCCTTTGTAATCATTCCCCCATTGTTACCAGCAAATGCAACATAACCTCCTTGAATATCCTTAACATTATTCAGAAGATCTAGGTTGCCAGTAATCTTCCTAGAACATCCACTATCCAAAATCCATTTATGAGTAGACCCGGACGTAGATGAACTCTACACAAACAAGTAAATGATTAGTTTAAAAAGGCAGCCCAAGCCTTAGTCTTGGGCTCTCCCTTTGATACTTTCGGAGAAAAGGATAACTTAACACTAGTATTCGGTACTTGAGAATAGGTGACCGGTTTCTTGTTTTTCTTCTTTAAGTACCCGTCACGTATAATTCCCGAATCAGTGTTTGAACAAATTGGTTGAGCACGGTCAACACATTTGTTTGTTACATTAAAAGATTCAATCATAACAACTTTTCTTGGATTGACATAAGAATACATTATAAAACTTTCATCAACTTGGTTTTCTTTTGGTTTTACATTCAGATCAGTCTTACATTTTGATGACACTTTGATCTCATCAACCTTTGTTCCACATTTTTTTAGAAACATGTCCAGGTTCACCACATTTAAAACATAAGCGTGAATCTAAAGACTTATGTAGTGAACCACTTAGTTGACTTTCATGCACATGTTGAACCTTAGTTTTGGATTCTTCAAATGACACTTTCTTTGTACCAGCAGATTTAAATCCCTTTTTATTTTGAAAAAATTCTAGGTTGGTAGAATTAGATGAATTCTCCATCCCAGATGATTTGACAAATCTTATAGGTTTAAATGTGGTCTTCTTTGCTTTTTCTTGAACATTTTTGAATTTAGATTCGTTAAATTGTTGTTCAAGTTTAGTGACTTCTAAGTGTCATCCTGAAAGACACTATCAATTAATTCTGGATTAAGAAGATTCAGAGGAATTTCCTTATCCGAAAAAACCTTTGAAAGACCTTTTAATTTAAATATCTTCCCGCTTGAAGATTTTGGTTGAGGATTTATGAATCTCATCAACTCCTTATCAGACACCGAAGGTTTGTCTGAATGAAATACATTAGGTGATGCCTTAGGAGTTTTAGAAGTTTCACCCAAAGATTTTGAACCATAAACAGCCTGTTCAAATTCTTCAGGATCACATAAGATGTGATTGTCAGCAGGAATATTCTTGTTTTTAACAATCTCATCTTGTTCAACTAACTCCTCAACAGAACCATCTAATTCCCTTTTTTTTAAAAATGGAGTCACTTTTAATGTGAATCGGTTCTTGAGTTGATTTGTTTTGATCAACACTTTCAGGTTCAACTATAATCACTTCTGGACATTGTTTAATATCTGGAATGCTACAGTAATCTCCTTTAAAGGGAGGAGGAATCTCAACAAACCCTAAACCTGCTTTCCCATTTTTCTTGTGGGAATTTTTTACTTCAATTATTTCATTTAACAAAACAAGGAATCTCGAAATTTTCCAAGTTTATTTTTCAATTCCAGAATTTCATTTTCCAGTTTAGACATGCAGGTTCGAAGTCTGATAATCTCCTGAAAATGTTGTTCATCCACTATAATCTTACATTGAAGTGTCAGATTTGACTTGTACAGATGAGTTATCAGACGAACTCTGATAAGAATCAGTTTCAGAATCTGATGTATTGCTCTCTTCAGATACTTGATCACTTCTTGCATCTTCAAATTGATCAACTGGTTCAAATACCGCAAGGTTGGCCTGATTTCCCAACAACCTTTGTGACCAATCAACCCCTTCGTTTGCGACAAGAGCTTGATTGTTGTTTAACTTATTCTTCTCTCCTTCAGAAGAACTCCTTTTGCTTTGATCATTACCCGATGAATTCTTTCCTTGTGATCTCTCAGCATTGCGAGGACCGGAATATTCTTTTCTTGGCTTGTCACATTCTTTGGCAAAATGGCCAAAGTCCCCGCAGTTGTAGCATTTAACCTTCAATTTATCAAAACCAACTCATTTACTCAGAGTTGGAAGGTCTTTTCCTGTTCTTTGCATGAACTTCTTGACCTTTCTCACAATCATAGCTATATTCCATTTTAGATCCATCAATTCAAGATCATCAGGATCAATTTGATCATAATCTTCATCGGTTAACTCACTAGTGGCAATTTTTCTACCCACCAATTGTTCGTATGATGTCATGAAAGCACATACAAAGGCAAACTATTGTTCGGCTTCTTGAAGGTTTACTTTTGGTAATGTAATTGAAGCATTGGTGGTAGACTCAGATTTTGCACCTAATGCCATAAAGCATACATTAGGTGAATTATTTACATTAGTATTCTCCTCTTGAGATTAAGTGAAGAAAGCAGTGATTGGAACAGAATTTTGACTTGAAGAAGTGTTTGCTGGCATTGCTCCAGCATAAGTTGAAGGATTCTAATTTTGATTGTCCTTCAATGACGTTTGACACTTTAACTCAAATTCTCTTTCCTCAATTTTGTTGATAAACTGCACTGCAATAAGTTCAGGGTTACGAAAGAAACCGTTTTCTTTCAACACAAAGTGAAAAGTAGAATATGACGAAGGTAATGCATTCTTCAACGTATCGATCTTATCAGTCTCAGTTGGCTCAAGCTTAACATTGGCCATTTCAACCACTAGATGACTAAAATGATTTATCATCTCTTCAACCGTTTCATTCTTCATCAAGATAAAGTTTCTGAATTGAAACTTCACAAGCGTTTTCTTGCTCTCTAGTGTATTACCCAGGCTTCTTCTTTTCAGTGTATCGAATAATGATGCAAAAATCTTTATGGTGGTGTATTGATGAAAGATTTGTTCAGGTAATGCCATAGTAAGAGTTGAATAAGCCTTAGTCTCACTCTCAAAATCTTTCAACTCTTGAGTTTCATAATTCTTGAATTCCTTAGGAGTCCAGCCAAGATTGTCACTTCCAACCAATAGTGCATCATACACAACATCAAGATAATGTACACTACTTGGATGAACGGATCCCAAGTGAGCACGAAATCTCGGTCCCACCGAGCAAAGTCGGATAATTTCAGCAATTTTGGACCCTTGTTGTGGCTCCCAATTTCATTATCCATGGTAAGCATTTGCTACATTAGAGCATTTTAGGAAGCTAAAGCATAGAACGAGGCGTTCTGAGAAGCCATGATAACACTGGTTGAAACTTAAAGGACTAAACTTGTAAAAACTGAAAACTTATGGTTACTGTTCACACGAATGGAAGAACAGTAACGAATGTGGATTGCAACTTTTAATGAATGAACGATAATCGTTAAAATGATGAATGAAGTTTAACGAATGAGTAATATAGCGAATGAGTATCACGAATAGAGGATGAATAGTGAACGGGGTGAACGAATGAGCAATATAGCGAATGTGGTTTATGTAACGAATGTGGTTTTAACGAAAGGAGTGAATTAACGAATGAGCAGTTAATTTCTAACGAGTGATTTAACGAATGAGCAGTTCATGATTAACGAATCAGAACCCATCAGTTAACAAATAAGAACTCATATCTTCAAACTTTCAAACTTATTCAGTTCTTAGTCCAAATCAGTCCTTATTAGTCTAAAATCACTAAAATAACTATCAATCTGTTCGTAACTAGATTCCGAACCTTATCACACTTTTTCGGATTCACAAACAACAACTAATATGATCAATTAACCACTTCGTCATATACCAGTTCGTATCATTCAAATCACACCTCAATCAGAACTTAATTCGACATCAATTCGAACTCTAACCACACTCAAACCTCCATAACTATTCAATTAACTAATTAACACTCCGAATTACGTTAAGAACAGTTCCAATTTCAATGAAGACACAAACTCTGTTTCACTAAAACTCCATTAATACCAATTCATCCTGAAATTGAATCAATCATTGATGAATTCATACAATTTTGCAACGAACAACACCGAAGATCAGATCATAAGGCTCTGATACCACTTGAGAGAGCACAGACGGATCTAGATCTTGTGATTAAATCGATGTTCATGTTGATTCGTTATACAATTAGGCTAGATATACGTTAGTGTGTGTACTGTGTGTGTTGAGAGGATAATCGGGTAGAGTAACGAGAGGAATCACGGAAATAATCAGAACTGTTACGTTAAAATAGTTTACAGGGGGTATATATAGATGATGACCCTATTCGTTAAGATAAGCTTAACGAATAGGTCATTCTTTATGATTATTTAATGAATAAACAAACTTATTCGTTAATACTTTAATGATAGCGATTAGCCCACATTCGTTATGTTCCATTTGTTAATCTGGGTTAACGAATGGGACTTACATTTAAGACGAATGTGACACGTTCGTTACGGAGTAACGAATGTGCCTTACACTTAGGCATATTTACATTTATAACCCCTATACTATTAAAGTATTACATTATCAACCAATAAAGACCGAGGCGGACAAAACATGTATCAACAAACAATGAGGCTGAATATGAGGCTTGGATTGCAGGGCTCCTCTTATCATAAGCGATGAAGATTCAAGAACTAAGTGCCTTTGTCAAGTCAAGACTAGTAGCCAACCAAGTAAACAACGATTTCATGGCAAGGGAACCTTTAATGCTGAAGTATAAGCAGAAGTTCGAGGAGCTTATGAAGGAATTCAAGGACTGTTCCTTATCTCAAGTTTCCAGAACTCGTAAAAAACAACCCAACACCCTTAGTAAGCTGGCTTCTCTAACCTTCTCTCATTTGACAAAGAAGGTCCTAGTGGAAGTATTGAGAAGCCCCTCCATTGAAGAACTAGAAGTACAAGATGTCATTGAAGAAGAGGGGACTACCTGGATGGCCCCCATCCTAGAGTTTCTCAAGGATGGGAAGCTTCCTTCCAAAGAAGGAGAAGCCATAAAGCTGAAGCTCAAAGCTAAGCAGTATGTTGTGGAAGAAGGAGTACTATACAAGAAGGGTACTTGAATCCTTTGCTACGTGTGGGACCGGATCAAAGCAATTACCTTGTAAGAGAAGTGCATGAAGGCATTTGTGGAACATATTCCGGTCCAACATCAGTAGTAACTAGACTGATGAACCTAGGATACTACTTGCTAACAACGCACAAGGACTCTGCCGAAGTGATACACAAGTGTGAAGCTTGCCAGCTTCATGCTCCCGTCAAGACTAATCCAAAACATAATCTGGTGCCCATCATATCTTCCTAGACCTTCTACAAATGGGGAATGGAAATTGTTGGTCCCTTCCCCGAAGTAGTAGAGAAGGTGAAGTTCTTACTGGTAGCTGTGGATTACTTCACCAAGTTTCCAGAAGTTAAACCCCTAGCTTCCATCACAGGGAAGCAGGTGACAAGCTTCAAATGTGAAAACATAGTTTGCAGATATGGGCCGCCAGGCGAGATAGTAACTGACAACGGGAAGCAATTTGCTGAGAAGCCATTCAGCCATTGGTGCAAGGAGCTATAAATCAAGCAAGTATTTAGCTCGGTTTCCTACCCCCAATCAAACAGCCAAGTTGAACGAATGAACCAGAGTATAGTAGAAGGCATTAAGGCAAGATTGGGAAGGTATGGTAGAAAGTGGGTAGAAGAACTTCCAAGTGTTATTTGGGCCATCCGAACAACGGAGAAAACCAGTCATGGCAAAACACCCTATAGCTTAGTCTTCGGTTCAGAAGCTGTGATCCCTGCTGAAATAGGGGTAAACACAAGAAGGGTGAGAAGCATTGACCAAGATGATAATGACCCGCAGGTTCTGCTCAACCTCAATCTCCTGAAAGAAGCCTGTGATGAGGCTGCTATCAAAGAAGCCAGGTACAAGAAGAAGCTCGAAGCCTTCTACAACAAGAGAGTAAGAAAAGAACGTTCAAGCCCGGAGACTTGGTTCTCAGAAATAACAAGGCCAGTAAGCAGTCAGACAAGGGGAAGCTGGGAACCAAGTGGGAAGGTCCCTACATCATCAGAGAATCCCACAGGGGTGGATCTTACAAGCTCAATGACCTATAAGGAAAGAAGGTGCCACGTCGTTGGAGTGTCAAGCACCTCAAAATGTTCTTAGTATAGGTATTCATCAAAAATCTATGTAGTAGTTATTTTGTGTAAGTGGAAAAATCAATGAATGATTTAATCTTTTGAGTAACATACTTGTTTATTATCCTATATATGGGTGAGCCCCTCCAAACTAGGCTCCATGAGATCCGGCGAAGTTCCTACTCATGTACAGGGTTGAGCTCCTAGGCCATATCTCTCAACATGTAACAAGACGGTATATCTTCCTGTATACAGGTTGAGTCCCAAAAACAATATGACTCCATGGAAAACATAAAAAGAAACTATATCCATGCAACGAGATTGAGCATCTCTAACCAACATTCTCCATAAGTACAAGAAGCTAGAAGCTTACAAGTTTGAGAAGCTTAAAAAACCTAAAGCCTTATGTAACAATATACCACAAAACAAGTCATATTTTTTTTATCTTGTGGACCGACTAGAGGATAGGATATACTTTGCATCGGTTCTTAGTCACTAAGGTAAGGAAGGGTGTCTGCAGCACCACTCCTTAGCAAAGTTTCAAAGACATTGCAAAAATAACAAACACAAAAAACACAAGTAAACAAAACAAACAACTACGATTTAATTTTAAAACATAAAGGAACCATAAGTAGGTGCTACAAGCATCACAAACAAGCTACCTGCATATGCGTAGAATATGGAGTTTGTCAACAACACATGTTGAGTGAGATGATCACCAATTTTTGACACAACAAATAATTATATAATAAATAAATAATAAATGATAAATATTAAATATGCAAACAAGTACATGTGATAGTAATCAATCAAATCATAACAAAACATGTATATAACCAAATCGTGCTAGTGTGCCAATGAATCGTTGCCAAGCGAATCGGGCATTAATTACAATGACTAAAACTGTCGTTTTACATTCGCCAAGCGAATCGGGCTCCGGTTACTAAGAAGGCTGTATGATCATACTAATGAGAATCCAAGATTTGATAGATACAAACACACTTAAACAAATAGCAATTAGCAAATAGCATTTAATTGATACAACACACAATGATCATGTTTGCGATTGTTTGAGATATATGTATGATATAAAATATAAATAAGTACGCATATGTCCCCAAAACATTTGAAAATAGTATATAAAAAGGGGAATGATCAAACTCACCTTAGATTAATGATAAGTGATTAATAAATGCGATTAAACGAGCTATGGAATAAGCGAATCGTCCACTACAGGTCAAATGTTATAAATGATCAGAATATGAATTTGTGAAATATGATAATACAATGAAAAACGAAATCGTGGCCGCTGGAATCAATCCAAACGGGCGTTTACAACTCAAGTTATGTTATATTTAAGATTTAAGCGAGCTGCTACTGACCAGAATCTGAACAGCGAGTCGGGAGTCCTGTTTTGGTCAGTAGCCTTAAAATTTCATTTCGAGAATAAAATCATTCTGGACCGAATGTTGAATCCGAACAAAAGCGTGAGAAAACGATAAGTCAAAGTTGTTGACTATTTTACCCTTTATCGGGTTTTAAAGCAATTGACCAGTCAATACCCTTCAATCTCAGAAATTGATTGAAGGTTATCGACTAGGGAATGTTTATGAACGAAAATTTAGTTTACAACTTACCTAGAAAGTGAACGAACAAGGAGATATATCGAGTCAAAGGTCCTTAGACTTGCAAAGTCAAACGAACAAACTTGAATCTTCAACCAATAAGCAAAAACCGGGATAATACAAGCTGGCCAGAGGGTATGACGGCTGTGGAATGCTTTTTAGGGTTCA
Organism: Bidens hawaiensis; assembly: GCF_021521415.1. NCBI lineage: Eukaryota > Viridiplantae > Streptophyta > Magnoliopsida > Asterales > Asteraceae > Bidens > Bidens hawaiensis. The sequence goes on along the minus strand of NW_027494214.1, from coordinate 72,256 downwards.
TGTAAAGGTTTATGGTAGATGAATGAGGCTTGTTTATATAAGAATAGCAAAAACGAACTAAATATGGGGTTTTACTCGTTTAAGGAAGTATATATGATATTAAATGAAAGAATCACCGAAATATTCATAAAGATTTGATCTTGGACAGGAGAAAATGATTTAGGACTTGTATCTTGACTATAATACGTGTACTTGGTCCTTAATTTACTCAAACATGCCTAAAACAATCAATTATATACCAAAACGAGCTAAGGAAACGAAATCGGCTTGAGATTCTGATCAGGTCAGCCACCGCACTACGCGGCCACAAGGAGTGAAGCCCGTCGCGCGGTGCTCCGAAGGTTAGGAGGGGGATGTTTCAACTTTTGGCATATTTGGTCCTTGTGTATGATTAATGGTCATTTATTGAACTATTTAAGCTATAAACAAGAAATGTACAATATATAAAATATGAAGGGTTTAAAGTGAACATAGGAAAGTTAAATACTCATAATTATTTTATTTTAAATGATAACAAAGATCTAAAAATGTTTCGGGTCGGGTTAAATGACGGGCGACCCGTAGGAAAGCAACTAAGTGATTTAAGAGATATAAATATGCTTACGTGATTAAGTTAATTCCGTTGAATTAGTTGACTACGGTTGCTCATGTGTTTGCAGGTTTGAGGAGCTAGAGAGCGACGTTACGAGAACACGGGAGAAAACGATGAAGAAAACGGAGCTGGAACGAGAGAGATACGAAGAAAACAAGAAGCGGGAGTGAGCTCCACCGTGGCCCACGGTCCACCTGAAGCAAATGTTCCAGAGTCCACCGTACCGTGGAGGAGATGGAGAACCGTGGGGTGGACCGTGGCCCATGGTCTGGCGTGGCTGGATCTATGACATTGGGCAACCGTGGCCCACGGTTCAGACTGTGGCCCACGGTCCGGGGAGGAGGCCCACTTGCATGTCTTTTTATAGGTCGATTTTGAGTGTCTTTTACTCAACTCTTTCATTTTGGACGGCCTAGAGGCGATTTTGGAAGACAAAAACAATATTTTGGGTGTTTGTATCATTTGGTTTATGTTTGGGATTGCTAGTAACAAGATACTCGACACAACAATGATCTCTCATGCAATGAGTGGCTAGTTTTATGGTATTCCTCTCGGGATGTAAGGTTCTTTGCAAAACACTTTTGTTAATTGTTCTTGAACTTGGATTGATTATCTAAATCTTGTGTTTGTGTGATTGTTTGTAACTTGTCCATATTGTTTCTATCTAGCTTTTAGCCATATGTTCTTGGTGTCGTTATGTGACACCCGGTAAATTCCCAATCCCTTAAACCAAGTAATCAACCTAAATATTAGGTAATTATGTTATATGCGCCTTGCGCGAGCGCGCCATATTAGAATCAGCGCGTGCATTTGTTATGTGCGCCCTGCGCGAGCGCGCTATGTTAATCAGCGCGTGCATTTGTTATGTGCGCCCTGCGCGAGCGCGCTATGTTAATCAGCGCGTGCATTTGTTATGTGCGCCCTGCGCGAGCGCGCTATGTTAGTCAGCGCGGGCATGTTATGTGCACCCTGCGCGAGCGCGCCATGATAAGAACCAGCGTGGGCATATGTTATATGCGCCATGCGCGAGTGTATTGGTTTTATGTATCCATAACTTAATGTTGTCTATTGGGTTGACCGTCTCGCATGATGCTAAGGCGGGTGCATCCCAAATCGTTTATGCGCGTGCGGAAAGGGAACTAACCTCCCCGCATGGCGGGAACATTGAGAGCTAGTTTGTCTGAAGCTCCAAGATGGAATTGACTTCAACATAACTGATCACTATGTTGAAATACCAAGACCACCTGGAGAACCTAAAAATGAAACTCAATGTCCCTGACTGCGAGAAGGTTACGCACCTACCCGCAGCAAAGAAATGTCCTTCACGCAGAAAGCTATGCGCACAAAGTAATACGCGCAGAACACTTGGTTTATTCTCCAGATGTAAGGAGATTATTCCCGCCCAAAAAGAAACAGTAGCGTGTTTCAGAGATTTCTACTTTTTACTGTACACTGACAAAAGTGCCTGAAAAAGCACACTGTAACATGAAAAGTCAACTGTCAGCCACCCTACTCCCACCAACCACAGACCTGCATGTCCTGTCCAAATCAAATCAAAATCTTTTATCCACTACTCCACTTTTAAATAAATAATAATAATTTCCATACTTTATCATCATTACACCTAGATATGAAAAGATTACAATCCCCTAAAGCAAGGGATTGTGTTCCCTTGAGTTTGCCTATAAATATGTAACCAAAATTATCACCCAAAACACACTTCAAAGAACTGCAAACTTGCACTAATCCTCTCCCAAGCATCCGTTGTTTTCATTTCCGATCCTGTTACTAGGTAAGCCGAGAATATAACCTTGAGATCTACTTTTCAACCCTTATATTCTCCTATTTCTTGATCTTAATATATATACTTCTTGTTATTTAATCGTATTCTAGACCTTCAATTCCGAGGCCAACACCAAGAAAACCCGAATCTCGATTAATCCCTTAACAAGAACCACAGGTGAGTCTCACAGCCCCTATTTTCACTGTTTTCACTACTTTTAAACTGTTTTTGGGGCGAGGGACACGTACTTAAATAATGTTTTATCATGGTATACTTACAAGCTATGCAAGCGATTATGTGTTTAAATTATGTTTCATGATGAGCAATGCGAACGGTTATCTATGGTTTTCGATGTATGTGCGCTAGAATTCGAGTAAGTGATCACTTTACCATTGGAACTCTAAGGGTAGGGACTGCTGGTTTGATCCACCCACTCGTAGGGGTCGCACCTCTTTGCATGGACGAGTGCCTAGTATGGTCATGGGGCAGTACTATGGGATTGAGCCCGCTCGTAGGGGTCGCGCCTCTTTGCATGGACGAGCGCCTTGTTTTCCGGCACAACGTCCGCGCGTAACCCGCGGGACGGTATTATTGATTAGCTCGTAGGGGCAACGCCTCTTTGCATGGACGAGCACGGTTTTTCAGAAATGTCCACGCGTAACCCGCGGGACGGCATTACATTATTTAGCTCGTAGTGGCAACGCCTCTTTGCATGGACGAGCACGCTTTCTAGAAACGTTCGCGCGTAACCCGCGGGACGGTATTACTTGTTTCACTCGTAGTGGCAGCGCCACTTACACAGACGAGCACAGTTCCCAGAAATGTTCGCGCGTAACCCGCGGAACGATTTTATCAGATTATGTTATCAGAACTGTTTTACTAAGCATGTGTTTCAATGATGCTATCAGAATTATGTTATAGAATGATTTTTATCAAGACTATGACGCGATACGATTTATCAAGTTACTAAAACTTGTGAACTCACTCAGTTTATACTGATTCAAATGTTTATACGTGTCTTTCAGGAGATAACTAGGTAGCGCATGGAGTCACACTTAGAGCACCTCACGCTGAACATCTAAAACTAGCTTTTTGGAAGATTTTAGTTCTATCCCTTCGATGCGCGTGGTTGTTCCCGCCGCGCAAGGGGATATGGCGTGGAAATCTTCAACAGTTTTTATACTTGGATGTTTTTATGAAATTTTTAAACAATGTAATGTATTTGTATTAAACATTTCATGCGCAATGAAAATCTTACTTTGAATGTTTGCAATGGCCCGTGCTTAATTATCAATCCCCACACGCGCGCGTCCGGCTGTTTCCGCCGCTCAGGGCCGGGTGTGACAGATTGGTATCAGAGCACTGGTTATAGCGAACTAGGAAAAGAAGTTTTAACCTAGACTATAACCGTTGGGGGAATCGCATGAAATATTTTTCAAAGAAAATATTTTCAAAAGAAATTATACACACACTTAGGAACACGGGTCACACAGTTTCTAGTAAATAAAGATAAAAACATTATGTGCTCAGAGTATATGCGCTAAGTTTGATATATTTTCACTCTTTTAAAGCGAGAATGCCTCCAACTAAAGCCAAGGGAATTACCATGACACCCGAGGAACTCGCGGAAATAATCGCGCAAGCGATCGCAACACACGAGGCCAGCAAGGCCGAATCAAGTCAGGGTCGTCAGAATGAGACCCCAGAACCCGAATCAGGAGCCTTGGACAAAGGATGCTCCTACAAGACATTCATGGCCTGTAAGCCTTGGCCATTCAAGGGTACCGAAGGGGCCATTGGGCTCTACAACTGGATTGACAAGATGGAGACAGTTCTCTCCATTAGCGGATGTAGTGAGAACCAGAAGGTCCTTTACGCGACCTGCATGTTCCAAGAGGCAGCTTCGTCTTGGTGGAAGCTTCAAACGAAAACATTGGGGCGAGAAGTTGCTCTCCACAGGACCTGGGAGGAGCTGAAAGAGATGATGATGAGAAAGTTCTGCTCTCGCGCAGAAATTCAGAGTCTGCAACAGGAATTCTGGAACCACACCATGGTAGGAACGGATATCGACGCCTACAACAACCGGTTCAACGAGCTTTGCCAGTTGGTGCCAGACATGGCAAACACGGAGGAAAAGAAGATCGAGAGGTATATCTTTGGGTTACCTCCTGTTGTTAGGGTTCCGCTCAACGCCGCAGCGCCTCCAACCTTTGATGAGGCGGTAGCGCGGGCCATCACCCTTACAAGGGATACGGTCCGTGCGGGTATGTTGACTACGCGCGGAATCGAGCAGCGAACCTCTGATCCCAAGAGGAAATGGAACTCTCACCACCGAGGGTCCGACTCCAAGCAGCCACCGTTCAAGAAGCAGGAGAGCGCAAGGGCTTACGCGATCCAAGCCGCGGAGCCATCAAGGAAAGGATACAGCGGGCCTCGCCCATGGTGCAACAAATGCAAGTATCACCACGAGGGTGAATGCGCAAGAATCGAATGCGCCAAATGTGGCAGACCAGGGCACAAGGCGATGAATTGCCGTATCAGAGAAGCTGGAGCGAGCGACAGCTGCTACGCATGCGGGAAGCCAGGGCATTTTAGTCGGGATTGCCCGCAAAAGGGAAACCAAGCTCGCGGGAGAGCTTTTGTGATCGGCGCAGGCGAAGCTAAAGAAGAGCCGAATGTGGTAACCGGTACGTTTTTGCTTAACGGCCATTTTGCATCTGTCTTATTTGATACTGGAGCTGACCTAAGTTTTATATCCACTGAGTTTAAAGACTCCCTAGTCTTAGTGACCAGTAGGCTAGACACACCTTATACTATAGAACTAGCCAATGGTAGGCAGTTATGCGCGAACGAAAGAACTGAACAATGTGTAATAGTCATGGGAGGTCACGGGTTCAATATTAACTTGTTGCCAATAGACTTGGGAAGTTTTGACATTGTGATAGGTATGGATTGGTTAGTCGAGAACCACGCGTAAGTTATTTGCCATGAGAAGCAGGTTCGGATCCCACTGTTGAACGGAGAGACCTTGGTAATTCAAGGGGAAAGAAGGGGAGTTGCGACAAAACTGATTTCGTGCCTAAAGGCGCGCAAGTGCTTAAGGAAAGGGTGCTACGCCTTCCTGGCGCATGTAGTAGAGAAGAAAGGAGATGAGCGAAGAATTGAAGACTTACCAGTAGTGCGCGAATTTCCAGAAGTTTTTCCTGAAGATTTGCCCGGATTACCGCCGCCGCGACAAGTCGAGTTTCGTATTGATTTAGTCCCAGGAGCTGCGCCAGTAGCTCGAGCGCCTTATCGACTAGCTCCATCTGAGATGCAAGAGCTATCCAATCAGTTACAGGAACTATTGGATAAGGGTTTCATACGCCCAATCTTTTCACCTTGGGGAGCTCCAGTACTGTTTGTTAAGAAGAATGATGGTTCGTTCAGAATGTGTATTGACTATAGGGAACTGAACAAGCTGACAGTCAAGAATCGGTACCTCTTACCGAGGATTGACGACTTATTTGACCAGTTGCAGGGATCCAGTTATTATTCAAAGATAGATCTACGGTCAGGATACCACCAACTTAGGGTCCATGAGGAAGATGTGCCGAAAACAGCCTTCCGAACTAGATACGGCCATTATGAGTTCTTAGTGATGCCTTTCGGGCTAACTAATGCGCCGGCTGTATTCATGGATCTGATGAACCGCGTGTGCAAACCATACTTGGACAAGTTTGTGATTGTATTTATAGATGATATTCTGATTTACTCTCGGACCAAGGCCGAGCATGAGCAACACCTGAGATTGATTTTGGAATTGTTGAGGAAAGAAAAGTTGTATGCGAAGTTTTCCAAGTGCGAGTTCTGGCTTAGAGAAGTTCACTTTCTCGGTCACGTTGTAAACGAGAAAGGAATACACGTTGATCCTTCCAAAGTCAAGGCCATCGAAAACTGGGAAGCGCCAAAAACCCCAACTGAGGTGAGGCAATTCCTAGGACTAGCTGGCTACTATCGACGCTTCATTGAGAACTTCTCCAAGATAGCTCTACCTCTGACCGCGCTAACTCAGAAAGACAAGAAGTTTGTTTGGGGCGAAAATCAGGAAGCAGCGTTTCAAATGTTGAAACAGAAGTTATGTAGTGCGCCAATTTTGTCTCTGCCCGAGGGGACGGATGACATCGTCGTTTACTGCGACGCTTCACATCAGGGACTTGGATGTGTCCTTATGCAGCGAGACAAAGTCATAGCGTATGCCTCGCGCCAACTCAAGACTAATGAAAAGAACTACACAACGCATGATCTGGAACTTGGAGCGGTTGTCTTCGCGCTAAAGATTTGGCGCCATTACCTCTATGGTACAAAGTGTATAATCTTTACGGATCACAAGAGCCTTCAACATATATTTGATCAAAAGGATTTAAACATGAGGCAACGAAGATGGGTTGAATTGTTGAATGATTATGATTGTGAAATAAAGTATCACCCTGGAAAGGCGAATGTGGTAGCAGACGCGCTAAGTAGGAAGGAGCGAATAAAAACGCTACGAGTCAAGACTCTAAGGTTGACCATTCGCGCAGATCTCTCTACCCGCATCCGAGACGCTCAGCAAGAAGCCTTGAAACCAGAGTTTGCTAAAAACGAATCCCTTGGGGGTATGATTAAGAGTTTGGAACTTAAAGAGAACGGCAATCTATATTTCGCTAACCGCATATGGGTCCCTCTCAAGGGAGGATTGCGCGAGCAAGTATTAAACGAGGCTCACAAGACGCGGTATTCCGTACATCCTGGCGCAGACAAGATGTACCAAGATGTTAAAGCACTGTATTGGTGGCCCAATCTTAAAGGCGCCATCGCGACGTATGTCAGTAAGTGCCTGACGTGTTCAAAGGTAAAGGCTGAATACCAGAAACCGTCGGGGTTACTTCAGCAGCCAGAAATTCCCATGTGGAAGTGGGAACAAATCTCTATGGACTTCATCACCAAACTGCCAAGGACACCTGGGGGTTACGACACGATCTGGGTTATTGTAGATCGGCTAACTAAATCAGCGCACTTCCTGCCGATCAAGGAAACCGATAAGATGGAAAAGTTAGCCCGATTGTATATTCGAGAAGTAGTTTCAAAACATGGAGTCCCAGTGTCCATCATTTCTGATAGAGATAGTCGGTTCACATCAAGGTTTTGGAGATCGTTGCAAGGGGCTTTAGGTACTCGTCTTGACATGAGTACGGCATATCATCCCCAAACGGATGGACAAAGCGAGCGAACAATCCAGACGTTGGAAGATATGCTGCGCTCGTGCGCAATCGATTTCGGTGGTAGCTGGGATACTCATCTCCCATTGGTTGAATTTTCTTACAACAACAGTTATCACACAAGCCTCAAGGCTGCGCCGTTTGAAGCTTTGTATGGGCGCAAGTGTAGATCCCCACTGTGCTGGGCTGAAGTGGGTGACAAGCAAATGACTGGTCCAGAATTGATCCAAGAAACAACAGACAAGATTTTTCAGATAAGGGATCGCCTTAAGACAGCGCGCGACAGACAGAAGAGCTACGCAGATGTGCGAAGGAAACCATTGGAGTTTCAAGTAGGGGATAGAGTACTTTTGAAAGTCTCTCCATGGAAAGGAGTCCCCCGTTTCGGCAAACGAGGAAAGTTGAATCCGCGCTATATTGGACCATTTGAGATCCTGAAAAGGATCGGTCCGGTTGCTTATAAACTCCGTTTACCCGCCGAACTCAGTGGAGTTCATGATACGTTTCATGTGTCCAACCTCAAAAAGTGTTTATCTGACGAAACGTTGATTTTACCGTTGGAAGAGATTCACATCGACAAACAACTGCACTTCGTAGAAGAGCCTATAGCCGTAACCGATTGGAAAGAACAAAAGTTGCGCAGAAGTTGAATCAAGTTAGTAAAGGTTCAATGGAACTCAAGGCGTGGGCCTGAATTCACTTGGGAAAGAGAAGATCAAATACGCAAGAAATACCCACACCTCTTTCAGAACATGGCTTCTGCCAGCGACGTCTCCTAAATTTCGGGACGAAATTCTCTTAACAGGGGGAGAATGTGACACCCGGTAAATTCCCAATCCCTTAAACCAAGTAATCAACCTAAATATTAGGTAATTATGTTATATGCGCCTTGCGCGAGCGCGCCATATTAGAATCAGCGCGTGCATTTGTTATGTGCGCCCTGCGCGAGCGCGCTATGTTAATCAGCGCGTGCATTTGTTATGTGCGCCCTGCGCGAGCGCGCTATGTTAATCAGCGCGTGCATTTGTTATGTGCGCCCTGCGCGAGCGCGCTATGTTAGTCAGCGCGGGCATGTTATGTGCACCCTGCGCGAGCGCGCCATGATAAGAACCAGCGTGGGCATATGTTATATGCGCCATGCGCGAGTGTATTGGTTTTATGTATCCATAACTTAATGTTGTCTATTGGGTTGACCGTCTCGCATGATGCTAAGGCGGGTGCATCCCAAATCGTTTATGCTCGTGCGGAAAGGGAACTAACCTCCCCGCATGGCGGGAACATTGAGAGCTAGTTTGTCTGAAGCTCCAAGATGGAATTGACTTCAACATAACTGATCACTATGTTGAAATACCAAGACCACCTGGAGAACCTACAAATGAAACTCAATGTCCCTGACTGCGAGAAGGTTACGCACCTACCCGCAGCAAAGAAATGTCCTTCACGCAGAAAGCTATGCGCACAAAGTAATACGCGCAGAACACTTGGTTTATTCTCCAGATGTAAGGAGATTATTCCCGCCCAAAAAGAAACAGTAGCGTGTTTCAGAGATTTCTACTTTTTACTGTACACTGACAAAAGTGCCTGAAAAAGTACACTGTAACATGAAAAGTCAACTGTCAGCCACCCTACTCCCACTAACAACAGACCTGCATGTCCTGTCCAAATCAAATCAAAATCTTTTATCCACTACTCCACTTTTAAATAAATAATAATAATTTCCATACTTTATCATCATTACACCTAGATATGAAAAGATTACAATCCCCTAAAGCAAGGGATTGTGTTCCCTTGAGTTTGCCTATAAATATGTAACCTAAATTATCACCCAAAACACACTTCAAAGAACTGCAAACTTGCACTAATCCTCTCCCAAGCATCCGTTGTTTTCATTTCCGATCCTGTTACTAGGTAAGCCGAAAATATAACATTGAGATCTACTTTTCAACCCTTATATTCTCCTATTTCTTGATCTTAATATATATACTTCTTGTTATTTAATCGTATTCTAGACCTTCAATTCCGAGGCCAACACCAAGAAAACCCGAATCTCGATTAATCCCTTAACAAGAACCACAGGTGAGTCTCACAGCCCCTATTTTCACTGTTTTCACTACTTTTAAACTGTTTTCGGGGCGAGGGACACGTACTTAAATAATGTTTTATCATGGTATACTTACAAGCTATGCAAGCGATTATGTGTTTAAATTATGTTTCATGATGAGCAATGCGAACGGTTATCTATGGTTTTCGATGTATGTGCGCTAGAATTCGAGTAAGTGATCACTTTACCATTGGAACTCTAAGGGTAGGGACTGCTGGTTTGATCCACCCACTCGTAGGGGTCGCACCTCTTTGCATGGACGAGTGCCTAGTATGGTCATGGGGCAGTACTATGGGATTGAGCCCGCTCGTAGGGGTCGCGCCTCTTTGCATGGACGAGCGCCTTGTTTTCCGGCACAACGTCCGCGCGTAACCCGCGGGACGGTATTATTGATTAGCTCGTAGGGGCAACGCCTCTTTGCATGGACGAGCACGGTTTTTCAGAAATGTCCACGCGTAACCCGCGGGACGGCATTACATTATTTAGCTCGTAGTGGCAGCGCCACTTTGCATGGACGAGCACGCTTTCTAGAAACGTTCGCGCGTAACCCGCGGGACGGTATTACTTGTTTCACTCGTAGTGGCAGCGCCACTTACACAGACGAGCACAGTTCCCAGAAATGTTCGCGCGTAACCCGCGGAACGATTTTATCAGATTATGTTATCAGAACTGTTTTACTAAGCATGTGTTTCAATGATGCTATCAGAATTATGTTATAGAATGATTTTTATCAAGACTATGACGCGATACGATTTATCAAGTTACTAAAACTTGTGAACTCACTCAGTTTATACTGATTCAAATGTTTTTACGTGTCTTTCAGGAGATAACTAGGTAGCGCATGGAGTCACACTTAGAGCACCTCACGCTGAACATCTAAAACTAGCTTTTTGGAAGATTTTAGTTCTATCCCTTCGATGCGCGTGGTTGTTCCCGCCGCGCAAGGGGATATGGCGTGGAAATCTTCAACAGTTTTTATACTTGGATGTTTTTATGAAATTTTTAAACAATGTAATGTATTTGTATTAAACATTTCATGCGCAATGAAAATCTTACTTTGAATGTTTGCAATGGCCCGTGCTTAATTATCAATCCCCACACGCGCGCGTCCGGCTGTTTCCGCCGCTCAGGGCCGGGTGTGACACGTTAGCAATCGAGATTTAGTGGGAAGAACTAGGAAGAATAGTATTGATTGATTGTTAAGTAACAACATCGCATTATAGGAATCCGAGTACTTAGTTTTTGATTAATCACAAACAATTGCATGTACATAAAACCGAGATATTATGGTTTATCCATCGAATGTTAACAAGAGTGTTAAGCAATAACCCGAACCCCGAGAGGAATGCTTGTTTAGTTATTCGTTTACAACTTTTGCTTAGTTTATTTTAGTTTATAAAATCAAATCAAAACCAACTTGGAAATTACTTTTTCGTCATTTACATTTATATTAGTTAATCGTTGAGCTACTTATTAACACACTTTCCACAAACTCTTCGTGTTTGATACCCACTTACCGCTATCTATTTAGTAGTATTTGGTACGATACCCACTTCATACCGGTTCAAGGACAATCGTCAAACCCAAAACAACAATCACGTTTCCAATCTCAACAAAACCCACCTTATAATCAGCCATACTCATTACCACAAGACCCACCCATAGTCCATATCTCCGGGTCTTAGGTCGGGCCCGCAGTCGTTTGTTGGGCCACGTTATGGCGATAATAGCGAAGGGTATGAAGAGTATGAAGAGGGATATTCGAGTGGGGACGATGGAAATCAAGTAAGGGTGCAAGGTCAGTTTGGGTATGTTCCGCAACAACAAATGCAACAATGGGGTGGGCCACATGTCATTCAAGCACCATTGCAACAACCACAACCATTGCAACAAGTTCCTCCACAACCTCATTATCAACAACCTTAACAACCAATACCTCAACCTCAATTCCAACAATATCCACCGCCAAGGCCCGTGTATAGGCAAATGGGTCAACCGAGAGTACCAATGGGGGTAGCGAGAAGAAATGTGAGAGAGATGGCGAGGGGAAACGAAGCTCACTTTCGACCGATCATTACAAACAACCCATCTCCGATGGTTATTCCTCAAAATCAAAATGGAAGAACATTTGAGGTTAGAACCAACGCACTCCAAAGTTTACCAAAGTATAAGGGTTTGGCAACCGAAGAACCCTATTTCCATTTAGAGGCGTATGACTCGATTTGCAACACGATCGGGGGTCAAGATTTTTCACCGGGTGAGGTTAAGTTGGTTTTATTCCAATTTTCATTGGAAGATAAGGCAAAGAAATGGTTCTACACATTGCCTTCCGCATCGATTTACACTTGGGCCGAGATGCAACAAAGGTTTTTGGAAGAGTTTTATATGGCCCAAAAGAAAAATGATGCAAGACGAAGTTTGAGAAGCTACCAACAACAATCGGGTGAGATGTTTCATGAAGCATTTGAGCGATTCAACATGATGATCAAGAATTGTCCTCACCACGGTATTGCTCTTTGGGAATTGTTGAATGCCTTCCATGAGGGGTTGAGTATGGAAGATGAGCGGGACTTAATGTCAATCACGAATGGTACATTCGGTACCAATTATGAACAACATGATTGGGCATTCTAGGAGTAAATGTCGGTCATGTCGAAAAGAAAAGCTCAAACCGCAAGAAGAGCAAGACCGGTTATCACAAGACCACAAGTGCATGCGGTTAAAAACAAAGAACCTCAAGATTCTAATCAAGTGTATGATGTGTACACGAGTTGTAACGGGTTTGTACATGCAAGTTATTTGTGTCCTGGTGTGGAAGGGCAAATTGAAGAGGTAAATGAAATTCAAGGTCAAGGAGGTGGTCGGAGCTACAGCATGAATTCAAACACGTACCACCCTGGGTTGAGAAATCACCCCAATTTTTGATATGGCAACCCATCGACTCAACTCAACCCTAACTTTCAAGGGGCTTCTCAAACCCATTATGTTCCTCATCAACAATATTTTAATCAATGGAAAGCTCAAGGTGGGAACAATCAAGGAAGTCAAAATCATTTTAAAGGAACGGGTGGAGGTCAAAGTGGGTCGTCGGGTCAAGGTTCATCAAGTGGGAATGAAGTAATGGATATGTTAAAGGCAATGCAACAAGACATGCAAAAAAGGAACCAACTTGATGAAGCCCGAATGCAAAAGGATGAAGTTTGAGACAAGGCCATCCAATCATTGACCACATAAATGGGTCAACTTGCAATCAAGGTGGCGGAATTGAAGAAAAACAAAGGTCAATTGCCAAGTGACACCAAGGTAAACCCTTCTTATAACTCGTCTCATAATGTTCCTATTAATCATGTTAGTGTGTTGAGAAGTGGTAAAGAGTATAAGGCAAATTTATCACTGGATTTAGTTGATGGGGAAGTTGAGGATATCACGGGTAAGGAAAGTGATGATGAAGAAATTGAAACTAATAAACCCACTAAACATGTCACTTTTGAGAAACCATCCCAAGCCTCGGGTCAAGCCCAAAATTTAAATGACAAAAACAAGGAAGTGGAATCAAAGGCATTTCCATTTCCTTCAACTTTACTTGACCCGGGTAAGAAAAATGTAATTTCAAAACGGGGTCCTCAAAAGGAGGAAATGTGGGAGGTGTTTAAACAGGTTAAAGTAAACTTACCTTTACTTGACGCAATAAAACAAGTGCCCGCTTATGCAAAATTTTTGAAAGAATTATGCACTCAAAAGAGGCAACAAAAAGTGCCGAAACGGGTGGATTTAACCGAGCGGGTAATTGCGATTTTAGAAGGAGATCTCCCTCCTAAGCTTCAAGATCCGGAACACCCTTAATTAACATTAAAGTAGGTGATTTTCAATTGTCTAGGGCGTTATTGGATCTTGGAGCCGGAGTGAGCATTCATCCGGGGGGTTTGTACGACCAATATGACTTTGGTCCCTTGAAACGTGTGGAGACCACGGTTGTATTGGCCGATTTGTCGCATAAACTTCCCCGAGGAATCGTACGGGATGTAACTGTGAAGGTAGAGGATTTTTATTATCCTATGTATTTCTTGGTTTTGGATTACTCATCGGGCGACTCAAGTCAACAACAAAATGTTATTTTGGGTCGACCATTCTTGAACACGGCTCAGGCCATTATTGATTGTAGGTTTGGTACTGTTGACATGGCGTTTGGAAACCGAAAAATGCGTTTAAATGTTTTTACTAACGTTGCTAATTCTTTGAGTGGTGAAGAATGTTTTTTGGCAGATGTGGTGGATCATTGTAATCCTCAAGAGTATGATGAGGATTGTATGGAAACTTGTATTTGTGACGAGTCTGAACAGGTACACGTGTGTGCTTTGCGGATGGAGGAGTACAAACAAGATGCTTTAGCCTTGCAAGAGAAACGACCACCATGGACACACCAATGGGAAAGTTTGCCAAAGGAAATCAACTCGGACACAAAACCATCTTTGGAGTGTCCACCAAAGGTGGAGTTGAAGGAACTTACAAGTCACTTGAAGTATGTTTTCTTAGGGGAGAATGAAACCCTCCCGGTTATCATTGCTTCTAATTTGGGGGAAGATCAAGAGCAAGCATTGGTGAAGGTGTTGAGAGCACACAAGACGGCCATTGGATGGACGCTTGCAGATTTGAAAGGTATTAGTCCTTCTATTGTTATGCATAAAATAATTACAGATGAGGAGGCTAAACCAACATGAGAGACTCAAAGGAGATTGAACCCAAACTTGCGGGAAGTGGTGAAAAAGGAGGTGATCAAGTGGTTAGATGCGGGGATCATTTATCCCATCTCAGATAGTGCATGGGTGAGCCCGACACAGGTAATGCCCAAGAAAGCCGGTATCCAGGTAATAAAAGATGATAATGGTGAACAAATCGCCACCCGACCGGTGACCGGGTGGCGAGTGTGCATCGATTATAGGAAATTAAATACTGCCACCTCAAAAGACCATTTTCCGTTACCATTCATTGATCAAATAATTGAAAAACTCGCGGGTCAAAAATATTATTGTTTTTTGAATAGGTATTCGGGGTATAATCAAATTGCAATCCATCCCGATGACCAACACAAAACCACTTTTACTTGTCCATATGGCACCTTTACTTTTAGACGGATGCCATTTGGAGTGTGTAATGCCCCGACCACTTTTCAAAGATGTATGATGAGCATATTTTCGGACATGGTCGGGGATTCACTTGAAGTTTTCATGGATGACTTTTCCATTTTTGGTTCAACCTTCGAGTCTTGTCTCAATGATTTAGAAAAAGTTTTAAAACGATGTGTCGAGACAAACTTGGTTTAAAGTTGGGAGAAAAGTCATTTCATGGTGCAAGAAGGTATTGTATTGGGTCATGTGGTTTCAAGTAGGGGGGTGGAAGTCGATCAAGCAAAGATAAAAGTAATTTCATCCTTGCCACCCCCGAAAAATGTTAAAGGGGTGAGATCGTTTTTGGGACATGCCGGGTTCTATAGAAGATTCATTAAGGGTTTTAGTGTGATTTCATAACCCTTATGCAATCTTTTGTTGAAGGATGTCCCTTTTGAGTTTACTAATGAGTGTTTGCAAGCGTTTGATAGTTTGAAAGAGAAGTTAATGCAAGCACCAATTTTGCAATCATCGGATTGGTCAACACCGTTTGAAATCATGTGTGATGCTAGCGACAACACGGTTGGAGCGGTTTTGGATCAAAGAGTAGACAAAAAGCCGGTGGTATTTTATTATGCGAGCAAGACTTTATCCGAGGCGCAATTGAACTACACCACCACTGAAAAGGAGTTGCTTGCGGTGGTGTATGCCTTAGATAAGTTTCGCTCGTATATTTTGGGAAGTAAAGTTGTGGTGTACTCGGATCATAGTGCGGTGAAGTATTTGATGGAAAAGAAATATGCATAGCCGCGTTTGATTCGATGGGTGTTATTGTTGCAAGAGTTTGATGTTGAAATTCGCGACAAGAAGGGATGTGAAAATGTAGTAGCCGATCATTTGTTGCGAATTACCCTTGAAGGTGTTGATGACCCGAAAGAGATAAACGAGAGGTTCTCGGATGAACAGTTGCTTGTTGTCTCGACCGCACCGTGGTTTGCTCATTATGTCAATTATTTGGCCACGGGTGCGATTCCGGAGTATTGGTCCAAAAAGAGAAGGCAACAATTTGCGGCCCAAGTTAAGCAATACATTTGGGATGAACCGGATTTTCAAGATTGGAGCGGATCAAGTAGCGAGAAGATGTGTACCTGAGAACGAAGTACAAGAGATTTTGAAACACACTCATTCGTCGGCATGTGGGCGCCATTTTAGCGGCTCTAAAACGGGGTACAAGGTACTTATGTGTGGATTCTATTGGCCAACGATTTTCAAGGATGCTAGTGAATACGCTCGGCATTATTTAAATTGCCAACGAATGGGGGGGTATATCGAAACGGAATGAAATGCCTTTACAACCCATTTTGGTTGTGGACATATTTTATGTGTGGGGCATAGACTTCATGGGCCCGTTTCCAAACTCATGCGGGTACTTGTACATTCTTGTTGCAGTTGATTACGTGTCAAAGTGGGTCGAAGCGGTTGCAACATGAACTAATGATCATTCTGTGGTGTGCAAGTTTGTTCAATCCAACATCTTCTCAAGATTTGGGATTCCCCTAGTTATCATAAGTGATGGTGGATTGCATTTCAAGAACTTTGCATTTGGCAAATTGTTGAAGCGTTATGGTGTGAACCACGGAATTGCAACGCCTTATCATCCTCAAACAAGTAACCAAGTTGAAGTTTCGAATCGACGAATCAAAGAAATTTTAATGAAGACAGTTCGGGTTGATAGAAAATATTGGTCGACTAAGTTGGATGATGCATTGTGGGCTTATCACACGGCTTACAAGACGCCGATTGGTACCACTCCTTATCGGTTGGTGTATGGAAAGGGGTGTCATTTGCCAATAGAGTTGGCTCACCGGGCATTATGGGCAATTAAGAATGTTAATTTGGATTACAAGGAAGCCGGTGAATTAAGGAAGTTGAAATTGAATGCGTTGGAGGAAATCTAGGATGAGGCGTATGAATGTGCTTCAAATTACGAGGAATTGAAGAGGGTGCATGATGCCAAGATACGGAAATGAACATTTGAGGTTGGGCAAAAAGTGTCGCTCTATAATTCAAGACTCAAATTGTTTCTCGGGAAGCTCAAAAGAAAATGGATGGGCCCGTATGTGATCACAAGAGTCGGGAAGTTTGGTGATGTGGAGATTGAGGACATGCAAAGTCAAGCTAAACAAGTGGTGAATGGACATCGTCTCAAACCGTACTTAGACGGGAAGGATGTGAACATGCTTAAAAATGACAAGGTGAGTTTCCTCTTAAGCTCACTGGACGGTTCCACCGCATAAAGGCCCAGGTATGTTGTAGGGTGTAAATAGCTTTTGTTAAATTTGTTTTTTTTTTAAATTACCTCTCTCGTGGGAGTGTGTTCAAGTCAAGTGTGGGGAAGTTCTTAGGAATTTCTCTACCGTGTTGAGGACAACTCGGTATTTTCATGGGGAGTAGGGTAAATTTTAGTTTTCGTTTTGTTTTAAGCATTATATAATATTTAGTTTTGTTCATTTCGTTAAAAAAGGGGGGGGTTCACCGTGGACCACGGTCCAAACCGTGTCCCACGGTTCGGCCACCATAGGTCACGGTCCAAGGGTTGGCCACGGTACGGTCCACTCTGCTCGTTTTGGTTCAACATCAACGTGGACCACGGTTGGAACTGTGGCCCACGATCTAGTGGCTTGATTCAGTTGACTTTAGTTAACCGTGGACCACGGTTCACACCGTGGCCCACGGTAAGGCTCTTTCTGCAGCGACCGGATGTTTTTTTTTAGGTGTAAAAGAAGTTTGTTTTTTGTTTATAACAAGTCCCAGCCACCAATTTCACCTAACATCCTCTCTATCTTCATAAACACTTTCAAAACCCTAATTTCCTCCTATCATCTCTTCCAATTAACAACCAAACCCTAAGCTTCAAAACCCTAACAGCCAGAGCTGTTTAAGGATAAGATGAGCACCAACAGAGAAAGGTTGGAAGGGTTTATGTGTGAGAAGGAAGTGACCGACTCAGGTCCTGAAGCATTTGGCATGTTCAACAAGTTTGAAGCATTAGGTTGGGAAGCTGCCCTCCAGTATTACGATGGAGAGAGCACGATGTTATATGATAGGGAGATTGAGGAGTGGGTATCTACTATGCGATGCCCACCGTTTAAGAAGGGTTTGGAGATGAAATTGATCGGTACCGTGGGTGGAACGACGGTGGAGATGTCTTTTGAGACACTCAATCAAATAGCTCGGTTCGACAGCAAGCCATCCAATTCGTATATCTATCCATCGGTCAGAGATTTGTTTGACCATCCTGACAAAAGTCCACATTCGTATAATATATTATCGTCTGTATTGAAAGGGGGTAGAGGTATAGGTTCGAATTTTAAAAGAAGGGAGTTGAGGATTGAAGCTCAATTGTTGATGAAAATATGTCTGTCCAATGTGGTACCCCGACGGAGTGACATTTCAGTGGTGAGAAACAGTGATATGCCGGTTTTGGCCGCATTGATGAATGGCAAGCCGCAAATTTCCTTTTGCTACTTAGTCATGTTAAACATATGGACGAGTAGAGAAAGCAAAACGAGGAAGTTAATCCCTCATTGCCGATTGATCACGGCGATGCTGAAGTTGCATGGCGCCATTCCAGCAGGCGCAGTTGGGTTGAAGAAGATATTTACGGAACATAAGTTGGATGCGTTGGGGCCAGGTTGGATATATACCAAGAGCGAAAGATACCATTAGTTGAAGAACGGTAATGAGAAATGGAGAGTATTAAGGGAGGATGTTGAACGAGAGGCGGGTGAAGAGTTGGAGGAATTAATTGAGGAAGGAAGTGACGATGAAGACATGGAGGTGGTTGGTGGTGATGAGAATGCAGGTGGTAGTGGATCCCAACAAAGGGGTTAGGACTATTCTTCGGGATATGCTTCATATGGAGACAATTAGGCCTACATGGGTTCGATAAATGAGGTGGTGGAGAGGCATCGGCCCTCCACTTTTGATAATTGGTCAGAGGAGTCCCGAGTACTTTTCGACCACCAAACTTTCATGGGGGCTTATCATGAACGAGCCGAGAAAGAGAGGCATGACCGTAACGAGATGTGGAACCGTGCTCACGGCTATGCGCGGGAGCATGAATCAAACATGCGATATATGGATGACCGAAATAGAAGAATGCAAGAACAATGGCATGCAGGTGAAGAGGTCGTTCCAGATCCACCAAGTGTGGATTACACATCTTTGCCTCCATATGACGGCTCAGTGTGATATCCCGAGCCACCATTGCATCACTCCATGTGGGTGGACCCGATGCAGTCGATGACACCACCACCACCATCATCGGGAGAAGGCAGCAGCGGCGGAAGTGGAGCTTTCAACTTTGGTGAATTTTCGGACTTTATGACCTCCATCTTCTGGCCACCACAGCTGCCTAACTATTGATGAGGACCGCGTCATATCAGGTGCATGTGTTTGTATATTTGTGTACAGTTGTTTATTTTGTGTCGGTTTCGTATTTGGGTGGAGGAAGGAGGATGAAATCTTTTGAAATGGTGTTACGGGTCGGAAAGAGGTGGTGTTTTTGTGTTTGTTTTTAGTTTCTCAAAACCAAACCTTGGGGACAATGTATCCCAAGTGTGGGGATGGGGAACTTTTGATTAAAATTATATATATATATATATATATATATATATATATATAAATGATGAAAATTCTTGATGAAAAAGAAAACAATTGAAAGAAAAACACCAGAAAGTGGTAAGATTGGCGGGGCAAAATTTTGGTCCCCTTTCATGGTCATAATTCCCCCAAAATCAAGTTTGCTTAGCTATGTTAAAAATGTGGTCGAGTAGTATTCTAGGCAAGGTTAGCATGCTTTCGATTTATCAAATCACATAACATGCCTATAGTCACTTGGGTATTGGGAAAACGAAGAACGGTAACAGAATGGTTATTCTTTGTTAGAACTTGTACCATCAATGCACTTTGATGTTCGGTCTATCTGTACATATTTTAGTTTGCTAACTTAGTCGTTTTAATCATTTAGTTTAGGAACTTTGGTACTTCATACATGTTTATTGTGTTTCAGGTCACAGGTACTTAACGCGCTTAATTTGGACTTGTACAAGCATGGAATGAAGACTCGGGATGTCCAGCACGCGAATCGAGACAGTTTTATGGACTTGCTGACTGAAGCCACTCATCGCGTAGCGCAATGGGTGTGGAAGGCAGGGCATCGCGCTACGCGATGCCTTTTATTATGGACTGCGTTAACTTTTGGTCCATCGCGTAGCGCGATGGACCCGGAGAGGAGACCATCGCGCTACGCGATGGTCCCCAAAATCGTGAAAGTTAGGGTTTTATTATATAAAGCATTTGGACGACCCTAGACGCCATTCTTCACCTTCCAGGAGATTTTTAGAGCAACAAGGAGAGCCATCATCACTTCCAATCATCTCTAGGCATTATCCATGTCCTATTACATCATAACCGAGGCCCGAGAGATGCCGATGCGCGGCTAGTTCCTTCGAGTCATGCCCGGGATGTAGAGTATTGTATCTTTCAGTTTTTCTCATGTATTAAGAACGAATTGATTGTAACTATCTATAAGTATTAATGTCTAGTATGATTGTGCACAACGTCAGTTTAGGTTTATTTCGATCAGAACGATTAGTGTGCCAGTTGCTATGATAATTGCTTGTAGGATTGTTTTGACCTGTTAATTGCAAGAAAGCATACGTTTGCCCTTAGTTGAGTCACACTGGCAGGGACCGTTTGATAACCAGTGCCGTGTGTTAGCGAGCGTGGATGCCTAAGGTTTAACCGGTTAGTCAGTCTGTAGTTAACACAGGATATTTATCTGTTTAGTTGCATGAGTTTGCTGTTAGGTTATGTACTTGGATTCCCGGGTGTGATTTGCTTTGTCTGATTGATTGAATACTTGATTACTTGTTCGTTTACTATAAAACCAAACTGTTTGCTAGTATGATCAGCATTTTACTTGAACTACTTCATAAAAAACCCAGACTAGCCCAGCCTAAACACAAAGCTTAATAGGATTCGGGCTGTGGGTGAGTTTCTATTTTCCCAAAAAAAAAACCCACCCGAACAGGTTGACCTGATTAACAGCCCCAAATAAAAATATATTGATATGGATAGAGTGTTGATAAGGACCTGGATTTGGGCTTCTGAGTGGAAGCGTTTAAGGGTTTTGGAGAAGCCATTGCGAAGGAAGAAATCAAGTATGATTCCGTGAAGAGCCTCTTTCATTTCCGGTGTGATTTTGGCGTCCATAGAAGCAGAAGCAGTAGTGATTGGTGGTGTTGTTGGATTGTTATTATTATTATGGTAAGAAAGGAGAACTGGACGAGGCTTAAATGCAAGCAGTGATCTGAAACAATTGGAATTGGAATTGGAATTGAAATTGGTGTTGTTAGGGTTTTTGTTGGTGTGTAGCATCACAGACACTGTGTTCTATTAGTCCGCTCAGGGTTTTGACGAGAGAAAATTATTAGGAGAAAACGCTAAGAATGTTATGCTCTGTCTGTGCTGTTCATCACCCGAGCCCACCATAGTCATTCTTCCCTCATACGTATCAACCACTATCGTCACATGCATCGACCGCCCATTTTTCATAATTGTTCGCTTAAAAAATTCAATATGGTCGTGCTCGTTTATAATCGTTCGTTAAAAATCTATAAAAACTACACGTCTCATTTGAAAAGGCTCAAACGTTAAAAAAAATTATAATGAACGCAACTAACATATACTTATTAAATCAAAACAAAACTACGTTAGACACGGAGTTTTATCCTCATTATTAATGGTCTAGTTATTAGTTGTAGGCGTTTGATAAACGTCTCATCTAAACCATTTTGTGTGTGTACATGAGCAATAGGGTGTTCAACAACAATTCTCACATACATGCAATAATCATTGAAAGCATGCGATGTAATTTTCCCGCATTATCACGCCTTACTTTTTTTAATGGTATAATCTGGAAAATGTGCACGTAATTTGATCATTTGAGTAAGAAATTTTGCAAAAGTGACATTACAAGTCGATAATAAAGAGGCATGGGACCATCTGTTGGATGCGTCTATTAATGGTTCACATGGTGGATGAGTTGGTCCACATATGTCACCTTGAATTCTTTCAAGAAACATTGGTAATTTTTTATCGACTTTTAGTAGCGAAGGCCTTGTAAATAATTTCCTAAGAGAGCAAGATGTACATTGAGGCATTTTATCTATTTTGTGGATCTTTTGATCTTTCAGTGGATGCACATGTGTATTTTCATTGCTCCTTTTCATCATTGTAGATCCTGGTTGACCTAACATGTCCGCTGTGTTCCCGAGTCTTATTAAACGAAAGAAAGGAAAGGAAATGGAGAGAAAGAAGAGGAGTGGTGTGTTCCTGAGTTTCATTAAAGGAAAGAAAAGAAAAGAAAAGAAAAGAAAGGAAAAACAAAGCAAAGCAAATGAAGAGTAAATTGGATGGGTTTATTTTCTTTCCAAATTGAAAAGAATTGGATGGAAAGGAAAGGAGAGAAAAAGAGGAAAGAAAGTGAAAATGAAAAGAAAGGAAAGGAAAGGAATTCCTTTCTCTCCTTAACTCAACTCGAGAACATAGCGGTCATGCCATAAATTTACGATGCCAGAATCACAACAGTTTTCTTTGACTGTCATATGTGCTTGAGGCACATTTATACATATATAATACAAACCAGAATTGAGCATTGGTAGTCTTTCTAATATATGATTTCTCTTTACAATATTGTAAATATTTTTTATTATCAACAGTCCTTGACTGGGTATCATATCCATTATGATATATATTCTTGAAACTCAACAAATTTATGGTTGATTTTGAGAAAAATGGAGCATTTTCTATTAGAAGTTTTGTACCATTTGGTACTTTTAAATTAGCTTTTCTCACTCCTTTCATTATGTCTGAAGGACCTAATGTTGTATTAATATTTCTCTTTGTTGATTTTTGAGATTTTAGGATAGTATGTGTAGCACCACTATCCGCTATACATAAATCAACATCATTTGATTGATCTTTTGCTCCAGTTAAATTCATTTTAAGCTTCAAATATAAAGAAAAACAGTAATTGCACATATTAGACATTCCTAAATTTATTAAAAAAAAAGCTTTTATTTTGCATGAAAGAAAAAGTAATTAAACATAGTTAAGACATAAATACGAAAGGAAACGCTAATCACTATTAACGGGCTGTTTGGTTCATTTAGATATGAATGAGTCATATCAGAATAAGTCTTTGTCCCATTCAGCAACAACATGATTCTGAGTGATTCAGGCCTAATTTTAACTATTTAGATGTTTTTCTGTCTGGAACCAAACATGTTGAAGTATGAATGAAACAGATGTTTTCATCTGAATGGTTCCATTCATATGTAAACAAACAGCTCCTAAGTTTAAATAATATCACTTTCAAGGTTCTTATTCATTGAGTAAATCTAAGGCATTCAACTCAATATCGATATTATCAAATTTGTCGATATGATTAACTTCCTTTTCCTTTCCTCTCAGAGATGCTTGATATAGTTCACATAGATATGAAGGTGCATGACAAGTCTTTGCCTAGTGATTATTACTACCACATCTAAAACATGAACCTCCATTATTCTAGGACGTATCAACATCATTTTTAAACTTGTTTTGCTAGTTAGCGTGGTAATTATTAGCTCTTTGGCTATGACAGCGACCACGTCCGCGATTATTATTCCATTTAAATGTGTGGTTGCGATCACTAAAATGGGTTCTATTGAAATTGCTTTGGCCACGCCCATGGCCTTGTTCCCATTTACGCCCAGAATTTTTATGATAATTATTACAATCAATATTTACTTCTGGTGTCGCTAATGATCTTATGGGATGAGCTTGATGGTTTTTCATTAATAACTTATTATTTTTTTCTGCTACAATGAGACTTTTACTCAGGTCAAAGCATGTTTGAAACTTTTGCAACTGATATTGTTGTTGCAAATTTATATTTGATGCATGAAAAGTAGAGTAAGTTTTCTCTAACTTATCTTCCTCGGTAACAGTTGCCCACAAAATTCAAGCCTTGAACATATATTTAATAGAACATATGTGTAATAATTCACTCTTTTAAAAGAGTGAAGCGCGAAAATCGTCCCTAAGGTTTGTTCAATTATGCAATTTTCGTCAAAAAAGTTTCTTTTTTGCAATTGGACCATTCAGGTTTCACGAGTCTTGCCAATTTTTTCCAAACCATTAACTCGGATAGATATTTTAAGTTAAGTCAGGGCTAAACTTATCTTTTTAATTTCCTTATTATTTTATTTTTTTATTTGTTTATACACAATAACCCTTTTGGTCCCACACCACTGATATGATGTCACTTCTCATCTACTTCTTGGATTAATCCGTTCATCTTCTTCTTGGTGTAAATCACCCAAAGCAATAGCTAAATCCTTTCCATGAATGTTTTTAATCTAGAACGAATCCAACATTGATGCCAGAGAGAGAGAGTGTGTGTGTGTGTGTGTGACACACACACACACACGTTGACACCGTTAACCCAACTACCTTATATTACACGTCATGCATAACATTTACACGAGTCAGTAACAAGTCACACACATGAGTCCTTCTATACGCGTTGGTGATTAATGTCGAATCGGTTACGTTAATAACTTGTATGATTTAATTATTGCATGATAATTGATTATGTGTTAAAAGCTTTGCCATATAATAATTTTAGGCGCTCCGCGCGTCTCGGGGGACGACCAGGTCGGGAAAATTTGTTTAAAACCTATTTTTCAAACCCTAATCACCCAATAACCCTTTCCAGCCGCCATTGGACGAAAAACATGAGTTCTTGGGTAACTTTGGGAGCTTGTGGGTGATTAGGAAGATTATGGGTCATCAACATCATTGTTTGATCGTTAATTGTAAGTGTTTCATCAATAGCCGTGCTTGTCTATTGTTTGTGTTGAAAAACCCTAATAAGATATGAGATACTTCTTTGATATGGAGGTTTTATAATGGTTGTGATGATGTTTGTTCGTTTATTGGTGTAGTAGAACATTAGGGTTGTCGTATACATGATTATTGATCGATCTTTGTTGAAATCAGAATGTTGACAGCTTTGTACCCGCTTATTGTTTTGACTGTAACTTGATGATAAACGATGGTTTTTATTAAATTCTTGATACTAGGATATAGTTCGTCGAGTCTAGTTTCCAGAAATTTATTAATTGTACTTTTTGGATTATGTTTTATGATTTTACAAAATTACAAGTCTAATCTGATTCGGGAAGATGTTTTCTGGTCTAACTTCCCAACATCATAACTTGATATTGACAAAGCCAAATGGGTTGGTTCCACTTCTGGAACTTGGTATTATGATTTTAGGAGACAACGCAATTGGCCTTGCATAATTTGTATAAATGAGTTGAGATAACTATAAAAATACTTTTTGTTGCGCAATCTGCTAAACTGTTTGTACCTATATGAAATGATTGAATTATTGTGTAGTTTTTATATATGAGAAAAATATAATAAAAATTGGTAGAGAAACCTAATCCATATATTATACTATGATAAATTTTGTAGAATTTATCTTTGAGTTTTGCATAGTTAATAAAAAGCAGTTTTTTACGTGCTAGAATCTGTCTCGTGAACTGAGTGATCATAAGTTAGGTTGTATGATGAATTTTTGGTTGCTTTGCCATGATATGATGTGTGGATACATGTTAGGACTTTTTGGTACATTTGACATTACTTATTATCACCAACGAGTCATCGGGTCAAGTTTGTGTTTGTGTGTGAGTCCATGCATGAGTCTTAGAGTCTTGTGTTGTTAAACACATTCTCACAGCTTAAACACTTGTACTAGGTAACAGTTAACGAGTCAAGTGCATTCATTTGGTTTGAGAAAAGTCTATTACATGCGACACCAGGTGAGTTCATGTTTTTTCCAATTTGTTTTCTGGATTGAAAACAACAAAACTATTTTCGTATACCTGTTTTTCTGGATTGAAAACAACAAAGCATTTTCCTTACTTGTTTTCTGGATTGAAAACAACAAAACTATTTTCGTATACCTGTTTTCTGGATTGAAAACAACAAAACATTTTCCTTACTTGTTTTCTCGATTGAAAACACAAAACATTTGCCTATACTTGTTTTCTGGATTGAAAACACGGACATACTTACATACTGGTTTTCTGGAGAAAAACGCAGCGACTTACTTTGGATTTTGACTAGTTTATGGTTGATAAATCAAATAGACCTAAGTGTGCCGCTAATCTAAATAGCTGAGAGGTGATAGATTATATGATAAGTCTTGGTTGTTTAAGATTGCTAGATTTAGTTCTTCGTAAGGAGTCCGTCTAGGTTTGATTTTTCAGCCTTGTTTATCTAATTGAGTGAATACTTTAAACTACCTTTGATTTCCGTGCTGTAAGGTAGGATTTCTTATAGAGGTACTTGTCATAAAATAAATTAGCGACCGTAAGTGAGTCTAATTAGCCTGGTGTTTTTAAGAACTTAATAGATATCCATAGGGGTCTTATTGTGAAGAGTCAGGGATCCTGTTCGGGTTTTCTTTAAGTGACTATTTTAAGATCCTAGTTCCATAACTTAGCATTTTCCTACTATTTAATAATTGATACATTAGGGATTCTAGCCTAGGTGGTTGTTTGTCATCATCTGAATTAATTCTAGGCTCAAGTCGTCTTTAAGTCTTAGTGATTAATTTAATATTAGTTTTTAGTAAAAACCCCCCAATAATAATAAATAAATAGTCGTGTTCGTAGTTGAGTCTAATTTAGCTAGTTTACGTAATTAAAAGAGTCTCGTGGGTTCGATATCCAAACTTAAATAGCTATACTAGAGTCGACCGGTTCATTTGCCGGTTAGTAGTTTTAATTAAGTTAAGAGTCTAGAATTATTACTTAGTGTCTAGATTAGCGTAATTTTAGTTAATTTTATAACTACTTTTAGCACATCAGTATACTAGATGCCCTCATATCACTTAAAGTCCTTACATACCTTGAACCGTTAGGATGGGATCGCGGGGAAATTTAAGCAGTACTACTGGGTTTGACAAACCACACCTGCTAAAACTCGACTGGAGGTCGGACGGGTGTAAATTGTCCCAACATACATCGCTAGTGTTTTGTGATAGACCTGGTAAGAAGGAATACAGACAGTCAGCTTTGGTTCAAACATCTAGTAGCTTGTAAATGGGTTAGCTACCCTGATATATTTGAAAAGTGCTAAATCTACATACACTACTTATGCTACGTATACTGTCTATTCTATATATATATATATTACTTCTTACTACAACTTATGAACTCACCAAACTCGTGTTGACCCTTGAGTATTTATATTTGCCCAGGTTGCTAGATCTGCTAAGGAGTGGATTGCATTGCATGCTTCTAGAGTCGCACTTGTCGCATGAACTTTATATTTCACATTATTTACATTTGATGGGTTGTGCATGTTTTGAACACATGGTTCATTGTTTTTAAACCATTTACTTTTACGCTTCCGCAAAACTTTAAATTGTTTAGATTGGCTTTTGTGTTCTCATGTTTGAATGAGACGTAAATAAATTTTTGAATATTTTAATTTGGTTTTTTGGTATAACGAATGAGCTAGATCCTGTTATGTCACACGCCTCGTGGTAAAACTCTGTTAGTCAAAATTTGGGGGTGTGACAGAGAGAGAGAGAGAGCCGTACTACACCCGTCTTATCCAAATCACCATGGTTGCTACCGGTAGTCCCTACGATTTTCAACCCAAGCAAAAACAATGAAAATTTACATAACTAGAATCAAAACCTCAATCAATCACAAGAACCCCAATAATCACCACTGTATTCTGAAACCTTAGATCTCCAAAATTCACCCAAGTCGCCAATCAGAATTCAAAATTCTCCACAATCAAACAAACAACACGCGACGACACTCTTTTGATTCCAGATAACGACGATCATTAATCAGGTACAACTCATTATACTCTTCTTGAATCGATTGTACTTGCTGACGACACCATAAACCTATCTCATCCACCAGCATTGTTGATTCCTATCAGAAAAATGAACAAGATCCGGCCTAATTTGATTTATCCACACCTCATGATTGAGATGATGTTGAAGAAAACTGTTGGAATTTGCTGATTGTCGGAAAAACCTTCTTGATCAAGGTTGTTTTGTGGGGTAGAAACAACCGGCCACCACCGTTGTAACTAACACCACAACCATTGCGCCTTCCTTTAGCAGCCCCAAATCTCATATTTAGGTAAGGATTCGATAGAGGTGAGGTTATTGAAAAAAATGGTGGCCAGAGAATATGAGGCGATTCATGGTGGCATTGTGGTGGATCGATTTGGTGGTGGTAATTCAAAACTAGAACTTTAAAGAAGATGATTTAGTTAATATTGGTTCTAATTTTAATAATGGTCATATAATAATAAAATAAACAAATAGGTTAAAAGACTAAAATACCCTTGACTTAGTGATAAAAATAGACGAAGTTAATGATTTTGACGTAATCGGCAAGTGGAAAACCTCGATGGTCCCGTTGCAAAAAAGAAACTTTTTAGACAAAAATCGCATAATCGAACAAATCTCAAGGACGATTTTGATGCTCTACTCAAAATTTAATTTCTCTTTCTTTCAACTATACAATCCAACTAAATCCAACTTTTCACTATCATTCAGAATCTAGTCTAAACCAATATTTGATTAAATAAATATGATTTAAAATTATTGTTTACAATATAGAAAAATATTAGGAAATAATAAAAATAATAATTCTATTTTGAAACTAATAAATTATTTATAATATATATAACCACAAATATATAAAATTAAAATAAAAATGAAAAATGTTAAAAAGACAATCACATAATATCAAACACAATTAAAGATAATCTTGGGTGCATAAGATGCAAATTATTTAATTATGTGTCATGGGAAAATTTGCCATATACGCTCAATCATGTCGTTTTTAGAGCGTTATGAGCTTCTCTATTATGAAGTTTTTTGCATATTGGTCATAAAATATGATAAGCTTGCAATTCGTTCTTGTAAAGTATTGGAAGGTTTGCATGGCTGCCTCCTAGAAACTCAAATGGATCATTATAGTTAAGGTATGTGTCTCGTTCATCCTCAACAATTATATTATGCATGATTATACAAGCAATCATAATTTTTGACATCATCTCAATGTCCCACACAAGACATGGGTGTCAAGGATATTCAAAGCGAGCGCGCATAACTCCAAATGCTTGGTCTACGTCTTTTCTAACGGCTTCCTGATGTTAGCGAACAACTCATGTTTATGAATATGGAGAATTTATTGACTTGACAAAGGAGGCCCATGAAGGTATATGCCTTCAATGAAATAGTATGTCCTATTATATTCTCGTCCATTCACGACGTAACTAACATATGGTGCTCGACCTGGCAATACATCAACAAACAAAGGAGATTGGTGGAGGACGTTAATGTTATTACATGTAAATGGTGTTATGAAGAATGCATGTCATATTCATAAGTCATACAATGCAACAACTTCTAAAGTGATTATTGGTTTAACATTTCTTCCTACATATTGCCCAACCTAAGTGGTGGGACAATTTTTTAATTCCTAGTGCATACAGTCATTGTTGCCCATCATTCCTAGGAAATGTTCTCCCCTGACATGGTGTAGTTTTGCTAAATCGTCATTATTAGCCATTCGAAGGTACTCTTGACAGAAGAATGAAATAACTCTTACAAACTTTAGAAGATAGCAATCCTTGTTGTAGCACTCATTCTTAAATATTAATCATGAACATCTATAGACGACCCATACGTTAACACCCAATATATTTTTGCAATGGTGAAAGACCTTGTCTATCTGTGGCATTACGCCTTTATAATGTAAGACCCCGAATCCCGGGAATCCTACAGTTGGTATTCATACAAAATACTTACAAAAATACTTAAACTCAAAAACAATTCATTCCATCAAAATAACCGATTCAGAGTATAATTCAGCGGAAAATCATAATTAATAAAACAAGTCCCCAAAACCCGGGAATCATGCCCAAAACCAATCTTGAACTGTATTTAATAAAACGTTAAAAGAAAATGTTTGTTATTATTAAAACTTCTGACTAAGTATGCCCTCCACCGTCCAAGTAGCTTCGTGCACGTCCAAGCGGTAATGCATCCATCTCCTAACCCGAAACTCACACTAACATGCACACAAAGTCAGCTTGAGCTGAGTGAGTTCAAGTTTTATTAATTAACATCTATAATAATAATCATAATAGTCATTCCAAGAGTTTTAAAATAAACGGGATATAACAGTTAGGCCATCATCAACAATAAGTAATCATCATTATATATATATATATATAAACATCCTTATAATTATATCCTTACATATATATATCATCCAGGTAATAACATCAGGGTCGAGCACACGTACAACCCAAACACGTAACATCTCATTCATACTTAAATGTATATATACATCCATATATTTACATCCCTATAAATATCAACCAAGTAATAACATCAGGGCGAGCACACGTACAACCCAAACATGTAACATCTCATCCAACGTATGCAAACATAAAGTAGGCATACGTAAACATCCTTAGTCGATAACGACTAAATAACATTGCCAAATATTGACCATACCATAATACATGTACAAACATACAATAACATCATCCCAAGGCCTACCCTATACAAGTAAGCCTATGCAAAATAGTTTAAACGGTTCATCAAGCAAAATCGCTTAGGTGTGCATGTTAGCCCAAAACTTAAAAAGTGTAAAAAGGGACATCATGAACTCACTTGACACAAGGCACGAATTCACCACGAGCTAGAGAACCCTAGGTATCCCCAAAACTCAAACGCCTGCCGGTAAACATACAATCATCATAAATGACATCGAAAGGACCGTTTATCCTATGAGACGTTCTAACATGGCTCGTGTCACCTAAAGCCTCGACCTCATCAAACTCAATCATAACAGCCCCCCGGGGCCTTAAGTTTACCAACACGACCCATAGATACTTCCGGGAGTAAAGAATTCCCAAATTACCCCCGGAAGCACTAGGTGATACCAACACGCGCGTTTAAGAGTCGTTTAGGCAATTAACATCCAACTCAGCCCCGTGTGGACCTAATATGATAATTTCACAGCCAACAAGTCCACACGACACTACACGAGTCAAATGGGTCGGTAACTCGCAAGTACAACGCACCAACTATTCAATAAACGCAAATGCGCATTGTACCGACCCGTTTGAGTAACCGACAACCAATTCAGCCCCAATACTTATAAAAATCATTTTTCAATAGCCCGTATATTAAACCGAAGTTATCCGAACTGAATTGGTCATCACTTACTCCATCCCTCGCGTTAAACGCAACAATCTACCATTCTAGTCAACCGAAAACTATCTTTCAAGCTACAACTAGTTGACCAATCAAACTAACACCAATGTGCATTAGCTTAAAGTATGTTATACTAGACATACCTAAGAAGATGTTGGTGCAAAAACTTCCACCAAAACAGTCCGGAAAGGTGAGAATTGACAGCCACCCGGTAAGCCTGCAACACGCAATTTAACGATCAATACGCGTGATATAATGATCAATTAAGGTGTAAAAGACTTGGGGGAACATAGAACTAACCTTCAATTGAAGTTTTAGACCTTGGGAGCTGCTGGAAAAAAGAAAAACGAAGCCCTTGGAGCTGCTGTGGAGTCCGATCGGCCAAGGGGAGAAAGAGAGATTAGGGTTTAGTATTATAAAACTAAATGTTTCATTCTAGCCCCTTGAAGTTGAATATCGAGATAACTTGGGCAAAAGTTTAATTAGTTGAATATCGCCCCTTGAAGTCCGATCGAAGAATGTCGGTTAACTCCCAAGAAATATACATACTTTACAAGCTTAAATTATTAAACCGAAAGTGACGGGCGTTACATATAACATCAACCACTATGCGAAGGAAAAGTGACTTTTCATTCAAAATCTGTGTCGAAAGGTTTCTTGATCATATGTGGGGTTTTCAACAAAGTTGTATTCCATCAAGCACGCTTCGCCCTCCTCACCTTCCCGATTACAATATCTCCTTCTTGTGTGCTAGACATGTTTATGATTAATTCACTCATGATGACATCAAGCTGTAGATCTTCTTGAAAAACCTTGTGCTTCCCCTTTATTATACAAACTTAAATTCGATGAACCTGAACAAGGGCTGGCCCAACCTTTTTAAAGGCCTAAAGCGAATTGAAAAACTGAGGCTTTTTTCTAGTTTTGTTGTTATCAACCTGCTTTTCTATTCTGTCAAATGTTACCAATAATAAACTTTAATAGCATGCTTTATTTGTAATACATTTGTAAAAGTCGTAATATTCAACTTTTGATTTTACACACCTACTATAAAAATTTGAAGAAAATATACATAATAATAAAAATGTTAAATATTGATAAACATATATAATTATAAACAACATAGTTAATGAATATGTATATCAAAAAATAGATTAATAAAAATAAGAGTAAAAACATTTTGATAGAAAAAAAATGTTTTAAGACCACGAACAGAAAATAGTAAAAAGGAAAAAAAACAAAACCTAGTGGCTCACATTCACTTTTTCCTAATTTAATCATCACTTCTTACCTACTTTCATCATCTGCATATGGCAACACTTCAAATACTTATTGTAAACCTTTGGGATACTTGTTGACCAGCTTTCTGACTGTTCTTCCTACTCCAAACGATCTCTCAGTCTCTCAGCTACAAACCAAGGTTATGCAAGCTTTCAAAATATGGAGGCCTTCTTAAATTAGAGACCTCGAACCCTAGCTTCACTTGATTATATGGTAGTGCCGACACTAACCCGAACTCTTAGATGAGTTTTCACCGATAGACGTTTTAAGATTAAAAATTTTGGATGGATAAGAAAGCATGTCAACAGTCTCTGTACATGTGACATTCGTTAATTTTCAAGCCCGAAACCTGACCCGTTTTAAATATTGGATTTCCATGAAAGATTATTATTCATGTTCATTTACAGTATTAATTCTTAATTTATATTCTTTTACGTTATATATATAGACTCGATTACAAACGCTATTTCACATATTTAATACTCTATATTCATTTAATCAAAGTTAAGAGATTAAAACTATCAAAATTCTAAACTTTTTGTAAATTCACGAATTTTTCAAGCGTAAAAATTATTTCAGTCATTTTGTAATAGCACGATCAAATTTAATAAAAAGTTTTCATTCATCATCTATATTATTATTATCGAATCATAAATTATCCATTTCTAAGTTATTAGCAGCATTTTTCTATGTGAAAATACGTGATTCTATGTTCATTTCATTGTTTGCATGTGTAATCGTAGATATAGCACGTTGAACCAGGGATGCCTAGATAAATACTTTTAATCATGTAATATATTTAATTATGCCACCCTATTTATTTTATCATATATGTAATTAAAATGACATCGTTCTATAATATTTCATTTTTCAACTTTACCTATAAGAGTTACCATTAATAAGTTTTTTCTTCTGCTCCAAAACATTTCTAGTTTACACCCTAACCTACACTATAAATAGCGCCTTTCATTCTCATTATTTGCACACCAATCATCTTTTCACTCTTACCTCCTAAGCTCTTCAAGTAAACTTTAATACTTTCTTTGCCTTTTATTATGTTCTTGATGTTCTTATTGTTCTTAAGTTTTCTCTTGAATATTCATGGTTGTTTATATACTTTCTTCATGATCATTATGCTTTGTTAATAAAACCTTACTTTTTTGCTTCAAAGATTACAATGATCAACCTTTAGATTCACCCCCTTTTTTTGCCATAATTTGATATGCGGGTTTCCTGTTTCTAATATGATTTTTGTTATAGAGTTGATGCTTAATCATTTGTTACTCACCCTCTTCATCTTCTTCTTGTTGGATCAGATCTTTTTAGGCCTCTACAATGTTTTTTTTTTCTGAGAGATGAACAAAAGGTCCCCGATTCTAGGGTTTTTGGGAGGTGAAAGAAGGTATGTGTAACATCCTGGAAAATTCCATAATTATTTTGGGCTAAAGATGACAACTTTGAAAGACGAGGGATCAAAATTATTCTCAACACAAGTAATGGAGAAAATGAGATAACAAAATAAAAGTATTTCCATGTTAAGAAAATAAGAAAGGTCATCTAATATAGAAAGAAAGAAGAAAGTGAAAACATTCCATATGAGTATATATAGGAAAGAGAATTTCCTCCTACATTGGAAAATTATAAACATGGAAGCTCTTTATAAGATAAAGAATTTCCATAATAATATTCTTATATGCCAAGATGCACTAATGGTTCAGTATTCTTCACAAATGTTCAAGGGTAAAGCCCTTGAATGGTGGAGCACTTTGATTCTAGTTGAAGGTAGAGAAGTATTGTATAACTTGAAATGTGAAACCTTCAAAAGTCTTGTGCTACAGAAATTTTGTTCAAGCCAAAAGAATGAACAAATTCAAACTCAGCCATGGAACCAAAAAGTTGTTGGTGCCAATATCAAGGAATATAACATTTTCTTGAATATTGCCAACCAACTCCACACCTAGACGATTCAGAATATAGTAAAGTTATTCAACACATGTATGGGCTACCAAAAGAAGTAGGAGATATGGTAGAATCCCATATGCCACAAACAACCTCCGCAGCCATGGGATTGGCCGGATATTTGATAAAAGAACGGGAGGAGAAAAAGAACGATAAAGCAAAAGCGGAAACAAAGAATAGCAAGAAATAGGAAAAACCGTTTAAATTCACAAGATCAATTTGTCAGAACTTTAATAAAATACATCTTGGAAAATGTTGGAAACAAATCGAAAACAATTCAACAATTATATGTTCCTTTCATAAGAGAAGAGGTCGTTAGACGACTACAGAAGGAAATCAGTTGCCTTCTTCACATGTGGAGAAAAGGGACATTTTAAAACAGAATGTTCGGAGATATGCAAAGCAAAGCAAGTGGAAGCGGAAATGGAAAGGAGAATGCCGAAACATAAGAAGTGTCAGACAATCACAGAAGAAAAAAGTATGCCAAACGAATATCGCAGATTCAACGACATTAGATATAGCTATTAGTTTAGCTAACTTTTGTAAACTACTTGTAAAACTTGTTTTTGAGACAAGTCATTTTGTAAACAGAAAAGAGTATTTAAAACCCTAACATATATGAAAGAATATTAGCATATAGATCGTGTCGTTATACAAAAATGCTTATATTCATTATAGAGATAGTAAATCTCAAATTTTAGAGTATGCGTTTGATTATTACCTATCATTTCAAAGGATGAACAAAAGGAAAGAAGAATTAAACGTCAGAAAACATTTCATTAAGGAAAAATAGTTATATGAACTTAGGAAAGTTCAAGGGAATAACTGACAAGGTACATAGCAATTAATGGAAGTAGGCAGAAAGTGTCATCATCAAACGAAGAATGTCATAACTCAAATATTTAAAGGGGGGCAGACAAAAGGATTTAATAGACTGAATCCAATATATAACTTAGTTAACACCAGTAAATTTTAGAATACATAAAGTAAGGTAAAAAGTTAAACACAACTGGCCACTGTGCTTAGTTATTTTTCAATTACATATGATGTTATGAATTATTAACTAACAACGTCATTCAATGATGTAGAATTAACAAAGAGATATTAAGTTCGTTACAGTACTTAGAATTATAAATCAAAAGTCGAAAATATAGCTATAGGATTTATGAAGATAACTTGATATCGGAAAAATGCTATCTAAATTATTGTTTAAATCCACTACCCAGAATTAACGACTTATTCGATCAATTACAAGAAATGGATTTTATTTCTAAATAGATTTACGCTTTGGATATTATCAGCTGAAAAATTAAGGAAAAGATATTCCGAAGACAGGTTTTCGAATAAGAAAGAACTTAACATATATCAAAGAAGATGGATGGAATTCTTAAATGATTATGATTGTGAAATCATTTATCATGATGGTAGAACAAATGTGGTAGCTGACACATTGAGTTAAAAAGAACAGGAGGAACCCAGGAAAGTTTAAGCCTTAAGATTAGAGCTACAGATAGACCTAATCGAACAAATCAAGAAGGCTCAGAAACAAGCCATCGAAGAAAATCAAATCTCCGAAGAAAAATGTAATGATACAATTGGCTCTTTAGTAAAAGATATACTCAGACTTGGAAATAGAATCTGGGTACCAATTGTTGGTAAACTACGAGGAGAAATTATGAAGCTCATAAATTAAACTATATGATGCATCCCGGTAGTAATAAGATGTATCAAAATCTTAAAGCTAGCTACTGGTGGAATAGAATGAAAAAGGAATATTACTCTATATATAGCTAAATGCTTAACTTGTTTGCAAGTTAAGACAGAGAATCAGAAACCCTCAAGGTTGCTTCAACAACCTGAACTTCCAGTTTAGAAATAGGAAATGATAACAATGGATTTCATCACGTAAATCCCTAAAGACTACCCGTTAGCCTAATGCTATCTTGGTCATTATCGATAGGTTTACCAAATCTGCTTATTTCTTACCTATCAATGAATCTTATTCTATGGATAAATTGGCACAAATATACGTAAACAACATAGTATCATTACATGGTGCGCCACTATCTATCTTATCCGATCGAGATACTAGATTTACGTCTCGTTTCTGGATTAGTTTCCAACTAGCGTTAGGAACTCAATTAAGCCTTAGCACTGTTTATCATCCTCAAACTGACTAGCAAAGCGAAAGGACAATTCAAATGCTAGAAATATGCTCCAAGCTTGTGTGATCGACCTAGAAGGAAGTTGGGATAATCATCTTCCTTTGAAGTAATTAATTCTCATATAATAATAGTTGTCACACGAGTATACAGGTCGCACCATTCGAAGCATTATATGGACTAAAAGGTAAAACACCGATATGTAGGTTTGAAACTAGAGATAATAAAATATCTAGACCTAAAATAGTCCAAAAAACAATGGATAAGATATTACAAATCCGTGAATAGACGACTAGAGATTGAAAAAAGAGTCATGTAGATGTTCGTAATAAGCCATTAAAATTTTAAGCTATTCATCGCCTTAGAACTAAAATGGGACTTTGGAAGAAGAATAAATATATATGTTGGACAAGAAGAAATGCCCACACCTAAGACAACGAATCTAGAGTACGAGATTTATTTCAAGGTAGGGAGGATGTAACATCCCGGAAAATTCCATAATTATTTTGGGCAAAAGATGGTAACTTTGAAAGACGAGAGATCAAAATTATTCTCAAGACAAGTAATGGAGAAAATGAGATAAGAAAATAAAAGCATTTCCATGTTATGAAAATAAGAAAGTTCATCCCACATGGAAAGAAAGAAGAAAGTGAAAACATTCTATATGGCTATACATAGGAAAGAGTATTTTCTCCCACATTGAAAAAATATAAAACATGGAAGCTCTTTATAAGATAAAAGAATTTCAATAATAATATTCTTATATGCCAAGATGCACTAGTGATCCTAGAGGAGGGTGCAAAGCATCCGACGCGCACAGGAACAGGCTCGGGCGATGGGCGCAACGTGGCGCTTTGATGGCGCACTTTGCACTTCGCACGCTCGCATCGCCGCTTAAGAGCTGTATTTAGTATTTTTGGAAGTAGAGGAACCAAAAGGGAAAAATATAGAAACTTGATCCTTCGCGCTACGCGAATGGATTAGGATATGGCCCTTCGTGCTACGCGAAGTAACTCCTATGCATGAGTGACATGTGGCAGCACGTGGTGCGACGTGGCAAGCCACTAGATGACTCAGCAAATTTTAAGTCGAATTAGGTCATACGAACGGCTTAATCATTTGTCCTTCGCACTACGCGAAGGGACAAAAAAACGGCTATAAATAGGAGAGCTCACGACATGTTTATTCACATACCGAAACAAATTTTATGCACACACTTTAACTAGGGAAGCGTGCCGGCCCTCGTAAAATGTTCCAAGCTCTGAAGTTTTGACGATTTAAGCATTAGAGCACGATATAGAGTAGAATTGCTGCTCGTTCAAGCTTAGGTATTTAACTCCAACTACCCATGTGAGGTAGGGGTTCTGTAAGTTATTATTTTATTATGTGGCTTTGACCTAGTCGAGGGTATAGCCTAAACCTTGATTGATTATAACTTAAATATAGCTTTTCATAACTCAAGGGTATAAACAAAATGATGTTTCTTTATAAATAATGTTTCTTCACGATTAAGAAACATAAGAACTTATATACAAAAGATGATAGTCATGATAGTGTTTCTTTGTGACTAAGAAACACAAGATTTTACAAAGAATGATAGTTAGAATAGTGTTTTATACAAGGAATATAGCCAAATTAAGATTTTAATATAGCCAAGAAACGTGAAACTTTATATGCAAAAGTGACGTGTGCGAATATATATATAAAATTTGAATAAAAGTTTCATACAAATCGGGTTTTAAAAATGGTTTTCACCAACAACCAAACCACACACGAAAGGCAAGTGTACCTATCGTTTGTAGCAAAGTATCGGTAAGAACCGAGTGTCAATCCATGGACACGGCTAACTTTTGATACTAAATCTTTGTAATGAATTTAATCAAACAAACAATCCAAGTAATTTTTCAAGTAGCTAAACTAGCATACAACAATAACAAAGCAAATAAAATACAACTAACAATCAATCCAAACAAAGCTACTTAGACTATGCATCCACTTAAACTTATTGACAAAATGACAATGATAATGGCAAACCTCATGTATTAAGCATCAATATCAAATTCCAATCAAGGCAACCTAATACTAACAACAAAACATCATGATGGGTATTCAACAAGTTAATAACCATAAATTAGTAAGTTTGTCAAAACTACCTAATCTCACAATTAAAGGAAAGCTAGCATGAAAACAACAAACTAACCACCTAGAATCATGTAAAATAGACAAGTTCAAGAACACTAGTTAAACACATGAGTCATTCAAATTAGCAAAATATAAACTAAGGATTATGGCCTTAATCTCTAGCAAACATTAACCAACTCAAAGAATCATATTATCACCATACAATCTTCTAATATCAAGTGATAGGTTTCATGTTCGTTAAAATTCATAACCAAGTTAATTTCCACTAGTCATTCCTAACTTAGTGATATAAACAAAGTATGCATACACAAACTAAGTTCATAAACAAATACTCAACACATTGTTTTCCAACATATTATGGCTAAGCATCTAACAAACTAACAAGACTAGGAATTAAAACAAGCATTCAACCATTAAACTCTATTCAAGAACATGTCATAAACTTGAAGAACACCAACTTGCCATAATCTTGCATAAATAAATATCACATAAGTAAAAGCTTCAACATACTCTAAGTAACAAAAGTATTAGCCCATAAGGCTTGATACAACAAACAAAATCAAAGTAGTCTTACAAAGCATTGTTAAGAACAAGAAATTGCAAACAAAGATGAATGATGATTGCTACTTGCAAGGATGATCACACAAGATGGAAGCCTTGAATTCTCTCTAACAAACACACAATAATTTTCCAGCAAGTTTAGAGAATTCCCCTAAGGCTCCACACTTGAAATGAGGACAATGGAAGTGCATTTATGCATTCTGGACGTATGGCACGGGCAGGTGCACGGGCACGCACGGCCGTGCACTAATGTGGAAAGTCAACCCGTTGCTTTAGTCTGACCAAAAAGTCAGATTTCTCTGTTCGGGCACGGGCTTGCACAGGCTGGCACGGGCATGCACGGGCTGGTTATTTTGAACTTTCTCAGCTGTAGAACATGCACTGGCTTGTACTGGCACATTTCCAGGTTGGCACGGGCCCATGCATGGGCTGGCATGGGCGTGCAGGTCTGGCAGATTGCTTGTTTTTGTCCTCGAAACGCCATCTTTTCAGGTTTTCTTTGTCATGCGGGCGCCCGGACCTGCAAATTCACAAATAACTCAAATAAGTACCTAAAACAATGAATTTGCATGGAGTTCGGGATAAATATGAAGGTAATTTGATGCAATAAGATGTACACTTTGTGTTACATCAAACATCCCCACACTTGAACTTTGCTTGTCCTCAAGCAAATGAAACAAACTCCACAATAGCAATAATAACCCGCAAGCAATAATCATTCAAATCTTTAATAGATCAAGCAAGCATTGTATATATGTCTAAACAAGTCTAATAAGAATGAAGTCATAATCTAGAGAACATTACAAATTGTCATCACATTCCCACCTTGCAATCCTCACAATGCTCACTCATACACTCGGCTATATTTAGTGATCATGCGTGTAATAGTGCATGTTGAGAACACTCGATGCCAAGACGATGACTAAGCAAGGCATAGGCTTGTTTAAGAGTCAAATCAAACCGACACATACATGGCATAAAACACGAGTACTTGAGGGTTGTAACTTGGCTTAGGGTTAGGGTGAGGAATTTTTGGGAAAAGTGGCTAAACGGCTAGAAAATCCGGAACTAAGTTAGCTACAAAACGAAATATAACTAACTAAACCAAATGGTTTAAACGGGCCGAGAGCTAACGAACCAAAAATTGCTCTTTGAAATCAAGTTTCACCTAATATATGATGAACTAACTTCATAACTTCTCTTCTTTTCTTACAAAGATTTTTTTTTTTTTTTTTGCGCCATAGGTAATGAATATTTACATACAAACTTTTCACTTTGGGAGAAAGCATTGTGCTTCTAAAGTTCCCAAGTGAATAAAATACAACAAAAATGAAATACAAAAAATAACTAACTTAGCCGAACCGGATTTCTAACCAATAATGGGTGAAAATATAAAAGGCTATATGTCTAAGTGGCGATAAAAATAGGGCAAAATAATAAAAACACGGGAAAAGGCCAAACATGGGCTACTAAGCGGATAATGTGTGTAAGAAAAATATAAGTGGAAAAATGGCTAGACAAAGGGTTTATCCTAAATTCCTCAATGGTTTATGCCATGTATATGTATATGGTTTTAAAATGCAATCCCAAAAACAAGTTCTACCATACAATAAAATCACCCGGCTCACTCAATTGCCCGCAAAAATATGAAAAAAAATAATGATGAGGCCAACTCACGGAAACGGGCGGAATGGGTAACTTTTGCAAGGTAAGAATGTGAATCTTATTTGTCATGCTTAAAGGTATGTCTTTTAAAGATTTTTAGCTTGAATGTCTTAAAGATTTGTGCTTTGACAAAATAATTAAAATTGAATTAAAATTGCTTAGTGGTTATTATTTGCTACAAAAATTTTCTTAGGATTTTTGCAAAAAATTTTACATTTGGACAAACAAAATTCATAAAATTCCCAAAATTCCCTCCCCACACTTGAATTGTGCAACGCCCTCGTTGCACAACAAACAACTATAAAAGTAAGTGCAAAAGAGAGAACAAAAAACTCCCCTAAAAACCGCAAGGTTGGCAGACAAGAGACCCAGGAGGGAACAGGGAAGACCCGGCAACGCCAACCGTGCAAATAAACATCCACAACATGCACCTGCAATAGAGCAAGACAAAACAAGTCCCACCAAACAATATAATACACAAACACAATCTATATCATCATTCAAAATAACATCCATCACAAACCAAAGTCATGAACAAAAGTTTACACAAATCAAACAAATAAAATCACAAAATCTACAAAGATAGCTTAACTCTTCGAAAACAAACAAGAATAAAACAAATATGCAAAATCTACAAAGTCCTAAACATGCTAAATTTTGACGGAGTCGATAGCTAGACTCACACTCCCCACACTCAAGTCATGGGGTGGAGATCAACAACCTCCAAAACTGTCTCGACCGGCTCAACCAAATAGTGTTTCAAAAGGTGACCGTTCACCTTGAAGATGCGTCCATCCTCATGGCCAATCTCAACGGTACCGTAGTCAAATACCTGTCTCACACTAAAGGAGCCAGACCATCGGGATTTCAACTTCCCGGGGAATAAACGAAGGCGAGAATTATAAAGCAAAACACGATCTTCCGCTTGGAATTGTTTGTGGTCCTTCAACCGGGCGTCATGTAGCTTTTTATCCTCTCCTTGTAAATCCGTGAATTCTCATAAGCTTAGCCTCTCAAATCCTCAAGCTCATGCAACTGACCCATCCTGTATTTACCCGAGCATGCAAGATCAAGATTCACACTTTTCAATGCCCAATATACCTTGTGCTCGAGTTCAACAGGGAGATGACACGCTTTCCCGTACACCAATTTAAAAGGTGTCGTACCAATCGGTGTCTTGTAGGCTGTACGGAAAGCCCACAGTGCGTCATCTAATTTCTTGGACCAATCCTTACGGTTCTGACTAACCGTTTTCTCCAAGATCCTCTTGATGCCCTAATTCGTGACCTCGACCTGCCCGCTCGTCTGCGGGTGATATGGTGTAGAGAAGCGATGATGGACACCATACCGGGACAATGCCTTTTCCAACTGGGCATTACAAAAATGTGTCCCTCGGTCACTAATCAGTGCTTTGGGGGCACCAAAGCGGGAGAACAACTTCTTCAAGAATTTCACCACCGACCTAGCATCATTTATGGGCAAGGCTTGCGCCTTGGCCCATTTTGAAACATAATCAACGGCCACTAGGATGTAACGGTAGCTGAAAGAAGTCGGGAAAGGTCCCATGAAGTCGATGCCCCACACATCGAAAACCTCGCAGACCTGAATCGGTCGCTGGGGCATCTCGTCTCGTGATGAGATGTTGCTTGCCCTCTGGCAAGCATCACCAGACTGCACCATATCATGACCATCATGGAAGATGGATGGCCAGAAGAAACCGGCATCAAAG
Source organism: Bidens hawaiensis (assembly GCF_021521415.1). Classification (NCBI taxonomy): domain Eukaryota; kingdom Viridiplantae; phylum Streptophyta; class Magnoliopsida; order Asterales; family Asteraceae; genus Bidens; species Bidens hawaiensis. Next base: position 29,546 of record NW_027494214.1, on the reverse strand, counting down.
ACCTTCTTCGCCGTGGATGTGGCTCCATGGTGTCCTCCGGTCGGGCCCTCGTGGCAGTGTTTCAAGATCTTTCGAGCCTCGTCACCATACACACACCTACGCACGAGCTGATCGGCACCAACACGGAACAAGTAAGGATCCTCCCAAAAATAATGCTTGACATCAGAAAAGAATTTCTTCTTTTTCTGGTGAGTCAAACCCTTAAGCACGATCCCACTAGCAAGAAAATTCGCAATGTCAGCGAACCAAGGATGATCTTCATCACGCGTCTCGATATGCATGAGAAACTCGTGGGGGAAATTGTCATTTATGTGGAACCCCACTTGTTCCGATGAAGCTGAGCACTCAAGACGGGAGAGATGGTCGGCCGCGACATTCTCAGCACCCTTTTTGTCACGGATCTCAATGTCAAACTCCTGCAGCAACAAAATCCATCGAATAAGTCTCGGCTTCGCATCTTGTTTACTGAACAGATAATGAAGGGCTGCATGATCCGTGAACACAGTGGTCTTAGAAAGGACAAGATAAGACCGAAATTTATCGAATGCGAATACAACAGCAATGAGCTCCTTTTCAGTGGTCGTGTAATGCTCCTGCACATCGTTCAGCGTCCTACTCGCATAATAAATCGGATGAAAATGCTTATCCCGCCTTTGACCTAAAACCGCCCCGACTGCAAAGTCACTAGCATCACACATCAACTCGAAAGCTAGAGACCAGTCGGGGACAACCATAATAGGGGCATTCACCAATTTCTCCTTCAGAAGCTCGAACGCCCGAAGACATTCGGAGGAGAAAACAAACGGGGCATCTTTCTCAAGGAGTTTCGTCATCGGGCGGGCAATTTGGGAAAAGTCCTTTATCAATCGCCGATAAAATCCTGCGTGACCGAGAAAACTCCTAATAGACTTCACCGAATTGGGTGGCGGAAGCTTCGAAATGGTATCAATTTTGGCTCGATCAACCTCAAGCCCCGCCTGTGAAATCTTATGCCCTAGCACAATGCCCTCCTTCAACATGAAGTGGCATTTCTCCCAATTAAGAACAAGGTTAGCCTCCTCACATCGAGCCAGCATTCTCTCCAAATTTTTCAAACAATGATTAAAAGAACTCCCGAACACAGAAAAATCGTCCATGAAAACCTCCATGGAGTCCTGGATCATGTCATGAAAAATCGCCACCATGTATCTCTGAAACGTGGCTGGGGCATTACACAGTCCAAAGGGCATCCGCCGGTAGGCGAATGTGCCACAGGGACATGTGAATGTAGTCTTCTCCTGATCCTCATGAGAGATGGGGATCTGAAAGTATCCCGAGAAACCGTCAAGAAAGCAATAGTACATCTTTCCCGACAGTCGCTCCAACACCTGGTCAATGAAGGGGAGTGGAAAATGGTCTTTCCTCGTGGCATCATTGAGTTTGCAGTAGTCAATGCAAACTCTCCATCCCGTGACGGTACGTGTAGGAATCAACTCGTTCTTCTCATTAACAACAACCGTCATACTGCCCTTTTTCGGGACGACCTGCACCGGGCTCACCCATGGGGAATCAGAGATCGGATAAATCAATCCAGCATCGAGAAGCTTGATGACCTCTTTCTTCACAACGTGTTGCATATTAGGATTGAGACGCCGTTGGTGCTGCACCACGAGTTTGTACTCCTCCTCCATCAAGATCTTATGGGTACAAAAGGATGGACTGATCCCTTTTATATCCATGATCTTCCAGGCGATCACGTGCTTATGCCTCTTCAGAACCGCGAGTAACTTCACCCTCTCCTCTCTCGAAAAACTAGCTGAAATGATACCAGGAAGACGGGACCTGTCCTCTAAGAAGGCATACTCCAAATAGGACGGGAGCTCCTTAAGCTCAATAGATGGTGGGTCCACAACAGAAGGTTTTGCCTTAGGTTCGGCAACGCAATCAACATCCTCAATCCTCTCTAAACACTCAGGAGGCTCGTGATCCACACCACAGACTAACTCCTCAAATAGAGGTCCACTAACCAAGTCATAAATCCCTCCAACACACAACTGAGTATCCAAAGAGTACTCCTCACACGTGTCCTGTATGTGCTCACAAACGCAAGAATCGACAGTATCATTGTATAGCACGTCATCATGATCATGTGGGTGGCGCATGGATCTCCCAATATCAAAGGTCACCTCCTCGTCTCCAACTCTAAGTGTGAGTCTGCCGGTGCAGACATCAATGAGAGCTCTATCAGTGGCTAGGAAAGGTCGACCTAGGATGTGTGGTACATTTTTATCCTCATCCATGTCCAAGATCACAAAGTTAACAGGAAACACAAATTTGTCGATTTTCACAAGCATATTCTCAACTATACCCCTCGGGTATTTCACCAAGCGGTCAGGAAGCTGAATGCTCATGCGAGTAGGCTTACGCTCACCCAGGTCTAGCTTTGCAAAAACAGAATAAGGCATTAAGTTACTACTAGCACCTAGGTTGGCTAAAGCGTTACTAACTGACAAACTACCGATCAAACATGGAATGGTAAAACTGCCCGGATCGGTCATTTTTTTGGGCAGTTTATTCTGAAGGACCGCTGAACACTCCTCATTCAAAGTCACACAAGAAAGCTCCTCTAATTTCTTCTTATTCGAGAGGACCTCTTTCAGAAACTTAGCATACTTAGGCATTTCTTTCAACGCATCGAGAAACGGAAGATTAATGTGAAGCTGCTTAAAAAGTTCTAAGAATTTCCCGTGCTGCTCTTCCATCTTCTGCTTCTTCAAATGGCCTGGGTATGGAATGGGAGGAACATAAGTCCTGACTGGCTCACTGGTTTGTGCGGTACTTTCTGGGATTAACCTCAGTTGCACCTCACCAGGAGTCTCAGTCTCGATCTCATCGGCAATCAGTTTTGGTGTGGAAACCGATGCATCAACAGGAATGGTGGATCTACCACTCCTCAGGGTAATCGCCTTAGCCTCGGCATTCGGATTAATCTCAGTGTTACTCAGAAGGCTACCCTGTGGTCTCGTAGAGAGGAGCTGAGCAATCTGTCCAACCTGATTCTCAATGGTCTGAATAGACGCTTTCTGATTCCTTAACTCGAGATCGTGTCTTTGGAGAGTCTCATCAATCTTCAGGTTCCTCTGTTCAACTAGTTTGTTTGAGATCTCAGTTTTAGCCAAAAGCTGAGTCAAAAGATTTTCAACACTAGACCCACCACTAGACGTCACTACTGCTGGAACCCTGAAACTGAGGCTTTTGCTGGTAAGATTGGTTCTGGGGTTGATTCTGGTAATTTGGATTTCGGTCAAACCCTGGTGGCTTTTGATTTTGACTCTGATTTTGAGAGCCACCATTATCTTTCCAGCTGAAATTTGGGTGGTTTCTCCATCCCGGGTTATAGGAGTTGATGTAGGCATTGTTTTGGCGGCCCATAAAGTCAACATCCTCCACCATCATGGCCTGCTGGCACTGACTGGTCTGGTGTTTCCCGTCACACACCCCACAACGAGAGCTAGACTTAGCCAGATCGGATTGCATCTGGTCAAATCTTTTGGTCAAGGCTTCTAACTGAGCGGAAACAAGGGTATTAGAATCAACATGAAGAACGCCCTTAGTGGAAGGAATACTACAAGGCGGATTATATGCAAAACTCTTCGTAGCAGCTCGCTCCAAGACATCCAATGCCTCGTTGGGAGTACACCTACCGAAATCTCCTCCCGCAACCTGATCAACGACCTGCTTCTGTGATCCGAATAAAGCATTAAAGAACTTACGACAATGAAGACCGCGACTCAAACCGTGATGAGGGCATTTTCTCAACAAGCCCTTGAACCTCTCCCATGCAGCATGAAGTGACTCATCATCATCAACACAAAAACCAGTGATTTTTGCCCGGTATCTTGCAGTTTTATCGAGTGGGAAGTACTGAAGAAGAAACTGCTAAACCAATTGGTTCCAAGTGGTGATGGAACCGGAAGGGAGTGCCTCTAACCACTCCAAGGCAGCCCGCGAAGTGAGAACGGAAAAAGTCGGAGTCTCACGGCATCGTCCGTACACCCCTGGATCTTGAATGTCGCACATAAGCGAAGGAAATGCGCAACATTAGAATGAGGGTCCTCGTTCAAGAGGCCATGGAAAGAAACGGAATTTTCGACCATATAAATAATACTCGACTTGATCTCGAAACTCAAGGTAATCTCGGGCTCCGTGACACCGCTGCCATAGCCATCGAGGGACAGCGTGGCGAAGTCATCCATGCGACTTTGATTGTTCAGGTCCGCCATTTCTTCAACCTCGGGATTCGCGTCGTCCTCCACAACTTCGTTTTCAATGACCTCGGCAATCTCGCATGCTCTCCTCCTCAAACCTTCTCGAAGATGTCGCTAGGGTTCGGAAAGGGGGGAAACAAGATCAGGACCGGGTGTGGTGGACATGCATCACCCGAAAGAAACGCGGAATGGAAACAAACAACACACGGAAAACTGTCTAAAAATATAACTAAAATAAAATAAAACAATATGAATAAAAATGAAATAGACTAAAATAACATAGAGCAAAAATATCAACAAGGCAAATCAATTACTTGTATCGTTTTCAAAAGTAAAACACCGTGTCCCCGGCAACGGCGCCAAAAACTTGACGTGTGCGAATATATATATATAATTTGAATAAAAGTTTCACACAAATCGGGTTTTAAAAATGGTTTTCACCAACAACCAAACCACACACGAAAGGCAAGTGTACCTATCGTTTGTAGCAAAGTATCGGTAAGAACCGAGTGTCAATCCATGGACACGGCTAACTTTTGATACTAAATCTTTGTAATGAATTTAATCAAACAAACAATCCAAGTAATTTTTCAAGTAGCTAAACTAGCATACAACAATAACAAAGCAAATAAAATACAACTAACAATCAATCCAAACAAAGCTACTTAGACTATGCATCCACTTAAACTTAGTGACAAAATGACAATGATAATGGCAAACCTCATGTATTAAGCATCAATATCAAATTCCAATCAAGGCAACCTAATACTAACAACAAAACATCATGATGGGTATTCAACAAGTTAATAACCATAAATTAGTAAGTTTGTCAAAACTACCTAATCTCACAATTAAAGGAAAGCTAGCATGAAAACAACAAACTAACCACCTAGAATCATGTAAAATAGACAAGTTCAAGAACACTAGTTAAACACATGAGTCATTCAAATTAGCAAAATATAAACTAAGGATTATGGCCTTAATCTCTAGCAAACATTAACCAACTCAAAGAATCATATTATCACCATACAATCTTCTAATATCAAGTGATAGGTTTCATGTTCGTTAAAATTCATAACCAAGTTAATTTCCACTAGTCATTCCTAACTTAGTGATATAAACAAAGTATGCATACACAAACTAAGTTCATAAACAAATACTCAACACATAGTTTTCCAACATATTATGGCTAAGCATCTAACAAACTAACAAGACTAGGAATTAAAACAAGCATTCAACCATTAAACTCTATTCAAGAACATGTCATAAACTTGAAGAACACCAACTTGCCATAATCTTGCATAAATAAATATCACATAAGTAAAAGCTTCAACATACTCTAAGTAACAAAAGTATTAGCCCATAAGGCTTGATACAACAAACAAAATCAAAGTAGTCTTACAAAGCATTGTTAAGAACAAGAAATTGCAAACAAAGATGAATGATGATTGCTACTTGCAAGGATGATCACACAAGATGGAAGCCTTGAATTCTCTCTAACAAACACACAATAATTTTCCAGCAAGTTTAGAGAATTCCCCTAAGGCTCCACACTTGAAATGAGGACAATGGAAGTGTATTTATGCATTCTGGACGTATGGCACGGGCAGGTGCACGGGCACGCACGGCCGTGCACTAATGTGGAAAGTCAACCCGTTGCTTTAGTCTGACCAAAAAGTCAGATTTCTCTGTTTGGGCACGGGCATGCACGGGCTGGTTATTTTGAACTTTCTCAGCTGTAGAACATGCACTGGCTTGTACTGGCACATTTCCAGGTTGGCACGGGCCCATGCACGGGCTGGCATGGGCGTGCAGGTCTGGCAAATTGCTTGTTTTGTCCCCGAAATGCCATATTTTCATGTTTTCTTTGTCGGACGGGCATTCGGCCCTGCAAATTCACAAATAACTCAAATAAGTACCTAAAACAAGAATTTGCATGGAGTTCGGGATAAATATGAAGGTAATTTGATGCAATAAGATGTACACTTTGTGTTACATCAAAAAGTTGTGGTCAAAATTGTATTTCTTCTTATAAGAAGCGTAAACAAAGGATGTTTCTTCGTGAATAAGAAACGTAGTATATATGTGATGAATAAACAAAGGGAATAAAGGGTCTGAGTGTTTTTTAAAAGCAAGCGCTATATCAAGGTTAAAGCTATGCAAACAGACTAAAGGTCTGAAGCAAGATTGTTGATCTAGTTATTTATAAAAGGTTATTCTCGTACTATAGGTCCGAGGTAACAAGAAGCATAAATCAGTGAGACACACTGATTAAGAACAAAGGTGAATATGTCCAAACTCTTTGTTGCTTTATAAATCAAGACTTTAAATGTTTACACGGGATTGTGTATCCCTAAAACTTTATAAACAAAGGGAATTGCTAGCCCTCAGGCTATCGTATACTTACATCTGGATCCTTACATTTGTGGGTAGACGGTGCGCACACCGCACCACACTTTCTAATGCCTCCGGCACGTTGGGCTGAACCTAAGCAATGTCCGAGAGGAGATTATCTTGTATATTAAGTCCTTGATGCTGTGGTGTTCGCTGAGTGGTTTCGAGTTGAACAGGAGTTTATAATAGTAATACAGACTTTCAGAACGTGATTATTTCCTATGTCACATCGGGCCGAGGCCTATGATGCCTCGAGGGGATAATTAAGTATCAAAATTATTTTGTGTCAACGTGTTCACCAGCATATAGCTGACGTATTTTTCCCAACATTTCAGGAAAACAAGTATAATACAGGTAGCAAGGATTTGAATCACTCATGAAGATAGAGGCTCGCTATATGGAGATGGCTCAATTTTAATTATTAAAATAATATGAAAATGTTTATCAAAACTTTATATATCATATTTAGATATTCAATATCCGAAACGTTTTCAGAATAAATTAATATTTTTATTTGAAAGCACTTGGATATTTAAAATCCGAGAAGTTTTCAACATAAATAATCAATTTATTTTAAATAAAGTATTCTGCTAAAATGACCCGCAACTCTGATGTATTTAGAAAACAGGTACCAACTATTGATCACACGTCTAGGCCCTAAGTCAGGGTGTGACAGTATGTTGCTTGACTACCTTCGATTATTTGTTAAAAAAAGCAAGTGTTATGATAAATTCCGAATTAGGGCATGCAATATAAAGAAAAGATCAAAGGAAAGGTTGTGAATAGAGCACAAACTTACCGTTAAAAAAGAAAGAACATGGCACAAAAGTAGCATAATCTAAGAAAATTAAATTACCTTTTGAAGAAGGAAGAAGACGCAACTGGAACCAAAAAGGAGGATAAGCAGTATTACTAAAAGGTGTATGCAACGCATAAAAAGGTCAAACACGTGGTTGACCTAAACATCTCACAAAAGCAAGCATAAAACAGTTGTAAAATCTGCTTTGAAAGTTGTAAGAATTAGCTACAGTACAATGCAACTCACAAATTTATATATTTTTTTGGGGGTTTTAAAAGGGTTTCACAAACAAATGAGATGCTATAACTTGGTTTAAAATCAATCTTGGTTTGGTGAGACCCATGACCTGCTTATTTTTTTAATATAAAATTGTATCTTAATAAAAATAATAGACATAATTATAAAAATTGTCCTTTATCTTTACCCCAAATTTCACTCGTTGTTCTTTGTCTTCTAAATTGATATTTTTTGTCCTTTACGTTTCAGAATCTAACTGCGTTTCTCCTTTCAGCCTAACTCCATTAAAATCTTCGTTAAGTTATGTCAGCTGTTGGTCACGTGAGGGCAATACCGTCATTTCATGTCCCCTTCACATTCCCCCTAATATAAACCCACCCAATCCCCTGATCATTCAATAATTAATGACAAAGAAAATTAGGGTTCCAAGAACCACGGATTGTTCCCAAATCGATCATGTTTTTCTGCAAATGTGGAAAGTGGCAGTCATCCTCACATCATGGACACCCAAGAATCCCGGTCGTCGTCATGTCTGACCAGGTAATTGATGATAATGATTGGTTCTTGAAATTTTTGGTCTAGAATCATGTTTTTATGTCCAAATCCAGGATTCAAGATGTGGATTCATTGGTTGGTTCGATCGAAGGTGTGAAATATGTGCAGACATCATTCCAGGTTTGCATAGGGAAAAGAACAATCTTTAAGAGGCTCTTAAAAAGTTGTAACTTAATGAAATACTTGAAGGCAAACTAAATTCAAGTGAAGCCAATGCAAAGAAACTAAAGAAGATGTTGATTCTTAGTTGGCTAGGGTTTATTTTGTATGTAATGTTGCTTGATGCAAAGTGCAGATATGTAATGTTGTTGGTTTAGTTTGATTGGTAGGCCAGGTATGTCGGGTTGGTTTAAGTTTGGTTAAATGTAAGTGCGAATATGCACATCTTTTGTATCTGCACAACATGATGTAATAGTTCGATATCCTAATGATAGTGCCAAAATGCACATTTTTGTACCTGAACCTTATAGTTTGGTGCACATTTTGATTCAATTGACTGCACAATCTGATGTTTAACATAATTTGTTGTTTATCCATTACTATTGATTGCACAAACTCAAACACAATTTGCTTTAGCCAAACAGTTGGCTGCACCAAGTCAAACTAATCCAAAACATCCATTACACAAACTCAAAACTCAAGCTGATCCAACGCAATCTCAATGCTCAAACTGATCCAAAACCTGGTGATACAAACTCAAACATTTGACCATGTCTTTCACAAACTCAAAATTTAACAAAACCTAGTGATACAAATAGTTGACTGCACATAGTTGACTGTGCATAGTTAAACAAAATATATTATACAAGCTCAAAACTCATACTGATCCAAAAAATTGACAAACATTTGACACTTCAAAACACATAAACTTCATAATTTACATACAATCATTAGTTCAAAATACATAACCACTTAGACTACCTAATCAAGTCGGGTGCTCCCACAAGTCCCAAATACATAAAATCCTATCAAGTTTTCAAACTACATAACCAAAATACATAAATGAAGCAACATAACCAAGTCAACATATAATGAAGCAGGATCCCATTAAGCTGCCATTTTTTCCCTTCTTCTTAAGTGGCCTGTGCAAGTCCTCACATTATGGCTAGTGCTCTGACGTAGGCTGTCGTGGTCTACTCAAAAACAATTATTTAGAGACTTAAATACCTATAAACTAGTACGGCTAAGTAAGTTCGTCTCCACAGGAACTCAAGGAAAGTGCAAGTTTATTTAAATTGTAACTAATTATTTAACCTAAGCGGACAGACGATGTCAAGCAGTTTTTGAAAAAGATTAATTAAAACTAAATGATTACTTTTAAAGATTTGTAAATAATATTAAGAAAAGGTATGCATTCTAGGTTCGGTTAATGTCATATTTAACTTAATTCCAGATTTACTTGTCTTGATTGCGCAGTAATTACTAGACCTATTAGTTTAATTGTGATGACAAACGATACCCTAACCGAATTGTTAAAACAATTTAACTCGATCTACCTAATTACCAATATATATTTTATGAAAACTAATTAGGTGACAATAGTTGATGATTATAAATTCATTGACACAAGATTCCTAACCCTAAGTGTTGATGAATAAAACCAAACAAGTGATGCACTAATCAATAATCGAAAATATAAATTGTTTAAACAATCAAGCACTAAGTTGAACAAGATAGAATCAATAAAATCAAATCAAGTTCATAACATTAAGCATAGTAAATCTGGTCTTAAGAATAAATACAAAAAACCTTAGCCTAGAATGAACACGGAAATTTTAGCCGAACATGATCATGATGTCAGAACACTTATCTTTAAAGAACATGCAAACCCAAGATGAACCGGAAGCCTTGGAATGGTAGAAAATTGCCTTAAGCAGCCTCTTTTGCCTGTCGTGATCTACCGAATGGTGAGGCTAATGGGTTTATATAAGGCAAAACCTAGATTTGTTCGGTTTTAGGTCGGTTCGCGTCGGGCGAAGTTGCCATGGGCTTCATCTTCGCGTCGCGCGAAAGACAAAATAGTCGGGCTCAGATTGTTGCAACTTCGCGTCGCGCGAAGTTGTCCTGCCAAACATCTTCGCGTCGCGCGAAGATGCAAAATAACCAACAGATTTGTTTTCTTCTCTTTAACTGCCTCGTGATGCGTGCACTTCCAATCTCTCAGTTCTAAATCTTCATTCCAAGCTCGTAAATATTCTCAATAAGCTCCATAACTTCCAAGTTCCTGAAAACACATAACAACGCTTGAAGTACCAATGTTCATTCATTTATTTACCTAAAATTAACTAATTAATATATAAAATTAACTAACTTTTACCTAACCATCATGCTCCCACACCAGCTACATGCTCCTAAGGTGTTCTTCCTTGTCAATTTGCCAGTTGTTGGTACATCATCCTTTTCCACAACTGACCTTTTTCTTGCCTTCTTAGGTTTACCTGCCATAGTGTGATGTTTATGTGCTACAATGGTTGTAGGAGCCTCACATTTTGTCCACAAAGTCATCCCATTTATTGGATTAATTTTACAGGAATAATAAACTTCCACATATCCATTGTATGCACCGGGTGAACCCAACTTTCTAATTGTCCCCACCCTTTCTTCATTAGCAGCCATGAACCAAAGTGCAGCCACAGCATGTCTACAGGGCATACCTGTACCAGATAAAATTATCATTTTTATGCATTTTAAACAAGGCAACTTTAAACAATTAATTCAAACCATAACCAAATATACTCAACATATACCTGTGATTTCCCAGCCCCTGCAACTACAAGTCCTCATTGCCAAATTCACAACACGTGGATCAGTGGGTTTACCACTCACCTCATATAGATCCCCTCCATTCCACTGCACACTGATTGAGCTTGTTCGGATCTAGATCTTATGATGACATCGAGTTATTCGTCGATTAGGTATACGATTATGCTTGAATACGTTATGTGTGTGTACTGTGTGTTGAGAGTAAATTTGGATAGAGTAACGAGGCTTAATTGTGAATAATCAGAACTGTTGTATTAGAATAGATTACAGGGGTATATATAAGGAGATGACCTCATTCGTTAAGATAACCTTAACGAATGAGTCATTCGCTACATTGAAGACTTAACGAATGAGACATTCATTCGTTATACATTACACATACAGAATGGCCCTTCATTCGTTATGTTCCATTCGTTAAACAGGGTTAACGAATGAGACTTACATTAATACGAATGTGACATTTGTTACGGGGTAACGAATATGCCTTACAATAAGGGCGAATGTGACTATTTACATTAAACCCCCTATAAAATAAGACAATTACATTAAAAGACAAAATAAAGACCGAGACGTACTAAACATGTATCCACACACTCCCCCTCGTCTCGAGCTCTTTATCTTCAACGCTGGAACATCTTTGTATTCCAATCCACACAACTATGAATCTTGTATGCATAACAGACACGAACAACCTTCTGAAATTGCATAGCAAGTTCGTAGTCTCTTACGTTAGCGAACCTGATCTGACTAGTAAATAAAGCATCGTTGTCAGACTCAGATAAGTTAACGAGCCACATCGGATCAATAACACGTATAATCCTTGTGTTTGACTCGCTGCCCAATACGATAACCGCTTCAACTGTATGATTATCATAATGCCAATAATTAAACGAGGTGAATAGACTCTGAGGAAATATCTTCATCGGAGCCCTCTTCATTTTCTTTGGCGGCTTTACTTGTAGAATCATCTTCCTCCAGCCTGTGCGTTGATCAATCTCATCAATGTACTTCTGAGTCGGCACCTGTGGCTTGAAGAACTTGAAACCATAACAGGTTTCATGTAATAAATGATTATAGAACCACTCAGCCCACTGATCTTTCCCACGATTCACGAATGGTCTGTTGGCTAGTGTTCTAACATCCCACCTTGGCATCGATAAGATATCATGTGGGCGGCGCTTGAAGTAATAAATACGGTGTTCCCACTTCATGATATAAACCTTAAGATGAGAATCAAACTGCCATGCCACCAAATCACCTTTAACATCTTTATCAGGCTTGTACTTCTTCATCTGGTATGCAGATGCTCGAGCCTTTGCCAATTTGAATTCTTCCTGTTCGTGATAACGAAAGGCCTCGATCATCTTGTTCATTTTCTTCATATCATGCTCAAACATACCCTCCAAAGCACGTTTCTGTTTTCTTTCTTTAGCAGACATGTGACTTGTCTCTGCAGCTTTGTTCCATTTCTCGATCTCTTCTATTAATCAACGATCTGCTACATCAAAATGTTCTTTAGTGAAAAATGGAATACCTGAGTCGTTGTTATTGTCAGTGTAAAACTCAGGGTACTCCTCAGCAGTAACATCCTCAACTTCCACTTCATCAAATTCAGGCACATTCCCACGTGGAATGCCTGTTTTCGTACTTTCCTCAAACTCAACATCCACATCCACGCTCTTACCCAATTCCTCAACCTCCTCTTCATTTAGATCCAGAAGCAAGGCTATCTGCTCTTTAGTCAACGAATGATCTACAAACTCGCCTTCTTCGATCTCATCAGCATTCACCATACTATACACAATACCATTCATCCCAACAAACAGTATCATGTTAGCCGGTATAACATCAATCGGCTTGGCTCTTGCATAATCTTTGTATGGCACTATCTGCAAATTACTCTCTGACCCACCACCACTACCAGCCTCAACCTGATTACCTGCCGACGGTGCAGAACTACCGCCCGGTTGCTGATCAACACCTCCTTCACCATCTTTATCCTCCTCATCGTTCTTCAACTTCTCCAACTCATCATCCTTGCACGTAAGTTGAAGTATAATTTCGTCTTGCTTATCAATCCTCTCCCCCTGGGCAGCAACAAGGGCTTTAAGTTCCCTATTTTCACATTGAATAAACTGAATATGTCTAAACATATTCCACTGCTCTACCCGCATTTGTTCCTGGAATGACCGATCTGCTTGAATCTGGGTTTGTTGCATATGAACCAGATTCAACAAATTAAACCACTGGGCACCGGGAGACAACTCATAAAAATGTGGATGAAGTAGTTGCATCGAACCCTGAGGACGATTAAAAGTCATGAAAGAGTGCTCAGGTCTTGGCAACTGTGTAAGTGTAGCTGGAGTCACTGGAGTAGTTGGTTGTGGTGTAGTCTGAAGAACATCACCAAATACAGGATCTGGTCTTGCAGTAGTCATCAAAGTCATAGAAGGAGAAACTGGAGACACCGGAATATGAATCGGAGTCGGTGATCTTGGAATCCTTTGAGGCATAGGTGATGTAGGAATATGAGCTGAAATAGATACCGGTGGAGTAGATCGCTCGAACGGTTGACTAGGAATCTCAATACCAGATCCACGTCGCACCCTTTGCTTCTTTGGTTTTTCTCCCTTTTCCACCATATGTTCTTTGCCTTTACGCTTACGTTTCTGCTCATAAGTTAACTCAGCTTGTGGTCCTGGACCACCATCACCACCATCACCACCTTCACGCTCAGAATCGGAATCATCATGAGCCCAACGATCATTAGGTGGTGCAACATAATCAATGTTTGCAAGGTGACCAATCAAACGCTTAAATCTCGGTCGTTCTTCCAGACTCTGACGTCAGTAAGATCTTAAACGTCTCATCGTCTATTCATTCATTTGCTCAAGCTTCATAACATCATCTTCATCTTTAATCAAATCAGGCTGTAGATCATTGATCATCATCTGCAGATATCTTGGATACATAAGAAACTTGTGACGGCTCGTAAGATTTTCCTTCAAGTGATAATAAATCAATTCAGAGAAATTGAATGGTTTATTCAACACCAAGGAAACAAACACAGATTGTAGCATAACTCTACACTCGTCAAAACCACCTTTCCGTCCACCGAGACAATGTATCAACACATGAAGCAAATACTTGTATTGTTCACACAAGTTTGCCTTGTTGTACATTGATTTCCCCAGATCACCATTATACTTCACCCTTCCAAATAACCCACGTATCATACTCCAATCAAACTCGCATCTATCATCAATGGTATCACGAAATCCCAATGAATCTCGAATCACCCCAACATCAATCACTACTCGTTTATCTTGAATTACTGCCTCTATCTGATTCTCAGCCTCATTGTATCTGGCAGTATTCCAGAATGCTCGAATAATATTCTGATAAACAACCATACGAGTAGAGATGGACATGTAAATTCTTGAACTTGTCAAGAAACTAATCATGCCTCCAAAGATAGGTGAATCTTCAAACTTCGGCTCTAGATAAGCACATATATTGTGGCTTTTGTTCCATGATAATAATACTGGAGCTTGTTCAGGTTCAGCTTGAGCAGGTTGATCAGGGTTAGCCTCGGGGTTTTGCTCAGGAATAGGATTCTGAACATTCTCTTCGGCCATTTTTGTTTACATAAACAAAAATATTATTATAATATTCAAAATGATTAACGAATGTCCATCTCATAACGAATGAGACATTCATTATATATTAAATATCCTTCATTCGTTACAAATAACGAATCAAACTCATACGTTAAATCATTGACGTATCTGATTATGACAACGAATCTGATTTTATTATATTAACGAATCACTTCTGATTCGTTACCCTATTCGCTATCAGTAGAATACCTATTCGTTACTTTTAACGAATCATATAGTCATTCATTACCAAGTGAACGAATCTGACTATCATTCGTTCTCACAATAACGAATCTGACTTAATTAATCAATTTGACTAACAGGAGTCAATTTTTCAATTAATTTTGACTAAAACTACAGTCAACGACGACGATCATCGTCATTCAATCCCTAGAAATCATACTAATATCAAAATCAGATTCTATGAAATTAATCGGAAACTCGGTTAATACTCTTAAACATTGATTATCAATTAGAAATTTTATCAAAGTATATGTTTTAAATTGTTAACTGTTTAGTTTATGAACAATCATTAAAACAATCAATTAAACCCTAAACACCCGATGAAATATCATGAATCTGGTATCTCTGATATCGTCATTACCTGAATAATGCAAATATGTCAGTCAATTAGGCTATCAAACAGGTATAAGATCACAGAAAAATTTTGCAAGAGTTTTGTTAGGTTGGCGAGGAAATAGGAATAGGCGAATGAAAGTCCAATCGTCTGTCCTTAGGATTATAAATCTCAATTATTTCACGAATTACGAGGTCATTCGTTCAAATTTGAACTAATGAATGGCCTCATTCGTTAAATTAAGAACCCGATTCGTCATTCTTTTAGACGAATAAGTTGTCCCTTCGTTAAATTATAACGAATCTTATATTCACTCCACTTATTCGTTAACCTTTTAACGAATATAGGAGTCATTTGTTAAAATCTTAATGAATGATACATTAAATCATTCCATTCGTTAAAGGTTTAGATGAATGTCTTCCATTCTTTATGCACAACGGAAGCGAATGACAAAATAATGAATAAGAAACTTATTCGTTATGTTTAAATAACGAATGGCTTTACATCCGTTAAATCATTTAACGAACCACCAAATATCCTTAACGAATGAGATACAATCTCATTAAGGAATTAAATATTATTAAAAACCAATTAGGGTTTTTAAAGAATTAAATAATCAATAAAACCAATTAGGGTTTTGATTTTATACATTAAAATACCCGATCATTCCAAGATCGGTAATGTTTAAATTAAACGAATTTTTGAATAATCAAAACTGTTGTATTAGAATCGATTACAGGGGTATATATAAGGAGATGACCTCATTCGTTAAGATAACCTTAACGAATGAGTCATTCGCTACATTAAAGACTTAACGAATGAGACATTCATTCGTTATACATTACACATACCGAATGGCCCTTCATTCGTTATGTTCCATTCGTTAAACAGGGTTAACGAATGAGACTTACATTAATACGAATGTGACACATTCGTTACGGGGTAACGAACGTGCCTTACAATAAAGGAGAATGTGACTATTTACATTAAACCCCCTATAAAATAAGACTATTACATTAACAGGCAAAATAAAGACCAGGACATACTAAACATGTATCAACACACACTATAATGATTTGCATGTTTCTAGATTGCTTCAAACAATTGTGTGGACCTAGGTGTCAGCAAGCCTTCACTTTTATAAATAATACCAAGCACAGTCACAATCCTCCTCATTAAATACTCCCATACATACTCAAATGCAGATATGATGGGTCTGTCCCTGCCTTCCACAATTGCCGTAGTAAACCTCACACATATTGTTAAACATTACATCAGAAACTGCCCTTCATGTTATCAAAGTTGAACATTCATACCAAATAATGTAAAAGGATTATACAAGATAATAAGCAGACAATCTAATAAGTATCACATGCATACCAAATAATGTTAAAGTCTTTAAAAACTAACCAGAGTAGTGTGACCTGGACCATGATTAAGGTGGTATTTTTGGCAACCACAATTGTGCTTCCTTGTTGAATGCCTTTAACTCATTCATTGTAGTTATAAACTCAGGTTTTGTTATTAAGGTAGCACAATTGTATAACATGTTTTGTAAAGCACACCTCTAAATATTGCAAGCTTCATAGTCTCATGGATATGCTTAAGACAGTATATGTGCTCAACACATGGAAACAAACTTTGAATGGCTTGAAGAAGCCCCTGTTCAACATAAACAAAGGTTAAAAGATAACATAATGAAAAATAGCAAGTGAACCTTGAATTCCTTACCTTTTGTCTGTCACTCATGAAAGTAAACCTTGAATTCCTTCTTATTTCCAGATTTTCTACCAAAGTTGTAAGAACCAAGTCCATGAGCTAAGACTTTCTGCCTCCACAATTGCATAGCAGACATGATAGATTCCATTGTTGCTATCAAGACCCACTGCAGTAAGCATCTGACCTGGAAAGGTGCCTTTCATAAATGCACCATCTAGACCAAGAAAATCCCTGTTTAATGCTTTAAGCCCTTGTTTAATGATTTAAACCCCTGTTTTAAAGCAGCCAAATAAATATATATCCCTTTGAATTGTCTGGTTGTAGCTTCATGATCTGCGGGTACTTCAACCTCAATCTTAATAGTGCTACCTAGATTTTTAACAAGCAACTCATCAGCATACTCCCTAAGCCAAGAATATTGTTCCATGTAGTCCCCTTCAACCTTTTTCTTTGCTTTCATGTTAGCCCTGTATGCTTTCATCTTATGAACACCAGCACTATATTTCCTTCTAAATTGATCTTGAACTGCTTTAACAGGTATGTTAGGGTTCTCTTCAATCTGTTCTAACATCTCTTCAGGATAGAAAAGTAGATGTGCAAGCATATGTATTCCTTGATTGAATGCATGTGTGGTTGGTATTTAATGTCCTAACCACCTAAGATTGAGAATCTTTTTCTTTGGAAAGTAACATGACCCATGGACATTGATAAAGATGTTGATTTGTCCTTTTGCCTTACCACCAACATTTGTTTCTGGTCTTGTTCCTACTAGCCCCTTTCCCTTTGTCTTTTTGTTGCCACTAGCCCCTTTTCCTTTTCCTTTTTGCTTATGAACCCACTTCTTTTTACCAGTAACCCCTTCCCTTTGCTTTTATCTGTTTAGTTTTCGGTTAGCTAGCAACATGCACCCCATAGTCATCAACCTCAAACTCTCAAAGTATGTCTTAGAACCAGTATAAACTGCCATTACTCTTATATGCTCATCTTGTTTAATTTTAATTAACTTTCCAGTTTCAACTGCATGCTTTCTGATCAGCTTCTTAGCCTTTTCTTTTGTTCCAAATATTTGGCCAAGATAAAAGTTTTCTAGGTTTTCATTCGATCTTCTTATAATGTGTCAAATGTGTTTCCTTGTGCTGGTCTCATTCTCATATGATTCTGACCCACTCAGAAACTTCTCGTTGTCTATTACATCCTCACCTAAATCTAAACCTAGTGGCTGGGCAGTTTCTAAATCATCCCCATCTTCAACATCTGTATCAACATTCATCCTATAATCACTCATGTCCACTTCAGGGTCTGTCATGTTATTCTCCTCGTCCACAATATAATCAGTATCATCATCATCCTCAATTCCACCACTTCATTCATTATTAACCCTATCCACTTAATCACCATCATCGTCACTTCCACCACCTCCTTTTTAATAATCTCTATATCCTCTTTATCATTCCCAACCCCACTTTGATCACCAATGTCTACATCCTCTTTATAATTCCCAAACCCACAAGAATGACCAATATCTATATCCTCTTTATCATGACCAAACCCACTAAAATGACCAACATCTATATCCTTATTGCCAGCCCCACTAGATTGCCCAATATCCTACCTAGCCCTACTAGATTGCCTAACATCTGCATTTAACTTTAAAGGCACAATAGCAAATGGTCCAGATCCATCAATCTCTTCAATAGTGATGGGCTTAGACATACTTGATGAGGCAACAGTTCCTTTATGTATTTAATACCATGAGTAGTATAAACATGGATGAGCTTATTCTCTTCCACATGTGTAGCTAAGTTCAAACAATCTTTGTCACTACTTAAGTGTTCAAGGCCATTGTCTAAGCTCTTTTCAGGATGTAAGAACTGGTAGTACATTGGCATAGTCCCATTGTAGCCTAACATATCCAACATCAGAACAAGCTCATGAATTGAAAACTTGTCTATGTCTATCAAGTCCACAAACCTTATCTTACCTCCCACATAGGTAAGGTCTAGAGGTGTTGTTAACCTACCAACAGTATACAAGAAAAAATTGAAAAGACTTGGACACAAGTCTGCAAAAAAACAAGTTTTTTAAGCTAATCAACAGTTAATCGTCACCTAGGGTTACAAATTTGAGCAAAAGATGCAATTACCATACACTTCAACGAGGTCAACTTCTTCGATTGTTTCTCGTATGAACCAATCCGAATCACCCATCGGAGTTGATGATAGGAGTTTTGTGGCTAAACACTAAATTATCGAAGAACGAGGATGAAGGAGTTGATTAGATGAACGATCAGGAGTTGGGTGGAATTATATTGGGGGAAATGTGAAAGGAGACATGAAATGACGGTATTGCCCTCACGTGACCAACAGATGACATAACTTAGCGAAGATTTTTAACGGATTTAAGCTGAAAGAACAAACGTTGTTACATTCTGAAACGTAAAGGACAAAAAATATCAATTTAGAAGATGAAAGACCACAAGTGAAATTTGGGGTGATGATAAAGGAAAATTTCTACAATTCTGTCTAAATAATATCTTTTTATTTAAATAAATCTGGATATTAATTTTTATTATATCCCTATATTATTGAATTTTCATATCAAATATTTGGTGAGATTAATATTAATTTAGTAAGATGTTATAACATGTTTAAGGGCTAACTGGGTTTGTTGAAACCTATACCCGTAAATTCGGGTCAAATGCATAAGAAGCCTCGATTTACAAATAAAACAATCTGGTGGCTTGAGAGAATATAGGAATCAATTAGAGAGCTTTTAAAGGTTTCGTTTATATATATTTAAGACAAGTTTTGGCCCCGCGTTACGGGGGTTTATTTAGGTTTTTGTTTTTAATCATTTTACTATTTTATTAGTGACTTGTTTTATTTTTTAACGGTGTTTCGTTTTGATTTAGTACAATTAGCTTGTAATGCTCATTATATTTTTATGCTTAAGCTATTTCAATTGTGATGCGTAGTTTATTTAGATTTTAACAAACAAACATAAACGAACACGAACATCCATTTTTAAATGAACAAACATGAACACAAATATTTGTCTTATGAAATGTATGTATCGTTTTTGTCCTTAATCGCATGCTTTATCATTCGTTAAATTAACATAAATGATTTTGGTGTCACGTCATGAGTTGGAAGAGGTGGCGATCATTCCTGAGGTCTTCCCTAGGATAAAACTTGCAATAAGCCCCCTTCATGCACTGCACGACAACTCCGTGACCATCAACCCCTTAAAACTTGGAATAAACCTGTGACCATCAATCCATTTTACAACCTTTTTCAGAATAAAAAATTATAAGATAAAAAACTAAATATCAATGCACATGGAGGCTTTTTAGCAGCAGATTTGTTATGTGTTTTAACACATTATCTATGCAATAACACAAATGCAAATGCTAAACCTCAATTCGTTAATTAAAAATTTTAGGTAATTACATGCATAATTACTTAAAGACTAAATTGAACCTTTTTTATAACGATCCACTAATTTTAATCAGAATCCATTCCAAACCAAACTATATTGACATTTGTACATGCATCAATTTTAAAAGCGATAACCATGAATGTTGGGTTTTGAAGAGGGTATTAAGCATTTCTTTTAGTTCATGCTATAAATATACATATTCTAGGTAAACAAACGACAACGAATACCCGAACTGAGCACCAAAACGAGATTCGAAAAACTTTATTGATCAAAACTTGAAATGATGTCTTTAACAAATCAAACTTGCGTCATTGAAAAGTTTGTATTTAACGACGTCCGTTAACCCCGTTAAAAAAATATATCCCCGTTTAAACCCGATTGACTTTTTCATGTCAACCACCAAGTTTTCAGCTTGAACTTTAATCTTTTTAAGAAAAATCAGCACGTTAAACACGTTAACAACAATTTTCGTCTCATTAACGGCACATTTCAGCAAACTCGACGCACTAACAGCAGGTTTCGGCACGTTAACAGCGGTTTCGGCATGTTAACAACACGTTTATCAACTCGTTTCAGCACTTAATCAGATTGTTTATCAGCAGTTCAGCACGTTTCAGCGTGTTAAACAACTCTTTTTCAACACGTTTCAGTAGCTTCGGCATGTTAAGCAGCTCGTTTATCAGTAGTTCGGTACGTTTCAACATGTTAAACAGCTCGTCTTAGCATGTTTTACACTGGTTTCAGCAAGTTTCAGCACTAAAACAGGAGATTTCAGCATGTTTATAGCAGCTGAACACTTAAACAGCGCATTTAAGTATGTTTAACAACATATTTTAGTTCGTTATTCATCATCAATTTCAAGTTTCCCGTAAATTAATGGTATCTACAACCGTTTTGCTTCATTTAATCGTGATTTTAGAAGATGAAAACCCTAAAACTCACCCCAAACAAAATCCTAAAAATCTTCAATTAAAAGCTGAACTCAACAATAAGAGGCTATTCATTTATAATCTAAACCGTAATTCATACAAAATAAATCGAATCCAATCAGTTTTGAAACTGAAACTGTATCAATCATCTAGCAAACACAAATTTAACTATGATAGTTACCTTGTAACATAAGGATGGATGGACCGAAGTTGTATGGATATGAAGAGTGGTGAGAGGAGATTACTGAAGGATATGTGCCATTACTGCTCACAATTTCCTTGTCAAATAATCTCCTCTGCAACTCTCTTAGCCGTATATTCATCACAACAATCAATTTACTCACACAAAATCAATCCTCCTTTAATCCTAAAACTACTACTATCATGAACAGTTTCCAATCATCAAACTTAAGTCTTATAAGTGTGCTTTTAACTATTCAAAGCTCAAAATGTATGCTTTATCAAAACAATAACCAAATAAAATGAACTAAACATCATAATCTCATATAAACTATCAACACCTAAATTGAAATAAACCAAATATAAATAACACAGCAAATTCAATCAATCAAAACATATGCACGTATAAAAACCTAAAATTGACATAGAAACCGAAGCTACACCTTTTCTTGCAAATTTGTGACAACGTCGAGAGCTGAATTAACCTGATATTAAATCAAAACATAGTCAGAGTCAGATACTCACATACGAACACAAAATCTAAAGAATTGAAAAACACATTAGTTGTAGACTTCTTCGATGATGAAGAATCAAAGAGAGAACCTGGACCTGGTCTTCGAGGTTAGAGTTGGCTTGAACATATATTGATATCTTACTTGAATGATTGTTGTCTTGAGGAAAACAGGAAGGATTGTGGCTGAACGATTTTAGGGCTTGAAAATGAATAGGTTTGACCCAATGGTAGGCGACGTCGTATGGATTGGTTACGATTTCAGGATTAAAGGAAGGAGAAAGGGGAAAGATGATATCAGTTGATGTTTCTTATTGATGTACGCAGGAGATGACGCCGAAGATAAGAAGAGAGACGGCCCAATTGAAAAACGTATGGATGTAACTGTCACGCCCCAAAATCGTTAAGTTAAAAACGAAAGGCTAATTATGCTAATTTGGGAGCTGACAGACGCTGTTTAGCCAATAATATTCAAACACAAACATTTACACAAGCTGGACATTTATCTATAATATAAAATCACTGTATATGAGTTTGGTTCACAACTATCAAAATAATATTTTTCTCCAACTTTTTGGGTTCGAACACGACGCCCGTTTTTTCCCACATTCCTTAATGAAGCTTCCATCTTGGTTACCTGAGAAACATGTTTAAAAATATGTCAACACAAAGGTTGGTGAGTTCTCAATTTATAAACCATATTTTGAAACCGCGGCGTTTCAGAAAATATATATTTCAAGTCAAAGTTTCTATGATAAATTATTTACATAAAACTACTACGTCCTTTACCGGCACGAAGTCAACTTTCGCTTTAGTTGTGAAAGCTTATGAATATAACGTTTTTAATCCAAAGTGTGACATATCATATTCACATAAAATCCCTTTCGAATTCTTACGAAGGTAACCTTTAAACGAAACTTTTTCTAAACTTTATCCTATTAACATTTTATTTCTTTGAACAAATCGAATTAGTCATAAACTATCTAAGAATATGACACATGTATGGCTATTAAATCAAAAACCATAAACATACCATACTCAAAATATTCGTCATAACTTTACCCAGAGCGACAAGAAAGTGATGGGGCGTCACCCCAATATATCTATTAATATTTCTATGTCCAACTTTGAGGTTAACCATTATAAAGACTTGGTAATTTGTACCGGGCAATTTATGCCAGTCTAATTTAACTCATCCCATTTAATACGTTTGTAAAATAAAATGCAATTCATAAAACATGTTCTTCCCAAAAAAAACATTTATAAACATAAAAAAAACATTTAAAAAGTGGGGATTGTGAGAAACTCACCTTTAGCGGGTAATACATCAATAACGTCCAAACACGTGTGTCCTATTAATATAGTGCACATTTTAATAATCTGTTCATGTTTATGAGTTTTAAGTTGTTCATTCAACTTAATGCGTTCACACAAACGCTTTACTCTTTCAAAACGTTTATTTTCATTGTTTTATTATTTTGTGTTCAAACGACCCACTGGCGACCTTTCGTTTGGCTAAGTCCATATTGTTAATTCTCTCATAAGCACACAATTCCTAACACATTATAGCCCTCTATTATTATTATTATAAGTCTAACTTACTCATTTCTATGCACATAAAACACTTAGGTAAACTCGTAACGCACATAGATATTACTATTAACTATTAGTTAAAGATTATATATTTTTACCAAACTTGAGTTTTAGTATAGTTTTATTACTGAAAATATACACTTTTATTTCAAGTTTTATAAACTTTATGTTTTTAAACCGTTTCTCCGGTTTTATCGGTTCCGCGTCTAACGGCAAACCGGTTAATGTTTTGTATAAATTTTTTATGGTTTTAAGTATGAAAACACTTTTTATAGTTAAAATATATAGGTTTTAAAGTTTAGTTTATAAAAATATTTTTGTTTTCGGTTTCGTTAACATTTACATAAAATTGTCATTTTAACGGTTTCGCGTC
The DNA here is from genome assembly GCF_021521415.1 of Bidens hawaiensis. Lineage (NCBI taxonomy): Eukaryota > Viridiplantae > Streptophyta > Magnoliopsida > Asterales > Asteraceae > Bidens > Bidens hawaiensis. The sequence goes on along the minus strand of NW_027494214.1, from coordinate 5,572 downwards.
GTGTTTCGCGACTCGAACCACCTAAGATCAAGTTTTACCAACTTGGTCTTATTATATACATTATAATATGCGTTATATGTTTAAAATTTGGTCTTTCTAGCTGTTTTAAAACAGTTTTTGAAACTCTTTTGGTTTTGCGTCGAAAAGTCATATTTTCGACCATTTAAGCAAAGGAAAATTGGAAATAAATAATCTCACCTTTTGTGTATTGGCCGATAATAATCATACCTTTAAAAATCACTAGCATCGGTCCCACCTTTTAACCATTTTTGTCTCACTAATCCTCCGTTAAAAAATACTTAACGTCGTTATGTTTTTTTCCTAATTTCAAACCGATGTTTTAGGGCTTTTGATCGAAAGAATGATATGAGTCGACTGATGTAAAACTTATCTCAAAACGGTTATTCAAATTGCTTAATTTTTGTTAATTGGAAATTTAAGCAACCGAATTGAAACATTGTTTCGTTGTTTGGATGAAACTAGGGAAAAAACATAACGGCGTTAAGTATTTTTTAACGGAGGACCAGTGAGACAAAAATAGTTAAAAGGTGGTACCGTTGCTAGTGATTTTTAAAGGTGGGATTATTATCAGCCAATACATAAAAGGTGGGATTATTATTTCCAATTTTCCTTAAGCAAATAGTTTACCATTTAAGCCAGGCAAAGCACGTCAAACACATAACAAAGAAAATATGATTTTTTCAAATATGTTTAACTAATATATTTTCATATTATATGTGATGACTTCCAAAAATGCATTTTCACCATTTAAAGTAGGCATTTTTGTGCATCACATGTATTTTATTTATCGCAACCATTAAGTATAAAATATCTAATCATTTTTCAATTATTGTAACACTTAAACATGTCATAAAAATCCAAAATTCTTATCATAACATTAAGTTTTTTTTATATTTTTATAATATTCTAAATATTATATATATATATATATATATATATATAATATTTAAAGCTACATTACACAATCATGTTTATATATATGTAATTTATAGATGACCAAATATATATTTTATGCATACTTTAAGATATAAAACTACATGTGGACTAACTTTATAACAATTATCAACATGGATCATCATTTAAACTTAGCATTTCTAAATAACTAGTTAACAAAACACAAACATGTATATACACACATACATGCTCACGGCCACACACACATGCACACACATCTTCAAAATTTCCATTTTTACATATGATTTGGTGTGGGTCTTTGTTTGTGTGATTTATTTTAGTGTATGAACAACTTATCATCAAGACTTTAAAAGAATCATAACTTAAATAAACGTGGGTTTTTACATTTGAGTTAGGGGTGAAGATGATGGTTCTTAGTATGTGACTACAATTAATATTTTATAACTCTTTAAAGTAGCTCCAAAAGTGGCTCTAGATTAACTTCAACACTTAACTTGGATAGTTTCTAGCATACTATTTTTAGGATGATGAAAAATGAAAGAGATAGGAAGTTGGGTGGTTTCTGGCGTATGTGTCGTGACTGGTCGAGTTTCTCGATATGTCAAAACTACTACTGAACCTTCTATATATAGTAAATCAAGTGATGAGTCATCGCGACACTTGTCGCATGTAGAAGATAGGCATGCTCGCACGACGACGCTTTGCATTCATCATGACATTTTTCATGCGTGTTGCGGCACATGAACACACATGCTACACACACCTGAAACGTGTCTAATGAGGTGTCATGCATGCAAGGGTCACAAGTTTAGGTGCTGACACATGGCGCAATGACTCACCACATCTACCGACACTTGGCGCTGCATATTCTACATATTCTAAATTTTAACTAAGGAAATCGTTTTCATAAATTATAATAGCTTACTAGTTGAATCCGATATTAAATTCCCTATAATAATAGCCAAAGAATCAAGTTTTGGTGAATGTTGGATTTGGTGCTCTTATGGTGTGCTATACTGGCTCCTATGCGCCTACTTTCTAAGTTTCACGAATTAAAGCGCTTAAAAATAATAATAATGATAATAATAATAATATTAATAACAAGTTATGACCTATTATTAATATTTTTATTAACGATATATTATTTTGGGTCATTCCTACTTATTTAATTAATTTTGGACTTTTAATTTAATCTGGTCATCGCTCGCGTTCGTTTCGTGTGCTCGACAAAGTTTAACTTTTTGAACGTAATAAAATATAACTTATATATTTTTGAAATTTTTGGACTAACATAGCATTATTTTGGTATATTGGTTTTTAATGATCCCAACTATTGTCTTTTGGTCACTGCCGGTCCCAACTAATGAATTGGCTACTAATAGTCCCAACTTTTACAGTATTTGTTCCTAATGGTCCGCGACTAACAGAATCCTAACTTCATTAGTTTCAGGTCGCCGGAAAAACAGTTTTGGCCGAAAACTCAAATTCTTTCCCGAAAACTCAACATTTTCGTCCCAAACATCTTGGTAACTTCGTATCGGACCTTTAGGAACCTTTTTCTAGTAAAAGCCTCAATTATTGAGGTTGCCAGAAATCTTAGAATCTTAGTCGGAATCGGTTGATGGTGCTCAAGTTGTGGTAGTTGGTTAGCGGTGAGTCAATTGGCGGTGGTTGCGGTGTTCATGTGGTGTTTTCCGGTAACCAATTTGAATTTTCCGGCCAAAAACGTTTTCCCGACGACCTAAAACTAGAGGTGTTAGGATTCTGTTAGTCGCGGACCATTATGAACAAATACTTTAAAAGTTGGGACCATCTGTAGCCAATTCATTAGTTGGGACTAGCAGTGACTAAAAGGCAATAGTTGGGACCATTAAAAACCAATATACCCATTATTTTAGTAAACATAATATTTTATTATTCATAATATTTTATTATATTAATAACGGATTAGGCTAAATTCACCCCCAAAATTTAGGAGGTAGTGCTTGTGTTTGATTCTATGGGGAGGAGATGAGAATATTTTCTTTTCATCTAATGTCGTCATTCCATGCTATCGCAGGGCCATGTTTGGAATTCAACCTGACTTTGACTAGCTCGATTTTGTTTTGCCTGAGCTACTAGATTTTGGAACCCACGATTTCAGCATGTTTTACAATATATCGAAGCTTGTTGTCTATGAGGACTTTGTCAGATGGAATGATCAGTGATTTATCAAATATGTATTTCTTTAAATTAGACATGTGGAACGTGTCAAATATTTTACTAAATACCGGAGGTAATTCGAGCTCGCATGCTACCAGACCCATTTGATCGGCGATTTCGAAAGGTCTAATATAATGAAAACTCAACTTCGCTTAGCAATGCGATGATAGAAAATATTTGTTTCCATATAAGGCTCCCAATAGTGGGACCCTAATACTGGAAGATAATTGTTTTGGAGAACTTAGCCAATGGTAGGCTAATATTCTAAATATTCTTAGAGAGGTTTGTCAAATTTTGACATAGAAAAACCATTTTAGAATTTAAATGCACCTGCAAATTCACAATTACGTTCTAGAACAGTAATTGTCAATTTACCTTACAAGATCTCTCTAGTATTTTTTCATCATGAACTAGTCAATTCCTTTATCTTTATTCTTCCTAGAGAACAAGCGAATCGCTTTACAATTTTCTAATTAGTGTCGCTTTTACTAGATGCTTGTGATAATTTGATTATGAAATTTCATAAGGATATACTCCTATATCTATTGAGAAATTTCAGGTTGTTATAGAAATCTAGATGGCTTCTGATGTTCTACCTTAACCTTTGAGCATGTTAAACGCTTGTTTACACCATCCATAATATCTCCTTCTTTATTGGTCCACCAATAAAGTTTTTGGAGATATTTTATATCTTGGTAGAAATTGGTTGAATTGAGTATTTAGACTTACGCATTCGTCTAGTACCAATCTATGCAAGTTCCTATATCGAGCTACCTAAACTTGGTCCAATCGGTGTAGCTACCTAAACTTGGTCTGATGCGACGTTTCATCAGCCTTTGATGCCATTTCATATTCAATTTATCTTAGACTTTTAACCTTTTGAATTACTCTCTTCAAGGATTTGTATCGAGCATCGCGAATTCGGGTTTGTAAGAATTATTTGGATTGATAATCCTAGTACACATACGTGTAATAGCCTTTTTATTTTCTTTCTACTCAATTATCAACTGCAATATTTGTTTACCTGCGTTGGTAATGAATATTGCAGTTTTAAATCATTAAGTAACTCTACTCAACATCGTTGTCTCCGGTTAAAAAATAAGCTGAAGACTCTTATGATCAGTGTAAATCGTACAATTGGTATAATCAAGATAACATCTCCAAATAGTTCCTAATTCCAAATCATGCGTCGAAGAATTCTTTTTGTGCAATTTGTGTTTTCGTGATGTATAGGCCATCACCTTTGTCTTTCTGCATAAGTATGCATCCAAAACCAAACGTGAAACATCACAATAAACTACAAATCCATATGTTACTTCTGGGAGAGACAAAATAGGTGCCCTATATAACTTTTGTCTTAACAGCTGAATGCTTCCTCTTGCTTATTGGTCTCATCACACTTCTTATCCTTCTGGGTTAATAACGTCTAGGGTTGACCTATTTTAGAGAAGTTCTCGATGAATCTCTGATAATACTCAGTTAGATCTAAAAATTGTCACACTTTGGGTTGGAGACCTTGGTGTCTCCCAACCCTCAATTGCTTCAAATTTTGAATAGACCTACGCATATGCCTTTCTCATTGATTAATGTCCAAGGAAGTGAATTTTCCAAATCCGGAAATCATACTTAGAGAATTTCTACATACGACTTTTCATTTTTCCGTAGCTCACGAATCAGTTTCAAATGTTGCTAAGGATCTTCTTTGGTTCATGAGTTAATAAGTATATCGTAGATGAATACTATCACGAATTTATCCAAGTAAAGTTTACATACCCTATTCATGAAATCCAGGAACGCAGTGGGTGTATTTGTCAATCTGAGCAGTATGACTAAAAGCTTATAATGGCCCTATTATGTTCTGAAAAAATGTCTTTGGAACCAGAACATAAGTCGATCTACGATCAGGAACTAGGTTCTTGTAACTGATCGAACATGTCATTAATTCTCAATAATGGGTACCAAATTTTAATAGTCATTTTATCTAGTTCTCGAACTTGATTGGATAGTTTCTGCTTTTTCGGCGGTGCAAATCTGTACGCAGAGCTAACTATTGGTACAACATCTTATACAAGATCAAGTTTAAACTTGATTTGTCTTTATGGAAGTAATCCAGACAAGTTTTTAAGGAATAAAAAACTTATCATAATGAACATAGTGGTTATTTATCATAATTGTAATGGTGACATTTTTAGTGAATCGTTTGGCTTTCTCTGATCTTTCTCTAGTATTCTAAGTTTTGAATTTTCGACAATCCTTTTGGATATGTCAGTCATCGCTACATTCAAAACAGCTTCGGTTTCGCTTATCCAGCTACGGTTGTCTTATAGAGCAATTCTAAATCAGATGTCTAACCTATTAAACTTGGTGTATCTTGTGCAAGCACCAAGATGACTATTTTCACAAATATTACAATTGGGTACTTAGTATTGGTTCT